>NW_012152174.1:5971917-5995931 GCF_000956105.1 Propithecus coquereli | reverse complement strand
GGTATACATATACCACATTTTATTAATCCACTCATGTATTGATGGACACTTGGGTTGTTTCCACATCTTTGCAATTATGAATTGTGCTGCTATAAACATTCGCATGCCCAGCCTTTAAGGTAAATTATTACAAAGCCAATTTGTTATAATTGATACTATTACTATTGGTAGAGGCCAAAATAATCTGTATCAGGCTTCATTCCTTATCAGTGGCCACCTATAGACTCCACACTTTTCTCATCTAAATTAAAACTGCTTTTTCTTTCTCTGTTCAAACTTCTTAATGATATTCTAATGCAATTTACATAAAACATTTCTCATCTGTTAAAGATACTTCAGCCAACAGATGGTGCTACGTATAACATTTTTATGACAGTGTATAGTATTTAAAAATATATATTATAGCTGAACTACAAGTTTAATTACATTGTTAGAAGATATACATGAAAATAAATTTTCTGAAAATATGTTTCCTACAGCTTGTGAGATGTGACAAAAAAATTGCGAAGTCATTGAAGAATGTTTGAGTTGAGTCAGAGGTCAAAAACTATTCAATTATACATGTAAACATGCCAGAGTTTGGGAAGGTTCATGTTCATAAAAATGAAGCTTAACATTTGATTTGATTTGGCCCCCCAAATCAAAGTCTGGAAGTGATCAGAAGGGCTCCTCTGATTCCAACTCTGTTCTGAACATACGTGTCTATAAGATCTTTCTGCCTCCAATATACTGTTTCTCCAATTTATCCTTATGTGACTACCACACTGACCTTTCAAAGCCTGTCTTTTTACATTTAGCAATGGGGAGCGATTGATGGTCTGTGAGCAGCTGAGTGCAAGAATTCAAGATTCTGATTTCTCAGTATGACCGTCAATTCTCTAATTCTGACCTACTTTTCAAGCCTTTGGTCCACCATGTCCCTGCAAAGAAATACTGTATAACCCTGTCATATTGATCTTGTAAAATATTGTGGCTAACTCACTTTGTTGAGATTCCTCCCAACACAATCTGGATATGCAGCCTTTGGTAACACCAGCCTTATCTGCCACTTTTTCTGTGAAGTTCTTCTGATTACAAAGGCCGGAGGGATTCTTGTCCAAGCCTGAACTCTTCCAATACTTAATATTAGCATATTTACTTTAACTTGACCTCACACTTTTTTTTTTTGCTATATAATTTATTAACAGGAATAATTCAATTCATTATATTTCTGGGTTATTGAGTAACTTAGGAACTTGGTAGATGGTACAGCTGGTAATATCAATACATGAAATTAATTCGAATAACCATTTTCAGCTGGGTTTTGTTTTTTTAAGTAGCAAACTGATACATTGCATCTATCAATGGATTTTCAGTCTTATTATCCTGAAAAATACATAACATATTAATTTTATCTTTTATTTCTTAGATTGCATGAAAAGTTGTTATATTCGGTTTTATTAGTCCTTTTTCTTATAAAATGTGCCATGGTAGATTACTTATTGCTTTCGAGCAAGTGAGTATTTGGGTTCAAGGGAAGAGAAACAAAGAGACCAGAAAATCCCAGGACCTATTTTTCCAGGAAGAAAGCACCAGCTATACCCCTGATAAACACAAGACATCTGTTAAACGCTAGACACAGCACTACATATGTTCAAAAAAATATAAACCATTGAGATGAGTTCAAGGTATAGCATCCAGAGAATTTGAAAATGACTGAACTCTCACACTTTGAACTTTTTAATAGTTATGCTAAACTTGGTAACCACATTGTAGGGCATTTCCATCTAGTTTGTTTTTATAATTCCTATCTCTTTGTTGATACTCCTTAATTGTTTAGTCACTGTTGTCATACTTTCCTTTAATTCTTTAAATATAGTTATCTTTAGCTCTTTGAAAATATTAATAATAGCTGATTTGAAGTTTTTTGTCTGTTAAATCCAGTTTCTATGGACAATGAATGGCAGAGTCTATTGGCTAATTTTTATTTCTGAATATGACTCACATTTTCTTTTCTTTTTTCTTTTTTTTTTTTCTTTTTGGTCTGTTTCATAAGTTTCTTATAGAATATTGGACATTTTAGATGGTATATTTTAATTGCTATGATTCTTATTTCTTTTTTTATTAAGGGTTGTTACTGTATTTTGATTTATTTGTTTTCTTAATAACTTCTGTGGATTATATCTGTGAAATCTCTTTTCCCTGCAAAGTGAACTTGAAGCTTTTGTTCCTTGTTGTTGTAGGTTTTATCTGTAATCCTCTCTCCCTAGGGGTTTCTCCTATACCTGAACATCTTGGTGTTCACCCAAAGATTGCCATAACTTGTGCTCAAATACTTCAAGGTAGCATGTCTTCCACTCTGCCAATAAATCTTTGTGGGGCCTGGGGAATACACTCAAATTTTAGGCCATTTTCAAGTCTACCCTGGCTTTTATTTTATGCCATGCTTTCTCATGTCTTCTCTGCATGTATATACAGCTTCCCTCAGCCAGTGATGCACGGGTGGCTTGAGACTCCTGAGACTCTGCTGTGCATGGCCCAGTCTTGGGTCAACCAAGGATATGTAGAGAGTGTATCAAGCCTCCTACAGCTGGCTTACATCCTGGAACTCCCTGGCTGTTAATTCACTATGTTCCCAAAATAGGACTTCAACCTCAGGCTACTAGAGCTGCTGGCCCTGCTTATCCACTTGTCACTGAGATCATCTCTTTAACTGACAGTGCTTTGCTTCAAGTGGGCCCCCTCTGGCAGTAGTAGCCAGACTGTACATTTTCCAGGTCTGCCCTTCCTGGCTGCACTCCTCTGCCAGAGCAAATGAGAGGTGGATAGGAGCATCGCCAATAAGAATGCCACATATTCCCACTCTTCTTACTCAAACTTTTATAGTTTTCATAAATGAGCACTCCTTGTTTGTTGTATATATCTTTTCTATTTCCCAAGCATTTAAATTGCTGTTTTCGACAGTTTTACATGGCTTTATAGTCACTTTCTGCAGTGAGATGTTTTCAACCTCTTCGCTCCATCATAGCAAAATTGAATCAGTTCTCCTTTCATTTTCCCTAAAGACCATTTCTATCAAATTCATCAATGGACAGTCTTTCTAATAATCGATTTGGGGCTCTTTTTCTTCAATTTGACATGTAATTCTATACCTATGCTATCTTCAATGTTGAGACAAAGAGTTTGACCTGTTGCATTTTAATTATTTAAGAATTTTTAGTCATTATTATGTTTATGTATTTCATTTAAACTCAAGAAATATTCACCAGTTTTCTTCTTTGAAATTTATCTTTCCTTTTCTGGGCTCATTTATATGATTTATATAAACTCTTCTCCTCATTAAAAATAAAATAAGCAAAATCTTATGTTTCTTTCAATCACCACAATTTCCAAAAAGAAATTAAAATATATTAGAAAGCAAACAGAAGACCATACTACTTTAGAAAGCGTTATAATTTATTACTTTGTCCTTTCTGAGATTTAAATTTACAGAAAGCTTTTTCATTTTTCAAAGAGGGAGTTGAAGAATAATCAGATTTTTGTTTGTTTTAGACTCAATGTAATTTATTCAAGTCTTTACATTATTTTTTTAAGGCACGAAATTTTATGGTGCTTTGGTGGTGACAACTGCCACTTCTGGCATCAGTGCAACATTCAGCTAACATCTATTGTCAATGTCAATGGGGTCAGGAATGCCAAATATAATTTCCATAATATTCTATGACCATTCAGAGCTCTAGTTAACTTTTAATTTTAAATTTTGTGGTTTTGCGTATTGTAAGAATGGTTACATAACAATTACCTGTAGTATTTTGGGAGGTTTATATAAAAAAATTTATTCATTAAATAATAGTTTTTTCATTACTATTATCTTAACGCAAAACAAATATGAATTCTAAAAATGATGTAAATTCATGAATTTTTACTTACCCTACTTCATAGCAAAAGATTCAGAAGATAAATAGAAAATGAGAAAAAAATTGTTTAAAGTATGTACAATAATAGTTATTGGCTTGTACTAAAAAGAAGATACTTTCATCAAAATAAGAATGTGAAAGATAAAAGAATACTTTTGCAAACTTCAATTTTAATTTTATTTCATACTTTATAATATATTGTGGCAAATGGTACTAGTATAATTCTGATTTACTTTAATTAAAATAGTAAGTATAATATTCCTTCAACATTAGGCTTTGTGCAGTTTGGCTAAAGAATAGGCAGAGAAAAAGATACAGAAAAACTACACCAAAATAAATGTATTTTTTATTTTGAAACTGTTTTCTGCAAAAGACATAAAATTAATTCCACCAGAAATTTGTACACAGTGTTATCTATGACATCTTGAAAGTGTGTGTGTATAAATGCATTGTCTCTCTCTCTCTCTGTGTCTTGCTGTCTCACTATCTTGCTATATATGTATATAAATATACATATGTAATTCTCTATAAAAATTTTAATATATAATTAAATCAGTAGCTCACTGTAAGGTTGACATGTGACTTTATTTCAATTGACATCAAATTATTATTTTAGAAATGAGAGAGATTTTATAACATAGTGAATAATTTTGGGGTATTGTCAGTGGTAATCTTTTTGGTCAAATATAAATCATCTTTTATGCATTAAATTTTGCTTCCCCCCCCCATGATTTTTATGCATTAAATTTTGTTTTTCCCCTCATGATTTTGTTCTACAATAGGAATTTTATAGAAAATAAAATGTTTCTGACTATCCAGCATACTGGAAGCATCTATTTCATTAATCTTAAATTTATCCTTTTTTACCATGTCAGATTTACATATCAAACTTTATTAACACCTCTGTAAAATTTTCTTTTGGCCTATAATAGTAGCATCACACTCAATTTTTTAAAAGTAAATGACTCATGAATTTTCTGACAAAGAAAAAGTGGGCTTAATATTTTATAAGTGTAATTATTTCTAATAAAGCTTGTTCACGTTCCTTTTGCACTGAACTTGGCTCCCAGAGCCCTTTGGACAGTTGGAAGTATTAAATTTACCATCAGAGGGCAAAGAGCTAGAATCATTAAAGATACTTGAAAGCATATGCCAAGACACCAATACAAATTCAGAAACCTTAGACATTGGTATTGCTTTGGCTCTGCAACTTTCTCTCACGTATTATATGTGCATATAATATATTTTTTAGTGAATCTAATTCTACACTTCACAGTCTTGTATTTAAGTTAAGGTATGAGGATTAATCAGCATGAAATACTTGGGAAGCAAATGAGGACTGGAATATTTGACATTTGGGTTTATGACAGTCTATGTCCAAAAAAGTATTTATGACAGTCAGTGATGTCTGTCCTTTTTAAAGACATCGGTCTTAAAAAAAAAAGAAAGAAATTGTTCTTTTATATGTCAAAAATAAGTGGGGGCTTAGGAAGTGATTATGATGATGTTTTTGTCACTGCTTTACCTTTTCCAAGAAGGAGAAGAAGGGCTGGAAAAATGTTTTTGAGCTAATGAATAGTTGATCATCAGAGCTGTGTATAATACGGCCCCCTTACCACTGATAAACTATTGCTTTCATCGCCCCAAAGTATCAACATAAAACAGTATCAATACAAAGTTGAGGAAAAGATATCCAAAGATATTCCAACGTCTCAACTGTTCACTTATTGCTGCTGTTCATGCCTCAGTAATTTGCTCTGCTATGTGTTTTTATCACCAACAAGAGTTTGAAATGAGCTTCAAAGTACAATTTTATAATCTATTAAATTAAAGTTTGTAAAAAAATTGCCGTGGGTTGAAGTAAACCAATATAAAAAGGTAATGCACCACAGCAAAAATTTTAAAAATACTTCACTTCTAGGATTGTTCTTATAAGAATTTATTAGCAAATGTTCTATGCCATATGGCAACTTTGATTTATAAACTGCAGGTGTTTCATTCCATTTTTTCAATTATTTAATAAAAATATTTTTATGGCGAGGATTTTTCCTAGTTCTCTCCCAGCTCATTTTTACCTAACTGGCGATTACCTCATCTAGCCACTTTTGTCCAAATGAGTTTCAAAACACCCTCTATGGAGATCTTCATTCAGTTCTGCTTAGAATCAGGGAGACAGAACTGAATAGAGGGCTCTCTTCAGCACAGTGGGTCTATAAACTTAACCATTTGTGTGGATTTATATAAATGCTCTTGAACAACACATCTAATCAAAAGCACTCTAGTACATTTCTTGGTCATCTTCTCATGAACCACTACAAGAGGAGCTGGTTGCCAAGTCTCCCCTCTGCCCCTCCCTCCACTTTTCTCCCTTTGGCTCTGGTAAAGGCTGCCTTGTTTTCTGGAAATGGCTATCCCATTTCTCTGATATTGGACTGAAGTGGTACATGGTTAGCTGAGCTCAGTGAAAGAGGCTGCAGAGTTTTTGCCAGCTGCTCTCTTGCTCCACATCAAAAGCCGTAAATTCTTTATTGAAATAACCATCACTTCAAGGAGAGTTTGGTGTTTAATCAGGAGCCAAATAGGGACAGTGAATGGAGGAGGGTTTTCAACTGCAACTTTGAATCTAGCCATGGCATCCTGACTTGTCACAATCTCGAAGTGGACCAAACCAGAAGGAATGTCAGTCTCATGGAGCCTTGGAGGGCAGGGTGGAAGAGATTACTATTATTTCTTTTAGACAAGATCTTAGCCAGGTCCCTGTGTGGCCATATTAATACACACACACACACACACACACACACACACACACACATATATATGGAGAGAGAGAGAGAGAGAGAGAGGGAGGGAGAGAGCAAGAGTGTGCAGTTGGGTTGAAGAAATGCATTTGGAAAAAAAAAAATGTATTTGGATAATGAAAGAAAGCTCATATCCCTTCTCTCTACAGAGGCTTAGACCAAATAGACCCAGTATTCTATACTTACAAAAGCAACACTTGAGGCTAGGCAGCATTAGGGAGCTTATTGACGAGAGGGTATAGGGTCTTCATAGCATGATTCATAGCATACAGAGAAGTCAGGGTTATTTGTGATTTAACATGATGCTAAAATGGGGATGAGTAACATTTATTGAGCCCTTAATATGTGCCAGTCATTGTTCTAACAGCTTTATGTGTTACTAAAACATGCAAAAGTGCCATATGGCCAGATATTGGCAATTTCATCGGTTTTGCATAATTTATTATATAATTTAATAGTCACAATAACTCTACGAATAAATATTATCATATCAATCTTACAGATTAAAAAAAGAAGCATTTGTAAACATTTGTTGAGCAGGCAGTATTTTGAGCACTTGATAAGAATTAACTCATTTAATTATGTCAATGACCCAATGAGGTAGATGATATCTAGTATTAAGATCTAAATACAGATGAGGAAGCTGAAGCACAGAAAAGTAAAGTACATTGCCTAAGTTTACATGTATAATAAGAGGATAAAGTTGGAATTTGAACCTAGGCAATAGGTTTCTGGAGTCAATACATTAAGATGCAGAAATATCAGGAGACTTTGCCAGCATCACACAGTTGGCAAATTACAGAGCCAGAGTTCAACCCAGAATATTCTAATTTTACAGATTATCCTCTGAACTACACTATTCTATCTTGTGGTTGAGAGCTGAACAAAATCGACCAATGCATGGCAAGCATTCTACAATTAGTAGGGATGAATAATTTGGGTTCCATTTTACAAGAGAAACAAACATTTGTTGAGTGTTTATTCTAATCAACAGTGGGCTAGCAATTGACATAATATCTATTTCCATTTTCTTAAATGCAATTATTATTCCCATTTTAAAGATAAAAAGTTTAGATTCAGAGAAGTCAAGTAACTTGTCTGAATTGGCAAAGCAGGTATTCAAACACAAATCTATCTCATTCTACTTTTGTGATGCAGTGGAAAGAACAGGAGTTTGAACAGCTGTTGAAATATTGAATCTGAAATTGGGTTGATAGAGTTTGCTTAGACCTGTTGAACAGGCTGAGATGATCTTCAGGACTCTGCACATGCATGGGGAGCTAGACACCCTAGTACCTTGCAAGATGGACCAAAGAGTGATCCAAAGCTTACTCATCATGTCAAGCTGTGCAAGGTTCAGAGGCACAACCTCCATAAAGCCTCTAGTGCCTTCTCTTCTGCAGGAAGCTTTGCCCCGGAGTGCCAGGATCAAAACTTAGTCTCCACAGGCCTTTTTACACAGGTTATTACCAATAAAGTAAACAATCTGAAATCACAAACACTACTCTGCAGGAGGGAGGAAAGATAAGAGACTTGACTGCCCTTGCTTATTGCAAGCAAGACAGGTTGGGCTGCAGCTGGTGCATGGGAAACTCATTACGGCCACTTGAAGCCTTGGCAAGTACAGTGGGTAACCTGAGAACCCAGCAAGGAGCCTCCTGGCCCAGTAGTCAATCAATCTGCTGTCAGGTTGAAGCAGACAGTGCAGACGAAAGCAAGGCAGCAGATTAGGCCCCAGTAGTGCACGTGGTCAGCTAAGTGGGAAAACAGGACTGGATCATGATTAGCAGTGATGGCAGAAGCAGCTCAGAACAGAATGATATTTGGTTTCCCTAAAGTTGAAAGAAAGTTTGACAAATGACTCCTGAGAGAAGAATGGCTCCATTATTAATACTTTTAGTATTAATATTAGTCTGGACCCTGGCAATAAACAGAATCCCAGTCAACTGAAGAGATTTTAACAAAGGGACAACATACAGTAGTGAGGGCAGATTTAAAAGAATTTAACATTGACGTTGAGCTACTCAGAGGCTAGTAACAGCCTTAAGGGGCACGGAGAGAAATTTGTGCTGCTAGATACCAGTGATAGCTCAGGGGAGCTGTGATTATAGAAGGATGCAGCCACTTTCAGGACTGTGATGCTGAAACAGGGAAGGAGTGGCAGAAATATTCCCCAAATTGTTTTTCTCTCGTCTTCTGATCTCTTGCCAGTGTCTCCCATTGGCTAAACCAACCTGAAGGCATATTGGAAACGGAGCCCAAGGGATGCCATCTGTGCACATCAGCTGCTCAGGACACAGAGCAGGGTAGAGATTGGCTAACAATGTTTCTGATTGGGCAAACGCATTAACCATCTACCTTTGTAGAGGGTTCCAGTCTTCAGAGCTGTGTTCTCTCATGCAAATATCTACAGGTGACAGACAGGTATGCGAATAGGAAGAGGGAACAACATGAGTAGAGGATGGACTGCCCAGCATGTTCCCATCTAAAGGTCAGGAACACCACACATGTAACTTCCTTCCAGCCTTGAGCTGACGTGGATCCAGCACTGCTAGAAGACCCATTTTTGGAAGTGAAGCAGCAAGTCCAGATTGCTATGTGACATCACCTTAATTTTAAACATTGGCAATCAATTGGCAAAACAATTAGACGTGATCATGGCTAAACAAAACACATCTGTGAGAGATATAAATCTTACTTGTTGGTAGTGAAGCAGAACATCTAGATTATTATAAGAATTTTACTGATTTTTAAATGTTGGCAATTAATTGAAAAAATAATCCTGGGATGACCAAACAAAACACATCTGTGAGAGGTATTCATCCTCCCTGCTCCTGAGGCCAAGTACATTGACAACTTGAGCTCCCCTGCTGACGTCTTCTATGCTCACTCTTACTCCAGACATTCCTGAGGCAACCAGCTCCTCAGAGGGGAGTTGATCTACTTTTGTTCAGCAGCACTGAGTAGATTTGCTTTTCTGCCCCAGGGCTTTTCTGATCCCTCAGCATGCTGCACTTATAGGAATCACCCAGGACTAGAGTCTGAGTAGTTGAAAAGGCTAGCGGGGCAAACATTGACCAATGTTGTACCCAAGCTAGTTGATAATCACTTCCCTTTCACGCTCTTAGCTGAATAATCTCAAGGTTCACGTACATGGCTTATGTACAGTCACCCACAATGGTGGACACAGAATGAGAACGCATCCTTATGTTGGCTTCCCTTCTCTTCTGGTTTAATTTCCTGAGTTCTCCATTCCTGGATAGAACATGGAAACAAACTACCCAAAAATGACCCCTTTCTAAGGGTCTACTTTCTGGAGAGAGTTCTGCTAAGATTCCATCATTTTCCAAATTCTGCTTTAGAAAAATTTTCAAAAAGCCTCTCTGACTTTGTCTGAAAGGCATTTTGTGTTCACAGGATACTTAATAAATATTTATGGCAGAGGAGCCCACCCAACCCTGATTCTAAAATATTTAAATAGACACACTTAATCTGGGAGAGAGAGTAGAAGGACGCTTTGTATATTTGTAGCCAGGTATTGACCCAGGTTAGAAGATACTTTCTGTGAATAAGCATACATTTTGGTTACATATTAACCACTAATCCCTTAGAAAATCAATAGAAAATGTCTTTAAATATTCATTTTTATGTGTTTAGGTGTTGATTCCTAAAGCGGTTTTTGTACCCTTTTAGAAAAGGGAGCATACATACACATATTAGTATCCTTCATAATAGCATACTCTGAGTTAAAACCAAGCAAATAAACACGTGAATAAAGAAAATAATACACAGTGTCAAGTGATTTATATTTGTAAGCCATATATTGATCTATTAAATCAATTCATCTAATTATTCATATATATTTATGAATTGTTCAATGTATATTTATTATACATTTTGTATATTCCAGGCACGGTGCCACATCCTGGGGTTGCCACAGTGAAGCCAAAAGTTCTATGTCTGCCCTCACGAAGTTCAGGTGGTGGAAAAAGAAATTAAATATGCAACGATTAGCAAATTAATAAGTAATTCTTTCATGGAAGTTTAAAGCATTCTGGGATTATATAAATTTCTAACCTAAATTTAGGAGATGAGGAAAAGTTTCCACAAGAAAATTAATTTCCAGCTGAAATCTTAAGGACCAGCAGAGTGAGCTACCTGAGGACTAGAAGAAGGAAAAAACTATTCACTTGGAACCAAAAAAGAGCCCAAATAGCCAAAGCAATCTTAAGCAAAACCAACAAATCTGGAGGCATCACATTATCTGACTTCAATTATACTACAAGGCTTTAAAAACCAAAACAGCATGGTATTGGTATAAAAGTAAGGACATAAACCAATGGAACAGAATAGAGAACAGTATAAAACCATCTACCTACAACAAACTGATATTCAACAAACCAGACAACATCATATACTGGAGAAAGGAAGCCCTATTCAGTAAATGGTGCTGAGAAAACTGAATAGCCACATGCAAAAGAATGAAACAGGATCTTTATCTCTTGCCACATACAAAAATTAATCCAAGATGGATAAAAGACTTAAATGTATGGCATGAAACCATAAAAATTCTAGAAAATAACACAGGAAAAACTCTTCTAGACATTGTCCCAGGCAAAGAATTTATGACTAAGACCCCAAAGGCAATTACAGCAAAAACAAAAATAAATAAATGGGACTCGATTAAATTAAAAACCTTCTGTACAGCAAAGCAGATAATCAACAGAGTAAATAGACAACCTGCAGAATGGGAGAAAATATTCTCAAACTATACATCCAACAAAGGGCTACTATCCAGAATCTACAAAGAACTCAAACAAATAAGCAAGAAAAAACCCAAACAACCCCATTAAAAAGTGGGCAAAAGACATGAACAGAAGTTTTTCAAAAGAAGATAGACAAATGGCCAACAAGCATATGAAGAAATGTTCAACATCACTAATCATCAGGGAAATGCAAATTAAAACCACAATGGGATATCACCTTACATCTGTAAGAATGGCCATTATTAAAACATCAGAAGAAACAAAGGTTTCCAGGGGCTGTGAGAGAGCAAGCTGGAATGGTTGGATTACGAGGAGGAGGGATGTAACATAGGATTCCTCACAGGAGAGGCAGGAAGCAGGTCCTAAGGCCATGTAATGAATGTTAGGGACTGTGGTCTTCACCTTATCTGGCTTTGTGGTGGGAAGAGGCAGGTACTCCCAAGCTCTCTGGATTTCCTGTGTGGGAGGGCATGACAAAACTCAGCCTCTGCAAAGAGAGGCAGGCGATAGCTGCTGGAAACAAAAGCACACAGCAGTACAGTGAGATGGGAGATGAAATAGGTGATGATTACACCTTAAACAGTAAAAAGAGATACAAGGGTATCTGGTTGAAATGCAGACATTATTCACTGCACTGGTACTCGCCAAGTATAAATATGTTACTTCATTGTAGCTCTACTCATCAACAAACAAAAATTATTTTGCAATCATTTATATATAATGTCATTTCATCATTTACAATTCTTTTAAGTTATTTTAAAATAATGATTTGCTTTTCTGCCCCAGGGCTTTTCTGATCCCTCAGCATGCTGCACTTACGGGAATCACACAGGACTAGAGTCTGAGTAGTTGAAAAGTCTTTCCTTTTACAGAACATACCTAGAACACCCACAGCAGGATAGTCAATAATTACTCAAAGCTGTAAGTTTAGACCAACATGGGAAACTTTATCTTGAAATTTCAGGCCTCCTTAGAAGACAACATTAGCTTAGAACCCTCCATGTTTTTTCATTTTTTCCCGCCCCCCCACCTCTTCCTCAGAAGTCAAGATATTCGCTGGGCTACAACCATGGGATACCTGAACATATACACAGGCAAAACAGGTGCCAGCCAACTTTCAACACTGTCAAACTCTCCTTGTATCTCAAATTCAGTTTTTTACTTCCTTTGACAGCATACTCTAGACTCATTCATTGTTAACTCCAGTGATGCCATTTTTCATATCTTAGGCTGAGGGCAAGATGGCACCTAGGAAGCAAACGTTACAGAGCCCTTATCCTCAGGTTCATGTTGATGCCAACTCTTCCTTTGCCAAACCTGAGCGTGAGTGCCTCCTTGAACTCTGCACTCTAGCTTCCTCACCACCTCACCCTTGGCAGAGTGCCAGCTCTGCTGAGACGCATTCAAGAAGTAGTGCAAAAAAAGAAAGGAAGCACTTTCTCCATACTGGCCAATGTATTTAACTCCCAAGAGAGAATATCATAAAGTAAAATCATGGTGTCATGGGCATTGCAGGAACGCAGTAGGGCTCACACCCAGCCATGGCCAGGGACATGGGTAAAGGACAGGAATCAGTTCTCTGTCTTCCTGTGATGTTACACAGTGAATTAGGATGCCTCAGAGAGTCTTTAGAAAATTACTTGGCTGGTGTTTGTACCATTCCTTCATTCATTCATGTAATAAAAGTGTCTTTAGCACTGTACCCTGTGATGGGGACACAGAGATGAATGAGATACAGTGGGGGGTCTCATTTCCAACAGCAATTTTATCAATTCTCTGTCTCTGTGGAGATGAGAGACTGTGACAGAAGGTTCAGAAATGAGAGGAAAATGTTTTTTCAGGAACACATTCCATGTTCTAACTGTCCTTTCAGCATCACAGCTCTTAGTGAGAGCTGAACTGACTAAAGAGCAATTTTCAAGTGGCAGATTGAAAATGAGACATGACACATGCAGTTTGAATGTAAAAGTGCTGATAACCACTTCCCACATTTTAATAAGAACTAGCAGTAGGAACAATTAAATCAGTCCCAGGGGGAATTGGTAGGAGGCATAATACACTTTCTTTCAAGACAATTGAAAGAATTGAAAGAAATTCAAATCACTTGTGCATGGGCATTCCCTGGCTTGGGTGTGATCACTAAACTTCATTTTAAGATGAGTAATTTAAACCCAAAATGTCTGAATAACCAAGCCTAGTGGTTAGGAGCAGAAACTGTGGGATCAGATTGCTTGGATTTGTTGGTCAGCTTGGCCACCCACTACTGCCGACTCTACCTTGAACAAGTTACTTAACCCTCTGTCCCTCAGTTTCCTAATCTGTAAAATGGCTAAAGTATAATAATATTTCACAGGGTACTTAGGAATAGAAAAGAGTTAAAAATTGTGAAGTTCTTAAATCAGTGCCTGGAACATTGTAGCACTCAACAAAATTTCTTGATATAATCATTACAGCCCGGAAATATAAATACTACTATATATTCTTGATTTTCTTATAGAGTTATTATATTTGTCCCAGTAGATAAAATAAGTCAAAATGAACTAAACACAGAAATTTTTTTAAAAAATTTTATTGTGTTAAAATATACAGAATATAAAATTTGCCATTTTAAGCATACAATTTAATGGCATTAATTATAATCACAATGATATTTAACTATCATCACTGTCTATTTCCAAAATGTTTTCATCACCTGAAACAGAGACTCTGTAACCATTATTCAATTACTCCCTATTACCCACCTTCTCCCAGACCCTGGCAACCTCTAATTTACTTTCTTTCTATAGATATACCTATTCTAGATTTTTCAAATAAGTGAAATCACACTATTTGTCCTTTTGTGCCTGGCTTATTTCACTTAGCATAATGTTTTCAAGATCCATCCATATTGTAGCATATATCAGAATTTCAATCCTTTTTAAGGTTGAATAACATTTCACTGTATGCATATACAACTACAGTTTGTTTATGTACTCATCTGGTGATGGACATTGGGCTATTTTTACCTTTTGGCTATTGTGAATAATACTGCAATAAACACTGGTATAAAAGTATATGTTGGTTCTTGCTTTCAGTTCTAATGGGTACATACCTAGTAGTGGAATTGCTGGGTCATATGGTAATTCTATGTATAGCTTTACCTTAGTTCAGACTGCTTAACAAAAATATCAAAAACTGAGTGGCTTAAAAAACAAACATTTATTTCTCATAGTTTTAAAGTCTGGGAAGTCCAAGATCAAGGCTCTGGAAGATTAGGTGTCTGCTTAGGTCCCACTTCCTGATCGGTGGATGGCTCTTCTCACGGTGTCCTCACGTGGTAAGGAGGCTCTCTGGGATCTCTTTGATAAAGACACTAATTTCATTTATGAGAACTCTATTTTCATGACCTAATCAGCTCCCAAAGGCTCTAATTCCTAATACCATCACACTGAGCATCAGGATTTCAACATATGAATTTTGGAGGAACACATTCAGTCCATAACGAGTGAGCCATATTATTTTTCCCAGCTGCTGTACCATTTTACCTTCCTACCAGCAATGCCAAGGGTTCCGATTTCTCCAGATCCTCACCAACATTTTTCAGATTACTATTACTACTGCTCTCCTAGGAAGTTTAAGGTTTGTTGTTTTGATTTGTATTTACCTTATGATTAAAGATATTGAGCATCTTTTCATATGCTTATTGTTATTTGTATATCTTTTTTGAAGAAATGTCTGTTCAAGTCCTCTGCCCATTTTTTAAAATTGGGTTGTTTGTTTTTTTGTTGTTGAGCTGTAGGAGTTATTTAAATATTCTGGATATTGATCCCCTATCAGACATAGGATTTGAAAATATTTTCGTCATTCCACAGGATGTCCTTTCACTTTCTTGATAATGTCCTTTGATGCACTAAAGTTTTTAATTTTGGTGAAGTCCAATTTTTTTTTAACTTTGTCTTTTGTTGCAAAAGTCATGAATATTTACCCATGTATTTTCTTCTAAGTAGTTTATCATTTTAGTTTGAACTTAATATAGTAGCTTTTTTCTAAAATTACACACTTACAATTAGTAGTAAGTTTTTCACCCAAAAAAGTAGTAAGTTTTTCACCCAGAATTATTCATGTAATGTCAGCATTCTCGGCTCAACTGAACTGGAGCAGGGATGTCACGCGTATACTCAGATCACCCTCATGACATTGTGTGCAGCTGCACCTTCCATCTTGACCTTTAATCACCTCTTTGCATCTGTCTGAGAGACTTATAGAGATGTAGTTGGTCAGGTCTTGATGAAGTAAAGCTGCAACAAAGGGTTAGTGCTCCTGATCTCAAGTGCTAAAGACAAGCAGACTTTGACTTTGAAGATGAATATGAAAAAAATTAAACTAAAACTTCAATTGATTTAAAGAACAAAAATGGCAATAATTTCATAGTATTTTAAAATAGGCATTCCTTCAATATAGAAACTTTAAAAGTTATACAAAACCTAAATAACTTAGTGTTTCTCTTTGCTGAATAAGCTTTCAAGGAAGTTACCAAGGAAGTTATTATGATAGAGGTCAATTTTAGTAAAAATCCTTTTAATGTATTTTAAAGCATCTTAATGTTAAACATAATTAGTACAGGAATACCTCTGATATATTGTAGGTTTGGTTATAAAGCACCATATATAAAGTATCACAATAAAGTGAGTCACACAAACTTTTTCTATTTCTCAGTGTACATAAAAGTTATGTTTACACTATACTGTAGTCTATGTGCAATAGCATTGTCTAAAAAAAATGAACATACCTTAACTTAAAAATACTTTATTGCTATAAAAAATGCTACAATCATCTGATCCTTCAGCGAGTTGTAATCTTTTCACTGGTGGAGGGTCTTGCCTCAAAGCTGATGTCTACTGACTTCAGGGTAGTGATTACCAAAAGCTAGCGTTGCTGTGGCAATTTAAGATAAAACAATGAGGTTTGTCTCATCGACTCACTCTTTCTTTTGTGAACAATTTCTCTCTTGCATGCAATGCTGTTTGATACCATTTTACCCACAGTAGAACTTCTTTCAAAATTGGAGTCCATCCTCTCAAACCCTGTCACAGCTTTATTAAGTTTATGTAATATTCTAAATCCTTTGTTGTCATTTCAACAATGTTCACAGCGTATTCACTAAGAATAAATTTCAATTCAAGAAACCACTTTCTTTGCTCATCCGTAAGAAGCAACTCCTTATCCATTCAGGTTTAGTCATGCAGCAATTAAGTCACATCTTCAGACTCCATTTTGAATTGTAGTTCTCTTGGTATTTCTACCACATCTGCAGTTACTTCCTCCACTGAACTCTTTTTTTTTTTTTTTATTTCAGGGAATTGTGAGGGTACAAACATTAGGGTTACACTTTATGTCTTTGCCTCACCCAAATGCGGGTTAAAGGCATGTCCTTCCCCCCCTACAGTGCTCCCCATGTCCTTTAGTTGTGGATTTACCCCCCATCCTCCTAATCCCTGGAGAGTATTTCTGTCATGTGATCACCTTAGTGTTGATCAGTTAGTACCAATTTGATGGCGAGTACAAGTGGAGCCCATTCTTCTGCTCTTGTGGTGCCTCACTTTGAATAATGGGCTTAAGTTTAATCCAGGAAAGTATAAGAGGTTCTAGATCACTGTCGTTTCCTATGGTTGAGTAATATTCCATTGTAAACATATACCAAATTTTAATAATCCACTCATGGATTGATGGGCACTTGAGTTGTTTCCACCTCCTTGCAATAGTGAATTGTGCTGCCATAAACATTCGGGTGCAGATGTCTTTATCATAGAATGTTTTGTGCTCTTTTGAGTAGATGCCTAATACCTCCACTGAACTCTTGAACCCCTCAAAGTCATCCATGAAGATTGGAATATATAATACTTTTTCCAAACTTCTGTTAATATTGATATTTTGCCTTCTTTCCATGAATCAAGAATACCTGGATGGAACTGGATACCATTCTTTTAAGTGAAGTATCGCAAGAATGGAAAAACAAACACCAAATGTACTCAATACTAAATTGAAACTAATCTATCAACACTTATGTGAACATATGGAAGTAAAAGTCAATGGAAATCAAGCAGCTAGGAGGAGCAGGAGGGGATGGGTAAATTCACACCTAACAGACACAATGCACACTATCTGGGTGAAGGGCACACTTATAACATTAACTCAAACTGTACAAAAAGCAAATTATGTAACCAAAACATATGTACTTCTGTAATGTTTTGAAAGTTAAAAAAAATAATATTCTGGATGGCATCTAGAACGGTGAGTCCTTTCCAGAGAGTTTTCAATTTGTTTTGCACAGATTCATCAGAAGAATCACTGTCTATGTCAGCTATATTCTTATGAAATGTATTTTTAAATAAGATTTAAAAGTAGAAATTACTCCTTGATCCATGGGCTGCGGAATGGATGTTGTGTTAGCAGGCATTAAAACAACTTTAATCTCCTCGTACATCTCCATGAGAGCTCTTGTGTAGCCAGGTGCATTGTCAATGTGTAGTAATAGTTTGAAAGGAATCTTTTTTTTTTTTTTTTGACCAGTAGGTCTCCACAGTGGGCTTAAAATATTCAGTAAGCCATGCTTTAAATAGATGTACTGTAATTCAGGATTTGTTGTTTTATTTATACATTATATGCAGAGCAGATTTAGTAAAATTCTTAATGGCACTAGAATTTTTGGAATAATAAATGACCGTTAGCTTCAACTTTGAGTCACCAGCAGCATCTGACCCTAGCAAGAGAGTCAACTTGTCCTTTGAAGCTTTGAAACCAGGCAATGACTTCTCCTTTCCAGTTATGAAAGTCCAAATGACCTCTTCTTCCAATGTAAAGATGTTTTCTGCCTTCATTGAAAATCTGTTGTTTATGGCAGCCACCTTCATCAATGATCCCTCTATATCTTCTGGATAACTTGCTGCAGCTTCTCCATCAGCACTTGCTGTTTCACCTTGCATTTATGCTATGGAAACGGCTTCTTTCCTTAAACCTCATGAAACAACCTCTGCCAGCTTCCAATTTATCTTCTGTAGCTTCTTCACCTCTATCAGCCTTCAAAGAATTGGAGAGTTAGGGCTTTGCTCTGGATAAGGCTTTGGCTTAAGGGAATGTTGTAGATGTTTTCATCTTCTATCCAGACCACTAAAACTTTCTCCGTATCAGCAATAAGGCTGTTTTGCTTTCTTATCATTTGTGTGTTCACTGAAGCAGCACTTTTAATTTCCTTCAAGAACTTTTCCTTTGCATCATAACTTGGCTCAAGAGATCTAGCTTTCGGCTTATCTTGGCTTTCAACATACCTTCCTCACTAAATTTAATCATTTTTAGTTTTTTAGTTAAAATGAAAGAAAGATGTGCAACTCTTCCTTTCACTTGAACACTTAGAGGCTGTTGTAGAGTTATTAATTGTCCTAATTTCAATATCGTTGTGTCTCAGGGAATAGGGAGGTCCAAGGAGAGGGAGGAAGATGGAGGAACAGCCTGTCGGTGGAGCAGTCAGAACACATACGACATTTATTGATTGAGTTTGCTATCTCATATGGACTCAGTTTGTGGCACTCCAGAATAATTACAATCATAACATCAAGGATTACTGGTCAAAGATCACCATAACAGATATAATAATAATGAAGACATTTGAAAATCTGTGAGAATTAACAAACTGCAGCACAGAAACACAGAGTGAGCACGTGCTATTGGAAAAATGGCAGTAGTAGACTTGCCGGTTGCAGGATTGCTGCAATCCTTCAGTTTGTAAAAAGCACAGTATCTGGGAAGCAAAATAAAGGGAACCACAATAAAGTGACATATGCTTGTAAAGTCGTTAGGAATTAAAATATTTCATTAGATCAGATACATTTGCATTAGAAAAAATATTATCCAATTTAAAGCAAAGTATAACTACTAAATATATTCTGAATGTTATTAGTCTAATTACCAAAATAAATAATGTGCTTAAAATGAACTATTGGATTTTCTCTGGTAATATTTCCTTAGTGACTGTATTGAAGGTCTTAAAATTACACAATGACTTTTAATTTTGATTAGCACTTGGCTTATTACTTAGCATTTTCAAAGCTTCTCAAGGGTAAGACCATCAAGACCATGTGTTTTTATACCCAAATTCCACAGTTTAATTCCTTTCACATAATGTGCATTCAAGAAGCATTTGTTGAACAAAATATATAGTCACAACTATGGTTGGAAGTTAATAAATATTTGATGATTGAATGAAGAAACATATTAAAACAAAGAATACACTGTAGGAAATGGAAGTAACAGTCAATTCAATAGCTCAGGGAAAGGGGATAAAAGGTTACTCATTTTATTAACATTTTAATATATGTTAATGCTCTGTGCAATAATATAAAGGCACTTTCTATTGTGCCTATATATGAACTCATCTAAGGTATTTACTGACTTTATTATGCTGTATCATGTATGTATTATACAGTTTGCTTGAATTCTTCAGAAGGAATAGTAGTTTGGATGAGGAAGAAGAAACTTTGCAGAAGTGAAATAATCGTTTCTACCAAAGACAATGAACTTTGGAATCATACAGAGTTAGTTCCGTGAAAGTAGAACAAGTTAAGCTCAAAGTTCAAAGACTGGAACGGGTGGTGAGTCTCAAAAGACACCACCTCTTTCTTCCCCACGATTATTTTTGAAAGCGTATTTTACCAACACTTTGAAGATTTATACTTATTTTATTCTTTAATTATCTGTGGATAATAAGATAGAACTATCTTTTGTCAGGTAAGCTGAAGCAAATCTATGATTGGAATTAAAAAAGAGGGTATGGACAAAATATTTTAGACAGTTATTTCAACAAAACAAAAATCTGTTCAATGTGATGAGTGGTTTCATTTGATTCTATTATTATCTTATTAATAAAAGGTTATCTGCTTCTCTGATTTGACAGATATTTCAAAATGTATGTTTATGACCTTGTATAGAAACCCCTGGGTCAAGGAAGTGGTTTACTCATTTGGCACTTGAGGGCAAGAAAAAAAATCTCTTTGGGTTCATTTTATTTTTCCATAAGACAGTATATCTTAGCCTTTACCTTAAGTCTACCAACTTTGTCCCTTCTTTAAAAAATAAGTGTCTTTTAAAAATGACAAAACTGTGTCTTCAACACTTTTAATGGGCTTAACTGTGTTTGAAGCAGGGTCTTGGGTTACTACTATGAAAATGGAGAGGAAGTTACGGACTGTGATGGGAATTTATGTCAAACTAGATCCTTCCTGAACTGGTAAAATACAGGAAAAAATTTAAATAAGGAATAATAGTGCCAGTCATTCACCACTTCAGAGACATATTTTAAAAATACCCATAAAAGTCTATACGGTTCAGAAACTATTCTCATTTTAATAATATTATGCCTCTGTAGACCTCATAATGGAAATAAATATTTGCAATGAAAGCTCACTTTGTAAAGCATGGGACAATTATATTTTTAAAATATTCTGTCTTAATGTCACTTTTGCCTTGCCTCAGTGAGTGACAGGGTTTACCCTGTATATATGTGCATACTTGAATAATGAAATTTCCCATCAGTTTTCTTTAAAATCTTGGCATGAGCTGCAACTATGAAATAATTGTGTGCATGGCAAGTGATCTTTGAAATCATTTTCCAAGACTGTTCTGCTTTCAGCAGAACCTTTTCACTTTTGATTAATACTCCTTCCTGTTTTCTGGTTCAGAACACTGCTTCCTAGAGCTACAAATTCAGTTTATGAAGTGCTTTGACCCGCATTCCACTGGACAAAAATAAGCGTTAATCCAATGAAATCCACGGCTCTGTTTCTTCAGCATCTTCGAGTTATCATGGACAATGCGGCGGTGCTGTAAAGTTACTTTTTGTTTGTGCACACAGTGCCAATAAAGAGAGTTAAAATAACATTTTATAAATCTTATTGTGTTTCCCTGATCCAGCCTTTAAGATAGTTTTGGATGAAGTACACATAATAACGAGAGCTCAAGAGTTCACTCCAAGTTCTTCATAAAAAAAACAAAAAACAAAAGGCAAGTTCATTCAAAATGCTTGTAGATAGATATTCATTTATGTAACCCTTTATGGTTAGTACTTAGATTTTAGTAACATGAAAAAGTGCTCTTTATCCTCTCTCCTTCACTCCTTTCCTTAATTTTTTCTTGCCATATTCTGGACTAGGGTTCTAAAAGCAAGTAGGACCAAAAGGTTTCAGTTTATTAGGGACAGTCATCGATATCGAGAAACATGCTGCCCTCACAGTCAAAGATCACCTATGATGACACAGGATGTTAGAAAGTAAAAGGACCCAAGTTTTTATTTTTTCAAAACCTCTACTTGTCTTCAGTTTCCTCACTCCCTCTTCATCCATAGCCTCCACCCCCTGACCTGCTGCCCACACACAACAATGCAGGATGCACAAAATTGTTTCTGAGAACTGGGATGAGGAGTGCAATTGGAAAGAAAGGAGTGGATAAGCTGTGGGAAACATGTAGAATAGTTTTCAAAACTTAAAAATGCATCGTATGACTTTAAATTTGTTCAGAATTATAAGATAATGTCAATTTCTCCCTGTCTCTGATAGGTTATGAATAGAACAATGTTTTTCAATATCCTGAAGGGATTCGATACCCTTGTTAACAGCAGAAAAGCTACAAAAAATTAATAGTGACAGTAAATATATTGATTAAGAACATGGACTTCAGCATAGGTTTATGTTGACTCTCCATGTTGCTGGCTCTATGTCCTCAGACAAGTCACTTAAAAAATCTCTAAATTATGCTTACTCTCCTTACTTCAAAGATACAGAAAATGAATCTTAGAAAGTTGAAGTCCAGGCTAACATGAGACAAAACCAAGATTTGAATTCAGGTATATCAAAATATAAATTTCATGCTTTTTAAAATTATTGTACAATGACCATCTATTGTTATACACAATATTTTTCCTGCATGTAAAGCTCTCAGTCTAGTCTAACGCATGTCAAGTGCCCAGCAAATGTTGTCTATTAAGGCTTTGTTCAATGAACTTGGCTGGGCAAGGCGGTTTGGTTTGAGATGTAGAATAGCAGGAGATGAGAGAAGAAAAGGTTGGCATTGGTTAATGTGAACAGACCTTCTTGTGCAAAATTTAAAAGATTAATTAGCCTGATGTAATGATTTTTGAAAACTCTTAGCCAAGCTGCCATAAATATGTCCAAGTATGTGACTTCTCTGTATGTTTATGTAATTTTACCCGAAAGATGAGCAATTATTATTCATGTACATAGACTATATTTAGGTGCAAATTAGGTTTCCATGATTTAGCAAGTGTCCAAGGTAATCATTGTTTTGGTGAACACAGGCCTGGGAGGCAGAGTCTTGGCAGCTGCAGCTGAAGTGAAGGAGAGAATTTCAATCTCTCACAGCAGACTTGTCTCAGCAGGGGCTGGGCCCAGGACAATAAAAAAAGAAATGCACAAAGCCCTTCATGGACAAGGATTCAAATCACATTATGTTAAATTAGAGGCTTCATGTAAAAAAGCATCTTTCTCTTGAGAACGAGAAAAGCTTTATATAAAGCTGTGACCTATTTATTTCTTTAGCACTATTGCTTGTTACAAAGAATTTTGTTGATAAAATCCCTACCTTCATGTAGGGCATATCTGCTATGACCTTATAACACTTTCACACTTTTTATTTATTTTATTATATTTTATTTTATTTTATTTTTGTAGCTCTTTAAAATGCATCAATCACTTTAATGTTGTTACTAAAAGGATAACAAATCATGATGATTGTATCACAATATTTTTAAATCACAATTTATAATCTATTTTACAATGAATGATTATGAGAGAGACAACCTAGTTAAATGGAAAAGGATTGAGTCATTCAAAGGACCAATTATTAATGTATGTAACTGAATCATTTAAATATTATTTACATTACTTTGGTTTCCTCCAAATAGAAAAATGATCCTGTTCTTTTTTCATTTTCATTACCTCTACTATTAAAATTACGAGAATTCATATTCAATTTTTATACACAGAAACGAATGACAAATCCATGATATTTGCCTCTTTATTTTAACTACATCCTCAAATAAATGCTGTTGACTAACTTCTTAGCCCTTCTTGTTAAAGGACTTGGTAAGTTGAAGATAGTATGAAATTTGTATGCAATATAAAGCCCTCACCATCCTCACACAAAGAGCACATATGAAGACGTAAACTTTAACTAATTACATATTAAGATGATTAACTTCTGATATATGAGTTTAAAGTTATGAATGTTTTTAGATAATTGAATGAATGAGTCAACTAGAGCAGGATAAGATAATGTAGTAGATTGCACAGCTGTTATTTAGGATAGTTTTGTGATGGGACTCTGTCTCTGGAAACCTATGTAAAATATAGACAAATATTGACATTTGGAATATGCTTGTATTTTATTTCAGCAGCAATTTGTCATCTCTAGTTTAATAGGTGTAGGAAATATCCCAAGACTTATTGTTTCTGAATGTACTAGTATGAAAAAAATTAATTTGCAAGGGAAATACTTGACATGGTAAATAA
>NW_012152174.1:5970117-5971414 GCF_000956105.1 Propithecus coquereli | reverse complement strand
AAGGAATTTATATCTAGAATACGTGAAGAATTCTTACAACTCAATAACATAAAAAGCAAATCACCCAATTTAAAAGTGGAAAAGCATTTGAATAGCTATTTCTCCAAAAAGAAGCTTCACAGTTTTCTCAAAATTTTAAGCACAGAATTAATATATGACCAATAATTCCACTTCTAAATATAGAATCCCAAGTAAATATAATAGAAAGATACATACACACAAAAATGTATACATGAATGTTCATAGCAACATCATTCATAATAGCCCAAAGTAGAAACACCAAATACTCATCAACTGATGAATGGATAAAAAACTTGTGGTATATCCATACAAAGAATATTATCCAGCAATAAAAAGGAATAAAGTACTGAGATATGCTAGAACCTGGATAAACCTCAAAAACATTATACTAAGCGAAAGAAGCCAATTACAAAAGGCCACATATTTTATGACTCCATTAATATGAAATGTCCAGAATTGACAAATCTATAGAGACGAAGAGTAGATTAGTGGTTGTTTAGGTCTAGGCAGAGAGATGAATGGGAAATGATTGTTAATAGGTACAGTGTTTATTTCTAGGTTGATGAAAATATTCAGTTACATGACTGTAAATATTCTCAACACCAATGAATTATATACTTTAAACAGCTGAATTGCATGGTACATAAATTATACCACAATAAAGCTATTAAAAAATGTTCTTTTCTTTCTATATTTATATGATCTCTACCTTAGATTCTTTGATTATTCTTTTTTGTTTGTTTAATGTTTTTGATTTATTTTTTTAAATATAGTTTCATTTTTCCTATGGGAACAAGCCATCTAGTTTGTAAAATCTACTAGAATTATATCTACAGAAGAAATTCTATAAGGAATATAAGTTTTGTGATTCCATGTTGTCCTAGGAAATAACAATTTTCCAGATTTATGTTAGACTTGTGATTAATCCTTTATATGTGCCATATCTAAAGATTTTTAAACGTGTGTGATTTAGGAAAGAACATTAAACTAAGATTCTAGACTTCAGATACTCAGAAAGAACAGTTATTATAAGATTGAAACTGTGCCAAGTTTTACAGTTAAGAAAGCTAGTGAACCATAAGGAGAGGACCCTGGAGTAGCTAAAAAACCTCTTTGATAAAATTTTTCTATTGAAGTCACAGAAAGAAGGAGAAAAGAAATGGAAAGTAATAAAAAAAAAAACGCTCAACATATCTAATCATTAGAGAAATGCAAATCAAAACCACAATGAGGTATCACCTAACCCCGGTGAGATTGGCCTCTATCAAAAAAACAC
>NW_012152174.1:5963632-5969399 GCF_000956105.1 Propithecus coquereli | reverse complement strand
GAAAGAAAGAAAGAAAGAAAGAAAGAAAGAAAGAAAGAAAGAAAGAAAGAAAGAAAGAAAGAAAGAAAGAAAGAAAGAAAGAAATGGAAAGTAAAAGATGGTCACAAATCAAAACATAAAAACACATTTCAGGTACTTTTCTTGGCAAAGCAAGAATGAAGTTATAAAAAAGAAGAGATAGAACTAAAGAAACACAGAATTAGATGATTGATTTTCCTAACTGCCATACGGTAAAAGTAATTTGGGATGATTTTTCTATGGTAAATGAAAGACTACTAGATAAAAACTAATTTACTTGAATCCACGAGATATGTTTTCTAATCTAGGATATGTTAGTAGAACAGGCTAAAAACAGTCTCTGAAATCAGGCCACCTGTGTTAAATCCTACCTCCCTTACTAACAGTAACTTGAGAATGTTATTTAATCTTTCTATTCCTTGGTTTTCACATGTAAATATCGTGGATTAGTGTCCTTAAATCTCACTTATTGAGATATGATATGATTAGGCCATCAGATATGACTCTATTACTAATTAGCACTATAACAATCAGAACATCACTTAACCTTATTGAGAAAGTAAGCACAGTGATGTCTAAGATTTCTTTCAGCTCTCTAATTTTATGCCACTGTCAGTTTTTTTGCTTGTTTGCTTTCTGTTTTGTTTTTAATTTAAAGTCTAGATATAACAGTTTGATCTATAGCCTTGCCTGCAAGAGGTCAAGATCAGACCCCTGTTTTCTGTTCTCACAATTGCAGTAGCCAAAGCAACCCCTAATAGAACATGAATGAGAAAAATGCACAGTGAAAAAGTTAAGAATAACACAAACCTGTGATTTTTTTTTAATGTGTCAAATTGACTACATAAACTACAAGGACAGAAGGAAGTATAGCAGTCATTTTGTAGCATATACATATCTTGTCCCAGTCTGTCAGTCAAACACTAACAGGTGCTGCTGTGAAGGTATTTTGCTAATGTAATTAAAGTTCTAATCAATTGGTTTTAAGTACAGGAAACTATGCCGATGGTCCTGTGGAAAAGACCTAGGTATACCCCTGAACCATAATTCAACATTTGCTAGTCTACAGTTTCTTTTTCCCTTTATGGGATCTTCCCTGATTGCCTGTGACAATAGCTTCAGCCAGCAGCTTTGGATTTTCAGTCTTCTTGTGATCTTCCCTTCCTGACTTCTTGCCCTATGGATTCAATTTCCCTACCATCATGTTAACCAATTCCTCATAATATTTCAGATAGATAAAGATAGAGATATATAGACATAGATTTATTGATAGATTGATAAATATGTCTATGTTTATATCCATATGTCAATATGTCTATAGTGACTGCTTTTTCACTTAGATAGCCATTTCTCAAAGGTCTGAAAAATGTGTCTTTCTCTACCCTCTACCCAGTTTTGTGACTGATCTGTTCGTGGCAAGTATTTCCCTCCTAGCAATATAAACCTTTAGGCTTAGTTTGTTATAGCAGTACAGTTACTGAAATTCTAATGGGTATAACAAAGAAAGATAAGATATCCTAATAAAAAGACCAAAGAATTGACACTAACACATACAACGTAACAGACACAGATCCAAATCTGCTTTTTAACCTAAATTTCCACCCTTAGCTACATACCCTTGGCCTTTTTTCTTAATATCACTGTTCTTGGGGCAAGTATGGACAGTGTGAAGATTAGGCCTTATCTTTTTCATACAATTTGGAGTATGCCATTAACACTAAAGAAGGATCTACTGCTTAGAATACCCATGTTCTATCAGGAATAGAGAAGGACTGGAAATAATCCAAGCAACAGTCTCCTTGGGAACACCAAAATTTCTAAAAATATTAATATAATTCTAACATTTCTTCAGTGATGACACACTAAGATAAGTTTCTACCTTTCATTTGCCTTTGAAGTTTTCCAGTATAGGCAGAGTGTAAAACGAAAATATTATTATAAAACCAAAAGGGTTACATGTTTGTATCTACAGCAGAATTTCTAATGATTACAATTCCTATGCTAAGTGGATGCCCTATTAGCTTCTGTGTGTATAGTTACAATCTAGTCTTGGCCATAGATTACTTGGGAGCCATTACTACCCATTTGTGGATGCCTGGTCACCAGAAACAACTGATGAGAATATGCGATTGACATGTCTGGATCCACATTAGCTTGTCATCATTCCTAAAATAATGCCCTGTTCATGGTCATTTTATAATTTTTTTCACTGTCTTATACCATGTTTCTATGGATTTGTAAATTCAAGTTGATTAGAGTATTTAAATTCTTTTTTTCTTTCTTTCTTTCTTTTTTTTAGAGTATTTAAACTCTGTGTAGTCAGGCTCTATTTTGGGTTGTTGAAGTTAAGTCACAGTGATTCATTTAAAGCACTTTGATGTATAATTAATTGGCTAAATTTACATGCTCAAATCATAATAAAACTATCCATAAAATATTCTTTCTTACACTTATAATTCATTATATTAATCATCTTTGGAGCACATAGAAGAGTTTCCAGTGGAGAATGTTCTTGAAAATATGTGACTCTAAAGTTCTACTAAATTGCCTATGAAAAAATGCTCTTTTGCATAAGTAATAAAAAAAAAGGTACTGAATCTTCATCTAGAAAAGCATTATGGAATACACAACTTACGTGAGTCAGGAAAGTGTTCAGAGAAGAGCTGCAAAGATGATTAACATGTTGTACTGTAAGAACCATTTTAGAGGCTAAAAGGACAGAGATTGTTTAGCCTGGAGGAGGAAGTCTTAGTGATGGTCTTCAAATGTAAAGTGGTTTCTCGGGAGAGGATGGTGACCTGCTGTTTTCCATCTTTTCTGAAGACAGGACCAAAGGAAACAGACTTACATTTAGTGACTTAGATCAAAAATAAATAAAACTGTCTTGGTAGTGAGCATTTTTAATCACTGAAATGATTCAGGCTATAGATTCTTCTTCTCTTCAGGCTAATAAAAAGTAAATGGTTTTGGTTCAAACTGGAGACAAGGTAATGAAAGTGGATTTCTGATGGCTCCTATTAAAGTTCATTAATAGAAAACATCAGCTTAAACAAACTTTTGAAGAAATCTACATATCTGATCAAAATAACTTTTGCGAATTGAATTCCAATGACAAGTGACTGATAGGTATCTCAAGGCTACAAAGGGATATTTTTTGTCCAACCCATTTTAATGAATGAAGCTTAAATCTGTGAACTCATGATTTGCTACTGATACAATTTTGGAAATCTCTAAAAAAGGACTTTAAATTAAAAGACATATTTAAAAGAGTAAGCACATGAATGTTACCTTACATATTATGGAAGCCATTCACATTTCTATGTAATTTTAAAAAGTATTTTCAAAGTTTGAATTTGGCAGATTGTTGCAAATAGAATAAGTGCTGTAAGAAAATAAACCCAATAGTTATAGGGTTTCAAAGAAAAAATATGATTCTTGCCCCTGAGAATTCAAAATACAAAAGTGAATCAGATTAGCAAATACTTAATTGCATCCTGATGTAAAAAAAATAATTAATGCCAGAAAGATACAAATAGTCGTAGAGACAGAAGATAGGGTTACAGACTCTATGTGGGAAAATAATATTCGAACTGAGTTTTAAGAAATGAGCAAGAGTTCTTAAAAAAAACAATCAGAAGGGAGTGGGTAAGCAAGATAGAAAAAACACAAAGGCATAGAGGAATGAGAGAGGGTTGTATGCCAAAAAACATGGACAGTTTAATGTGCCTGTAAGGTAAACTGATCAAACAGGAGCAGCAAGATACCTGCTAAAGCCAGATTGTGAAGATGTCAGTTAAGGTGTTTAGACTGTAAACTGTTCAATGAAAATTTTACGTGCAAAATAGTGCCCTTGGCCTCATCTCTAGTGTTCTAATTTATAAGATTATTTTGTTGCTGCAGTTCCAAGGACCAAAGTTTGAGAACCAGGGCAAAAGGTAATGGGAGCCAGTGAAGTCCATTGTGTGTCTTTGAGTTGTGAGCAACCCAATGAATTCACACAGAATTTTTGTGAGAAAGGCCAATTGCATCACTTACCTTTATCCAGAAATGGCTTTACAGAGTATTCAAAAATATAATACCAACTATCCAGCTAGATTTGTCCAAACCTACAAAATCTACAAAGATCTCCCAAGTCCCCTACACTTATTGCATGGTGAACTGGAAATGTTTTTTTTTTTTTTTCAATCCCAATGAAGTAGAAGATGTACTTGGGTAGATAAAGCAAGGCTGATTAATTTACATGCACAGCTGCCTTCCAAGTGACTGTCATCCACTTGACAGGATGGAGCATCCTGAAACTCCAAACATGAATATTTCATAACAAAACCCTGAGTCTTACCAATAAGAGGGATGGGGAGCTGGTGAGGAGGGCAGTGGGAGATGTTTGTAGTCATGTCACCACTGGATAAATACCCGCAAGCCTATAGCTAGCTTTGAATGACAAAGTTCTCCAGTAGAAATACATGAGATGTAAAGCTTTCAACAAGTCAAAGATATTTAAGTCCTTAATTTTCAAATAATCACTAAGTGTTTTTCTTTAACTTTTAAAAAGTAATGTGAGCAATTGTTAGAGATGATGTGAATGGTCTTTGGGTACTTTTGTGATACAGGAAACTAAAGGCTGTGAATTTTAGGAGTTAATTTGATTTTATGGATTTGGGAAACAATGGCAGTCAGGAGTGTTTGTGTGCAGAACCTGTACTAATGAAAGACTACAAGCAGATAATTATAAGGATGTGTTTGAGAGGAGAAATATGAAGCGTTTTGCCTCTAGGTCATTTTCAATTGTCTGCCTTATGAAGTAAATGTGATGATTCTTTTTGTGGCCCCTACCTAATTGATATAAATAGTATCATGACATTAAATCTTTAAAACCCCCTGTTGGGATAGAAGAGAAAAGAAAAACTTTTAAATCAGCAAACTTACAGAGGGATCAGAGACCCATTTAGGCAGGTCCTTTGAATTAATCGGAGAGGGAGTCCGTCTTGGAGGGGAGAGTCCAGGCTGCTGTGGTCTGGCAACAGGCTTGAGTTGCTTTACTTAATTAGAAAGACATTACTCATTGTTAGAATTATGGGGCAGGAGTAAGTTCAAGATAAATAAACTCCTTAAAAACTATGTCCTGTAGCATTCAACTTAGCCTATTTTCTATTAAGTGTTTTCTAATGAATAATCAAGAAACAGCTGGCTTAAATTTACTGAATTTTGGATTTATAGACTTGGGATGGCAAGGATCCCTTTGCCATTTGGATCTATAAAGACTGTAAATAGCAGGGTAGACATAGTTCCTAATGAATAGTCTTTGAAAGAATTAAGTTATTCCTAACAGAGGTTCCACATCACTCATATCTGGTGCTGCTCATCCCCATCACCTATTTCTATTTCCATCACATCAAACTGCAAGTCTATAGCCCAATTTATTGGCGAATGCCCACAGGTTTCTTTTATCCTATAAGCTTTACTTTTCCAGTACCAAATAAACACAGTATCACCAATCTCTCTTATAACTGAAGATATTTCTTTAAGCAGAATCTTACGTTTCAGAACTAACTCCATGAGGTTCCCATTTTATAAGGGCAGAAAACAAATGAATTAGTTTTCGCCTTTTGTTTGAGTACCTGGGTTATAAAAGTTAAAAAATTATCAAAACTATAGCTACATGAAGAAGAATGAAACTGGACCCCCACCTCTCACCTCTCACAAAAATCAATTCAAGATGGATAACAGACTTAAACCTAAGGCATGAAAC
>NW_012152174.1:5947967-5962664 GCF_000956105.1 Propithecus coquereli | reverse complement strand
GGGAGCGCTGTAGGGGGGAAGGGCATGCTTTTAACCTGCGCTTGGGTGAGGCAAAGACATAAAGTGTAACCATAATGTTTGTACCCTCACAACACCCTGAAATAAAAAAAAAAAATTATCAAAACTAGAGCTATGTAGATTTTAGTTGGCTATAACTAAAGCTCTCAATATATTGTTCCATGTCCTTTCTCAGTTCCCCTCTTCTCCCCTTCTACCTACTGAGGACAGTCAACCTCCCAATCAGTGGGGAGAGACAACCAGGACTAGAAGACTACTGTCAACCACAGAGACTGGTTGAGAAACAGATCATTCCAGTTACCTTTTGTGCTTGAACCAAAGCTATTCGTAAATTGGTTAATGTGCACATAAAATCTCAAATGTTTACTCTATATTCAGTTGATTACAATGGGTAGAAGGTATTAGTCAAATCTAGTCTTCAATTAACTGGGTGAATTGTAATCTAAAAGTTTTTACTGTATTTCATCACGAACTCTTTCAATATGCCTAGGAATATATGCTACACAAAACAGGCAGTGTGAAGACCCAACACATCCCAATCAGTTTTCATGCAAATGTATCAACTGAGAAACAGAAAACTCACATACCTTTTTCCAAGAAATAGGTAAATTCTATATATAGTGATTTAGTATTCATGCTGCCAGTTGCACGGGATTCTCATTTTTTACCAAGGATATAAGTATCTTTAGCATATGTATATCTTTATTCTTGTTAGTGAAGATATTAAAGAGATATTTTATATAAAATAGCATTGTCTTGGAAGTCAGAGTTTCTCTGCCATTTTGCACTTTGCAATTTTCTGTGTTCTACCTTCTTGATGATTTTCTGATTGGAGAATTCACTTTTAGTATCAGCGCCCTTTGAAAAATGAATCTTCCCTACATCAATCCTCCCAACTGGCCACTGTGGAAGTAGCCAAAACGTTTTCTGGCTGTTTTTGGTGACAATGGGTAAGGGGTTGGAGGGAGATGTATTTACATGTATCTTCTGGTATGAATAAGGCTGTCTATGTCAGCTCCTTCCCCTCACCTGTTCCTCCCAGAAGTTATATAAAAGCAAAAAAATCTCTCCCACACACTCCATTTACATTGGGAAACTAGGAGAAATATATAATATACATATGGCAAAAATTGTGCAATGACTATAAACCAGTGATATTTGGCAAAAGCTGCACAAGAGCAAGGAAAGAGAAGAGAGTGAGGAGAGGCCCAGCAGTGGCAGTACTTCAAAGGCATCAGAAAAAATATACTTTCTGAAGGTGAAAAGCTCACTCAGGAGTGCAACAGTTATATATTAATACCTTGTATACTGACTGGCAGCAGAAGTTTCCTAGACAAAATTCAGAAAGAAAGTAAAAATTCAATTACATATCAAAACCATTGCAAGGCCAAAAGGAAAAGAAAATATAAGCAAAGTCAAAACATATAAATATAAGTACATTTGCAATGTATACCTCATCTATATACTTGCCATATCTTAAGTATATAGAACACTATCTGCCACATAGTAAATATTTATTGAAAGCAATACATGAATCAAATTAAAAATTTGGCAAAGAACACAGTGTAGAAAAGTAGAAATGGCTTTTACACATAGACGTTCATCACCAGTCGTAATAAGATAAATTATCCCATTTTTCATCTATTAGATTGGCAAAAACCCAAATACTTAATAAAACTTCCTGTTGGCAAAGATATAAGGAAATGGTTATTATCATACATCACTGATGAGCATGTAATTTGTATAAGATTTATGGAAATCAACTTGGCAATATCTATCAAAAATACAAAAGCATATGAGGCCCAGCGCATGGCTCACTCCTGTAACCCCAGCATTTTCGGAGGCCAAGGCTGGAGGATTGTTTGAGGCCATGAGTTCAAGATTAGCCTGAGCAACATAGCAAGACCCTGTCTTTACAAAAAACCAGAAAAATTAGGCAGGACATCATAGCATACTCCTACAGTTCCAGCTGCTCAGGAAGCTGAGGCAGAAGTATGGCTTGAGCCCAGGAGTTTGAGATTGAAGTGAGCTGTGATAACAACACTGCACGCCAGCCCTGGCAACAGAGGGAGACCCTGTCTCAAAAAAAAGAAAAAAAGTACATAGGCTTATAACTTTTGACACAGTAATTCCAATTTAGGTAGTATCCTAGAGACTTACTCATGTGTATAATGAAGTGCATAAAAAGTTATTCACTTCGCCATTATTATTAAAAGTAAAATAATAAAAAATCAAATCTCATTCATAAGGGACAAAACATTGGTTTTACCAATTATAGTATATTCACTAAATGAGAATATAATATGGCTGTATAAAGAATGAAGGAACTTTCCTAAGATCTCCAAGACATATGGTTAGATAAAAGAAAAAATTTAAGTCAAGATAGCTTCCATGTTATGATATCTTTTGTGTTTATAAATGTGGAAAATAAAAATATTTCAAAGTACTCACAAGAAGCTAAAAACAGTTGTTTCCTGTTTGAGTGATGAAACTAAAGAGACAGGAAGAGGTTAGGGAGAAAGATTTGAATATACAGCTTTTTATAGCTTCAATTTTTTGAACTATGCAAAGAAATTTCTGATTCAAAGAATTTAAATTTTAATTAAGAAAGAAATTGTGAAAAAGCAAATAAAATAATGTACCAGTGTCCAGATTCATCACAAAATAATATTATCAGATTCATAGCAGTAAAAAAGCCCCTCAATTAATTGATCCAATAAATGTTTATTAAATTACTTTCACTCTTTGACATTCTGGAGATGCAAGACAATGATTCTCCTGGAGTTTCTATTTCAGTGAGATAGAAAAACAATAGACAAGTTAAAAAACAAACTGAATGATATCAGATGGTATTATTATTACTAAGATAAAATAGTAGGATACTATATCAGCAGTGACTTGGGAACTTTCTTTTTTGGTAGAGTGATATGGGAGAGGCTCTTTGAAATTTAAATTGGAGATGGTGTTATTTGTACTATGAATTAAGTGACAAAAAGGAGGCAGGCATACAAATGTTGAAAAGATAAGCATTCCATGCAGAGTCCAGCAGGAGGAAAGGCTTGAGACAGGAACAAGTTTGGCATGTTTGAAAGACATAAAAAGTGACACGTGAATACAGAGAAATGAACAAGAACTAGAGTGGCATGGATTAAGAAGGCATATGGACCCATCATGTAGGACCATCTAGAGCTTTGATGGCCAGGACAAGAAGTTTCGATTGCATTTTACATGGGATGAGGAGCTTTTGGAAGTTTTGACACAGAGGAATCAAGCAGTCTGAATTATGTAAATAAAAGGCTTGACTCGACTATCGGGCTGCATATTTTAGGGGACAAGAGTTAAAGCAGGGTGACCAGTTGGTCATTCTTGTGGTCTTCTACGTAGGTAGTGAGGGTGCTTCAGCTAATGTCGTGCTGGAGAAGAATGGAGGTGGAATGAATAGGATTTACTGACAATTAGAAGTGGGGTTGAGGGAAAGAAAGAAATCAAACTAGTCCTATGTTCTGGTTTACAAAACTGGGTATAGACTAGCTCTATTCTCTAAGGTGGGATCGAGGTGGGGGAAAACAGGTTTAGGGGGTGGAATCAAAAACTCTGATTTGGACTCCTAGAGTTTGAAATGATCATCCAAGTAGAGTGGAAGAGTAGGCCATTGAACAACTGTGTGAAACTCAGGGGAGAAGCAAAGCCAGGCCATAAAGATTTACAAATCATGTGCAGATAAGTGATGTTTAAAGCCATAGGCGTGAGAGACAAGTCAAATCACCTATGAATGACCATTGGTATAGAAGAGTTGGTAAATACACAACTCATCCCATGGGCAAGCTAATCTCCAGAAATGAGGAAGACGAGGGATTTAAAAAATATGTATTAACAGGATAACATAAGCATATACAAAATAATAAAAAGTCTGTACAAATGAAAGTAATTAAGATAAAAATAATGTTTGGAAAACATTTCCATTAAATATGATTTTAAATGTTTATATTATATTTATTAAAGATTATTAGGGTCTTGTTTTTCATTTTAAATAAGGTAAAGGGTATGAACAAATAATTTATACAAGCAAAAATTACAAAACATGGAAAATGCATCTTCTCGTCCATTACTGAAGAAATCAAAAATAAACATTTCTCAGGACACATTGTATTCTTCATCTAGGATAAAACAATTTTGCTTAAATAAAACTGTTCAAAGTTTGTGAGACTGTAGTGAAACTAATACAGTTGAACGCATCTGTTTTCTTTTATAATAAACAATGTATAATAAAAGACAATATGTTCATCCAATTTGACTCAGTAATTCCACCTTTGCAATATGTATCCTAAGGCCATAATTCCACAGAAAGGACTACTTATATGCAGAATCAGATTTTCATTGCAATATCTTTTAACTTTAAAAACATTGGGGAAAATCAGTGCAGCCACATATACAGAAGTAGCCAAATCAAGTATATGTAGACTGGATGAATATTTTCAAACTACTAAAAATTATCATTAAAAGTCATGTATGGGCTGGACGCGATGGCTCACGCCTGTAATCCTAGCACTCTGGGAGGCCGAGGTGGATGGATCTTTTGAGCTCAGGAGTCCGAGACAAGCCTGAGCAAGAGCGAGACCCTGTCTCTACCGAAAATAGAAAGAAATTAGCTGGACAATTAAAATATATATAGAAAAAAAATTAGCCAGACATGGTGGTGCGTGCCCGTAGTCCCAGCTACTCGGGAGGCTGAGGCAGGAGGATAGCTTGAGCCCAGGAGTTTGAGGTTGATGTGAGCTAAGCTGACGTCATGACACTCTAGCCTGGGCGACAGAGTAAGACTCTGTTTCAAAAAAAAAAAAAAAAGTCATATATGAAAACCTATGGAAATGTGTATAATGGGATTTTTTTAAGGAATATTAAATAAATGGCATTTCTATTGTTTTAGTCTGTCCCATCCTCATGACCAATTGGTACATTTTTCTCTGTTTACCTTCTTATTTCTAAAATATGAAATCCCAAGTGACTTGCTTTCTACTCCCTCCCTTCCTACGCACCTCTACCATTTTATCCAGTTACTCATTTTGTCAGCAAGAACTTTAGGAATGCAGCTGTGAATGAGGAACGGCATCATTACTCCTGGATCTTCACTTAGGATAACCCCTATTCAGAAATCATGGTGTGAAGATTTGATGAAAATCCAGTAAGTCAGAGATGGAGGGTCAGATAAGCTGTAGAGTGGAGCTAGAATTGACAACAGAGATATGTTCATAACAGAGGTAGGTGGGAGTAAGAAAAGTAGATAGGTTTGGGTTTGAGTCCATGAATTCTAAAATCAGAATAGTCTGAGAATGGAACAAAAAGATTTTCATGCATGTCCCAACACCCCATATTGGGCTGGTTATAGAAGCCTTAGAGAAGATCCATTGAGCTAAAAAGTTTTTGGGTGGTGGTTTCCATAGAAAGAACAAAGAAATCTTTTCTCCACTCAAGGCCCTTTTGGATATTCAAGAATCAAAGAATGTCACTTAAAACTTTGTATTCATCTTCCTTCTCCCTTCACATTTATCTAACCTAACCTATACCTTAAGGCATTGGTACCTCTTAATGTATAAGCAAATTCACAACATAGTATTAATAGCTGTATTATTCTTCCAATGTATAATGAGAATTTTAACACTAGCTTCATGCAAAAAAATCTTAAATTGAAGGAAGAGATCCTTTATGGGGAATTTAAGACACCACAGTGAGCAGGTTAAGGGGATAATTCACTTCAGGGGCTTTTTCTAAACATCTCCTAAATCACAACACAAAAGATGTTCTGGTCTCGGAAATTTTTTTCTTCGGGGCCGGAGATGCTCCCTGATAGTGATTTAGGCACTGAAAGAAGCACAATGACTTTTTCAGACCACAGAGCAATGACGGAACATTCAGGTAGATCACCAGGAGCATTATCATGTCTTTGTAAGTGCATCTCTGTCCTCTGGGGCATTTGATCACACTGAAACTCAATTTCTGTGAAGAACCACTGAGAATTGAAAAGAAATTGAGATGTATACTCTACATTTCCCATTTGCAAAGTGAATAATTCCTTAAAAAAAGGAAATCCAAAAGAGCAGCATTAAAATCAGTTCACTTACAAGAAAGGTACATCCAGTGCTCAATGAATATGCTCCTTATTCCTGAGGAGTGTACAGAAGTTTATGATTCTATTCAAAAGTCATAATTCTGTTCAGTTTTGCGGAGCTGTAGAGTAAAAGGAGAAAATAGTATGCTAACTATATTAACATCTCATCAAGTAGCTGTTAGAGTTGCCTAACAATATCAAGTAGGAAATTAAATGCATGTATTCAATACCTTAGTTTGCTATCAGGCATTTGCTTTACCATTTAATGTGTTAAATGCAACAAAATTTTTATTATAATGTTTTCTAAAAATATGAATTTTGCATATTATTTTCTATGTAGAAAGTAACATCAGAGCTGTAGAAATGATACTGCAATGAATCTCACGTATCTTGGCTTGTCTTAGCCCGTTTTCCACAGAAGTTAGACTTGAGGCAAAGGCTTATGTGCCACCACTGTTTTAGGAAATGCCATCCCAGAGAGCTGACAGAGGGGCAGACGGAGAAAAACAGAGTGAAAGAAGTAGAGCGTATTACAAGAATGGGTTTTGGAATTGGTGGCTACTGATTGCTTGATCTCATAGAACTGCTAAGAAACCATGTAAACTGCATCTCACAACAGTCTATCCAGAGAGGAAAAGTGAGAATATATTCCCCAATTCCTATCTCCCATTTGTCAAAGATCATCTTTAAGAAAATTGGGAATTCCCCATACTTCTAGATTGAATGGGTACTGAACTGAATGCCACAGCATTTTGTGCCTTGTCATCGAAAGGGCAGCACGAGGGCAGGAGGCGAGAGATGCAGAGCACAGGCATGAGGCAAGGCACTGTCAGATTGTACCTGCTGGAGCTCACGCAGAGCAGGCAGAGACAGGAGGGCTGGAATAAGGTACAGTGAGGCTAGAAGAATGTAAAGTGATGCATAAGAGACGTGTTCTCAAATTGTTGTAGGCATCCCCCGGAGGGCTTGTTACAAAACAGATTGCTGGGTGGCACCCCCCAGAGTTTCTGATTCAGTCGTTCTGGGGTGGAGTGAAAAAATTGCCCTTCTGGCAAGTTTGTAGGTGATGCCAAGATACTGGCCCTAAACCATGCTTTGAGAAACACTGTGTAAGTCTGCAGTCCATTGCACCCCTTCTACCCATATCACCCCAGGTTCTGTAGTGTTTATTAGCCAACTCCTGCAATTCCATCTGGGTGTGATCTATTTCCTCCAGGCCACAGACTGAACTTTCCTGAATGGACAGTGCAGAAAGTGGGCTCCGCTTATCCACCTAGAGGCAATGAAGATGGTGGGTGAGTGATAGAGCTTGGATGTTCAGTCTATCCAAATCTCTAGTTGAAATTTGATCTCCAGTGTTAGAGGTGGGGCCAAGTGGGAGGTGTTTGGGTTATGGATTCCTCATGAATGGCTTGGTGCTCTCCTGCAGTAGTGAGTGAGTTCTCACTCTATTAGTTCACTGGAGAGCTGGTTATTTAATTCCTCCTCTCTTTCTTGCTCCCTTTCTCACCATGTGACATACCTGCTCCCCTTTGCCTTCTGCCTTGATTTGAAGCTCTTTGGGGCCCTCCTCAGAAACAGATGCCAGGGCCATGCTTCTTGTACCTGTGGAACTCTGAGTCAAATAAACCTCTTTTCTTTATATTTAATACATTTCCCAGCCTCAAGCATTCCTTAATAGCAATGCAAAGCAGACAAACACATGGAGACTTCTGAGGGGAATAAATGCTGATTTCTGAGCTATGTGCCTCAGGTGGGGCCTTTGGCCAGACTGCTGGGCAATGAGGCTTCTCATCTCTGGCAAGGGGACAGAGCTTTTTCTGCCAGCACAGAGGGTTCAATGGAATTTAGAATATCAATATTCTTTTCTCGAATCCTAAACCAAAAACTTCTTTTCTTTGGTTATCCATTTTTCCCATTCAGCTACACAGGACGATATGTTTTACGAGAAGACAGGAAGAATAAGATAAATGTAAAATAAAAGAATTGTGAGAAGTTTACATTCAGTTTATTAAGTTCCATGCAAAAATTCTTGTATGTCTGTAATTTAGACCTTTGAAAACAGTAGGGAAAGATTTTATGAAGGTGCTAATTGAACCATAAGTGTATCTAGAATTAAGAAAACTTTGTCTAAAACAAAGGATCCCACTATATAAAATGTAAAAACAGACTATAGACAGAGACATCATATTTTCAATTTTTGTAAAGATTCTCTGTTAGTTTTTTGAGTTCCCTTGAAACAATTAAGATAAATACCACAAAATCACAACATAACATCCATTTAGGAACATGTCTGCAAAATTAAAAATGAGGTTTGTAGGACAGAGAAACATCGGCAGGCACGTTCCCTTACAGCTGTTTCACAGTGATTGCTCCGGCTGACCTTGTAGTGGTAGAGGAGAGGCCTTTCCTGTGGCCCTGAGGGAGACAATGTTTAATTGAATTAATAATTTAATAATAGAAACTATTAGAGGATTTGTGTAGTCAAAAGTAAGAGATGAAAAGATTCTACAGAAAGCAGAACGTTTGGACAATTTCCATTGTCATTCAATATTTATCGAACACCTGTCTTACACTAAGATCTTTGCTAACGACTGCAAAGTGCAAAGATGATAAAAATATTTTCGCCCTCTAGAAGTTCATGGGCTACTGTGAGAGAGGACGGATAAATAACTCCAATAATTTGTGAAAAGGAACCTTTTTAAAGTCGGGGGCAAGTATGGAATGAAATTTCTTTAAGAAATGTCATCTCTGAATTACATAAACCAGAATGTTAGTGTCTAGAATAAGCAAACTCTATATACAAGGTAAATTCAATGCTCAAATCAAATAATAAAATTACTTACTTTAGTGCATTTCACACACACAATTAACTTCATGAACACAATTCACAATCAGGGTACCCCTTGTGTCCTCCTCTCCTGAATGTGACCTTTGTCCAGCCTGTCTCATGTCTGCCATGAGGCTGACATTACTGTGGAAATATGATAAAGTAGAAGACAGGAGGGAAGAAATAAATTTTACAATAATTGGAAATGTACTTCTCATCACTTGTTCTCATGTATTTCTGTCTGGAGAACGTGGAGGAGCAGGAATTCTGAACTAATCTGTGCTCAGATGGTATCTTAGCTACTCCTTTCATAAAATATAAATCAAGCCACAGATACTGTGAGAGATTTTGTAAGAAACATGTAAATAGGATGCAAAGTATGAAAAGAGTAAACTCCCAAAAGAGACCTTCTTTTGGGGAATAATTTACCATTAGTTTTTAAAACTATAAAATTCATTACAAGTTCCAAATATTAATAATATTATTGGATATGGGTTATAACCTTGTAGGGGCAAAGAGAGAGAGAGAGACAGCAGAAAATGTTTTCCTCTTCCTTTTCTTCTCCTTTCCCTTCTCCTCCTATCCATTTATCTTCTTCCTCCTCTTTTCCTCCCTCCCTCCTCACCTTCCCTCCTCCTTTTTTAGTAAAATACGAAAAGCACTGGCTTAATCAAATAACAACCAAGTGCTTTGGGAGCTCAGAAAATTGCGATTTTGTGCTAGGTGAGGTGACTTTGAACTCCGCTCTCAAGGAGAAGGAGGAGGTTTATCAAGGAGAAAAATTGCCCAAGTAAGAAGTGGCATGGGTTTGAAATGAGAACTGATGTGATCTTCCATGCACACTAGTTATAGATTTTTTGATTAATAAATATTCCCTTTTAACCTTTTGACAGAATTAAAGAGGCGATACATCAGTCAAAACCAATTAGAGTGTATCTGATGGCTTCCCTCTGAACATCTATCTGAGATGTGATCTGAGGGAGACTTAGAGAATGGGCTCTGAACTGAAAAGCCAAGAAAGATGCTTCATCTTTACCGTAAATGCTTTATCCTGACATTTCCTCGTGATTAGGCTGAACCCAAAATAGGGAGAATATTTCTTCCTCTTTTTTCTGCTTTACTGCATGTCTCTCCTCATCCCATTCCTAACGCCAATTCAAGACTCAGCAATAACACTCACTGTTTCAACTAACAGTCTAGTTGTTAAATGTGTACTAAAATTACTTTGACAAGGATATCTTGGACTCCAGTTTATAATATCGTTTCCATAGGAAAATGCATTCCTGCTTTTCAAGAGAAACTTAGAAATAGTTTGGGTTAGAAAGCTCGTTGTTGTGGTGAGCACTTGCTTGTGTAAGGAGCTGTAGGACTCCTTCAGCAGTGGTGGTGTCAGCCCACCAAGCTGGGTTGTTCGTGTCCTGTGTGACTAGGCAAGGACAGTGGGGAGGTGAGTATTTGTTGAATCTTTATTTCTTTGAATTTCACAGTAGATAATGCCAAAAGGTGGATGGCTGTTTTAAATGTCAGCTTTACCTTTTGTTGATTAGTTCATAGCATGATCTTTTGATAAAGGTCTATCAAAAAGTAATGAAATGATATTTGATTTCATACTGAGAGAAAATGGTGTCAAGTAAATATTAATAATTATGAAAGAAAGTAAAAATGTTTATAGCAATGTAAGGTCCATGAAAAATACAAGATTATACTAAAAGAACAATATGGATGCATTGTATCTACTGTTTTTGATATTTTGAGTTAGAGGTTTCAAGTACTTTAAATCCTGGATTAGAAGTTGGGATTGTAATTTTTTTACTATTAAAAATGTATGAGGTTTTCACCAAGATTCATCTATTTTTCTCAGGGTTTTGTGATCCAGATTTAACCTCTCAGCTGGCTTCCTCCACGTTTTTCTGTTACTATTTTCCTTCCAATCTCCTCATAGTTACCCACTGACATCTCTCTTATCGATGCCAAATATATTACTTTTTTCTTAGAAGTGTGTCCCTAAACCTTCTGTTGTTAAAGATTCCATCCCACTACCCTTTCTAAATGACTATTTTATTTAATTTTTCTAGACTTATCAAAATGAATAAAACACTAATTTTAAAAAGTACTTTTGTGGAAACTCCGATAGTTTTCATTTCTTTAATAAATTTATCTTTCACCTAGAGGAGAAAAGACACTTTTGATATCTAATGCTATTGTCCGAGATATATCTTTATTGCAGAGGAAATAAATGCTTCTACTTCTTGACTTTGCTTTTCTGTTATGAAGACAAGTGAGGTGGGAACAAAATAGCTAGAAATTTTAAAACCTTTATTCTGAATAGCTGAAAACCAGCATATTGCATTTTCTACTATGAAATGATATGGATTTGGGTTTATTGGAACTTTGAGAAAGCAATCTCTGAATGAGGCAACTCTTAGCACTTGAGAAGCTTTTCAAATGCACAGAAAATTTCCGCCACCAGAGTAAGGAGAGCAAAGGAAACAACAGGGAAAAATGATTTCTTAAGTGTATAAAAATAAAAAATATTGTTTCTTATTTCAAAGTGTACTTACCTCTGAGAATTATTATTGCCCTATCTAAGTGCCACACCTAGTTTTTCCATGAAACAGAAATATATATTGGAAAAATGTTCCATCCCAACACCCCAGACAGATCCTTGAATATAGTGAAAGATTAGGCAGAGGCCCAGCTGATGGCTCTGAGACATAGTGGAGTCTTAAGTCTAAGCAGGAGAAGATAAGAAGTAAATTCTTCTATGGATCATACTAGAGGACTGTCTTGCAAATCCCAGATGGAGGGAATTCAATCACCTACTTGGCTGGCCAAAGCTTTAGGTGTATCAGACCCTCTCCTACTCTGCCCTGCATTATACTCTCAGACTCGCCTGATTCTGTGAATCATTTCTGGCAGAATTGGACTTAGGTAATACAGATAGTGCCTTGAATCAAACATGCTCTATATGAGTTTTGTTTTCCTCCAGGGCTTTTCTAATGTCCTGGTTTGGAGCAGTAGTGAGAGCCTGGTTGGCGTGCACACATGCACAGCTCAGAAATCTGAGATACTACTCACTACCTACCCAGGATGGCTTTCACGAAAAGAGGTAACAAGTGCTTTTCCTTAGAGATCTTTTTTTGAACAATTTGAGAAACATTCTATTTACTCCTCAGGAAGACCTAATGAGATTGAACATCAATGGACACAGCCAGTGAGTAATCTGACAATGTACCTTTGTGTGAACTGTAAATCTTCTTCCTCACCTGTCCACTCTTTCTGATGCCTCAACTAGGCTCCCCAAATTAATCTTTCATCATTTTCCAAATAAACCACCTACGTACAAATTCTTATTTTTACCCTGCTTTTGCTGAAAAATGAAGCTAAGTTAGAGGGGAATCTAAATCCTATTTAGAACATTCACAGTGATTTTGAGGTAAAACTCTCGATTTTCTGAATCTGCAGAGCCAAGAAGACTCATACAGAGGTGTATGTCCAAGCACAAGAGAGTGGAATTAAGATTTTATTCAATGCTATCCAAGGCTTTATCTGTAGAGACCATCAGAGAATCAGAGAAAGTTGCTTCTTATTTTTTCACTATTCTACTAGATTTTTTTTTTAAGCTACCTAGATGAATTTCAGCCTACAAAGGTTTTTCTCTTTCTCCTTATCAAGGTGCCTTTTCTTAGGTTGTATTCAATGGGCATCTTCTCCAAACTTCTTCAGGTCCATCTATATATTCTTCTTCTGGATTTTCTTTATTTAAAAGATTTAGAAGTGACTTAAAAAATCTAATCACCTTGTGAGCCTGATGAAAAAAATTGAGGATAAACATCAGTATAACAACTGATCCAAGGTACTATAAATTGTTCATAGCCTAGATAAATCACTTTGTCTATTGACTTTATCTCAAATGGATAAAGAGAACTAGAATTATTTCTAGAAAATAAATACACATTATATTAATGAATATAATATTTCCTATATGATGTATGTTCTTACTATTTCATTTTACTTTTTCCCCAAAATATAGTAATTTATGTGTTCTGTTATGCTAATCAGACTTGTATAGATCATTGTACTTTATCCTCCAATGAGTTACATATACTCACAAAAAATTCTATTAAAACATTTTCAATGGTGCAATGAGTCAAATTTTATATTTTACAAGGCATTTAATATTATTAAAATAAAAAAGTAGAGTTTTATGAGCAGCATATTCTGGTTTAAACAAAGAGGATATGCATGCATAGTAGCACCTATTGCAATACAACTGGAACAAGATAATGCCATGTTATCCAATCTGTTTTGTGTTCCGTTGTTTGTTTATTAATACCTTCTGAATTTCAAGTACAGAGGACTGAGTTTATCAAACTCCTCAGTTTATTGCACATAATCAACTTTGTTTAATGAAAGTTTCCTCTCTTGCTTTATTCATTCATCTTTAATTCATTTATTTATATCCCAATATACCACTTCCCTTTCCTTCATCCTCAGGCAATAATTTTAATGTATGTAATGAGTTCCTGTTTATTTGAATATGCTTTTACAAAATGCAAATTGTATAATGTAAAAATATTTTAATTTACTTAAATAGTATTATTTTATGTATCTCATTATAGTTCTCATTTTTTTCATTAAAGATTATTCTTAAAGACCCATCCAGAGTTTTACTTCTGCTTAGACTATAGAAAACCATAATATAACATTGCTCTGACCCCCAAAATAAGAAAAGCAAAGACAATCTATGGACCCAGAGGTTCTTGATTATTTGTCTGGTTGCTTTTCAGGCCGTCAGTGAGCTGAGGTCTGAAGGCAATGAGGTAAATTAAATTTCAAAGGGTGACAAACATGTCCAAAAAGAGGACGCACAAACTGCTTTGCCCTGGCAAAACACATATCTTAGTGATGAAAACGTGGAGGTGATGATAAGCTACTGCTATGGAACGGGCATGAAACTCACAAGAGACTGGAACTCTTCTCTCATATAAAGCAAAATCTGTTTTCCTCTAGGTATGGGTCAGAAAACTTTCCAGCTGACTGATCACAGAAAAAAAACTGAGCTGCTACTGGAGAAGGAATAAAATAAAACCTATCTGTCTCTTAGGGGAAAATCTCCCTTCTTCCTCTTCTAGGCAAAAGATGGCTGCTGCTGAAGGAAGAATGACTAACTCTCTTGCTTGAAGCACCCTACACAAATACAAAGCAAAGTGTTGTTGCCCTTGGGGTAGAAGTAAGAAATTGGCTTATGTTCACATCCCTTGTGAATAAGACATACAAAAGGCAGTTTCGTTGCAGTGGAGGAAGGACAAAAATGCTGAGAATGGGTTTCCTCCCCAGTCCCTCAGCCTCAGGGATACAGACACTAATGACTAGATGCCTCAGTCCCCAACAAAACCTGACAGAAACAGAGGCATACAAATTTCCAAGAGTGAATACTGTTTACCTTAGTCTCTACTGTTCTTTTACATACAATGTCTAAAATTTAATAAAAAATAATTGCAACAGACACAAATAAGGAAGAAAAGACCCACCATCAACAGATAAAGTAGTCAACAGAACCAGACTCAGAGATGATATATATGTCGAAACTATTTCACTAGGACTTTAAAAGAACTATGATAAGTATGTTGATGAATTTAGGGGAAAAAAAAATAACAGCATAGATGAACAGATGGGGAATTTTAGCAGAGACAGAGAAACTATAGGGGAAGTCAAATGAAATGACAGATTAAAAATATAT
>NW_012152174.1:5944986-5947157 GCF_000956105.1 Propithecus coquereli | reverse complement strand
GCTATGTAGTAGTAAAGTTTCTAAATATCACTGGAATAAAGTTAGTATAAATCTGAACTAGAATCTGGTAAAATATATATAATAAACCCTAGAGCAATCACTACAAAAAGAAAAAAAAATTAACTCATAAACCATTAGTGGAAATAAAATGGAATAATGAAACAATCTCAAGAAAGCATGGAAAGAGGGAAATTAGAACAAAGAACAGAAGGAAAAAATTGAAGATGAAAAGTAAAAAGAAAGATATAAACCCAAGCATATCAGTAATTGCTTTAAATGAAGTTGGTCTAAACACTAACAAAAAAATAATCAGTTTGGATAACAACACCATACCCAATTATATGCTGTTCATAAATAAATATGTAAAGAGTAAAAGTCAAAGGATAGAAAATATATGATTAAAACGATAATGAAAATAAAACTATAGTGGCTATATAAATATCAGAAAAAGTATACTTCAAAACAAAAAATTTTATCAGGGAGTAAAATAAACTAATTGATATTTAAAGAACTTTCAACTCAACAGCAGCAGAAGACAAGTTATTTTCAAGTGGACATGAAACATTTACCAAGAGAGACCATAACTTAAGGCACAGAGCAAATTTCCATGAATTTAAAAGAAGAAATCATAAAAAATATATTATTTGACCATAACAGAATTAAATTACATATATAAATAACAACAATCTGTATGGAAATCCTCAAATAATCACAAACAACACATTTCTATGTAACCCAGGGGTCAAAGAAATCACAAGGCAAATTAGACAATATCTTGGATTGAATGAAAATGAAAATGACATATCAAAACTTGTGGAATGCAGCCAAAGCAATGTTTTGAAAGAAATTTATAGCATTAAATGTCTATATTATAAGATAAGAAGTGTCTCAAATAATGACATTGGTTTCTTATATAATAAACAGGATAGAGAAGAAAAAAATCTCAAAGTGAGAAGAAGAAAGGAAGTAATAAAGGTAAGAGCAAAAATTAATAAAACAGAAAAGAGAAAACTAAAGGAAAAGGCACATGAATGCATATTTTTTAAAGACTGATGAAATTGATACAAATCCAAGTAGACTGATCAAGAAAAACATAGCTTACCAATATTAGAAAGGAAAGAGAGTACATCTCTATATCTCCTATAGTCATTAAGAAAATTAAATAATATAAACAACTTTATGATACTATATTCAATAACTAGATGAAAAAGACAATTCCTTAAAAGACACAAATTACTAAAGCTCATTCAGAGCGCAATTTATGATCTGAATAGCCTAATATCAAAGAAATTAAAATATAGTTCTAAAAAAATAAAAGTACAAGCCCAGGTACCTTTATGGTAAATTCTTCCAAACACTTCAGTAGTTAAAAAGACCAATTATATACAAACTCTTCTATAAAATAGAAGATGTGATAATGCTTCCCACCACATTTTATAAGATCATATCCCAACGCTAAGAAACAAAGACATTACAAAAAATGAAACTAGGGGCTAATACCTCTTACTAACATAATCTCAAAATCTTTAACAAAATATTATCAAATCAACTCTAGCAATATGTAAAAACAACAATACATTAATAGATTTATCTAGGAATGCAAATATATTTCAACACTTGAAAATCTATTAATGTGATTCACCAACTACAGACTGCATCAAACTATAAAAACATTCAATCATTTTAATAGATTCAGAAAAACCATTTTACAAGATTAAAACACACTCATGATAAAAAATTCTCAGCAAACTGTTAGCTTCCTCAAACTAATAAAAATCATCTGTGAGAAACTAACAGCAAATATCTTACTTAGTGATAGGTGGATCTTTACCTCCATGAATAAAAAAAAACAATCTTCAATCTTAATGTTTCTTATTAAACTTGTACTTGAGGTTCCAGGAAATTGAATTAGACAAGAAAATGAATGCAGGGCATACAGTTTGGAAAGGAGAAACACAACTGACCATATTTGACAACATATTCTCTCTATAAAAAAAAAATCCCAAGAAATCTAGATAAAAGCCATTCGAACTAAAAAATAAATGCAGCAAAGACACAGGATATAAGCCAAGATACAAAAATCAATTGCATTTCTATATGATAGTAAATAAAACATGTAACTTTAAATTTTGAAAACAATATATTTATAATGCTTATCCCAACAAAAAGCA
>NW_012152174.1:5921635-5943840 GCF_000956105.1 Propithecus coquereli | reverse complement strand
ATATTTGTACCCAAATATTCATAGCGGCTTATTCAGAATAGCCCAGATCTGGAAACAACCTAAATATACACCAAATGGTGAAATGATAAACCCATTTTGGTTATAGCCTAATAATAGAATGTTATTCAGCAATACAAAGAACTGTTGATACATTCAACACCAGAAAAATCTCAAAAACATAATTTTAAGGGAAAGAACTCAGGCAAAAAAGACTACATAGATTATGATTCCATTTCTATAGTATTCTAGAAAAGGCAAAACTTTCAGGGACAGAAAACATATCAATGGTTGCCTGAGAATGAATGTGGTTGAGTGGATTAACTGCAAAGGAGCATAAAGGAACTTTTGGGATAATGGATATCTTGAATATGTTGATGATGATTATATTTACCTGACTATAGAGTTTTGTTAAAACCCAACAAACTGTGCACTTAAAAAGGTAAATTTTAATGCATGTGAATTATTCCTCAATAAACTTTACTTTAAAAAACAACAAAAAAAAATCTATCCATAGTGCCATGTGTAATGGCACTGTTTTGAATCACTGAAAGATTCACTATGGTATACATTTACTCACATTTATTCACATTTTCTGGTTATGACACGCGAATTGCCTCCAACTTCTGGCCATTATAAACATTGTTGCAATTAACACCTTCACACATGTGTATGAAAATTTCTGCAGAATATGTGTCTGTGAATAGAATGACTGAGTCATAAAAAGCGTGCAAATAGCTTGCCTTAATGAGACCAATTTGCCAAATCAGATGACTGCATTTTATGTCTTTAGTACTTCTTTCTATGTGGCAGGTTACAAAGACTCATGTGAGACCATTAGGCTCTGTCCTAGGTAGCATCTCACGTCCTTAGCCTCACCAGCTACCCAATACCTTTACAGAAATGACTTTTTTTCATTTCTGATTGTTTCTGTCTATTTGGTACATAATCACTGTTTTTCATTTTTTGGGTATTTTTTTTTGTCATTTTCCCACATGATTTCTGTAATTGGCCTTCGTGAATAAAGTTGTGTCTCAAAGCAGTCTTTAAATTCCTTCTTCTAATGATTTCATTTCTTTTTTCTTATCCCATTCAGGCATGCTGGTTTTCTGAGAAACCATCCCTTTTCAAATTCCAGTTTGATTTTAACATTTTCCATTTTGCCCATGATTCTCATTTCCAGAGGAAAACAATAAAACCCAATCGACTGCCTAGATTTTCAACAGTTATCTTAAAAAACTCATACACTCTACTCAACCTCTTCTTTGTCACATTTAGAAAGATTAATTGAGTGATTAACATCTACAATTTGCATATATTTGAATGATGGTTGAGAGTTTTAGGCTCCAGTTATTATATAAACAAAACTAAAGACATTGCCTTTTTTAAAATTTGCAATTGCATAAGCAACTAGATTATCTACAGTATATCACTATACATATTATATATATACACACATACATGCACATTTATGATAATTCTTTTGTGCCTTTCTCAACAAAGTATTCATCAAATTAATCACGGACTTTCTCCCAGCTTCTTGTTCTAAATTTTGAGTTTAATCTCCTGCATTACATGTCACAAGTATAGAATTAAATTTTTCTGCTTTTCCGTAGCACAAAAAACATAGTATTTATATTTGCCATAAAAATCTAAGGCATATTTAGGATTTTTATAAAGAGAACACTGTATAAAACAGCTATGTTTATGATTAAAGAAAGAGACAATTCCATTGTTCTACATAACACCTAAATGAAGTGAATAATTTCAAACTTGCAAAAAGTGGAGGCAAACAATTTAATGTATAGTTACTGAGTAGTGTGTTCAAAGGAAAAGAGACCAGGCAAGTCCATAAACTGTGTAGAGATTCCCAATTGAATGGCCAAAATGGGTGTTCTAGGCACAGTTGTGTCTCGTATAACTCCTCCTCCTCCTATACGCTGAACCTTCCTCCATTCGTCATTGCTGTGACACAGTGGGGTGCAGGAGTAACCTGACAGCTGTGCCTTAGTGCCCTCATCTGTCTCCATGTCTGCCCTGGAGATTTTCTGCCACCACCTCATGGGATGCCTTAAGGCAGCGGTCCCCAGTCTTTTTGGCACCAGGGACTGGTTTCATGGAAGACAATTTTTCCACGATGGCAGGGGGCGGGGGAGGGATGGTTTCAGGATGATTCAAGTACATTACACTTATTGTTCAGTCAAACCTCTCTACTAATGATAATTTGCAGCTGCTCCCCAGAGCTAGCACACTGCCTCAGCTGCATCTCCGATGATCAGGAGCAGGCAACCTAGATTCCTCGTATAAGCAGTTTACAGTAGGGTTCACGCTACTATAAGAATCTAATGCCACTGCTGATCTGACAGGAGGCAGAGCTTATGTGGTGATGCAGGGTGACGATAAACACAGATGAAGTTTCGCTAGTTCACCCTCTGCTCACCTCCTGCTGTGTGGCCCTGTTCCTAACAGGCCAGGGACCAGTAACCAGTACCAGACTGTGGCCCAGGGGTTGGGAACGGCAGCCTTAAGGAACCTGTTCAGCCATCCTGATGCACTCACAAACTTGAAAATGCTTGCCAAGGTGATAAAGCAAAACCATAAAGAGAGTGGAATAGTCTATCACAAGGTGACATATACAGCATACACTGAAAGAGCCACAGGATTTTATAGTTAATTGGATAATTTATTGTATTTCCCTGGCTCAAAACAATGAACAGATAGGTGAAAATTTTCTAAGACACTATTAAATCCCTGATAGTCTATAGAACTGGCATTTACCTTACTATATTTTGTTTCCCAAGGGGTTGTCAAAAGGATAAAAAAAAGGGTCAACCTAATTAGAAGAATGACGAAGAATGAATTGTTACATTTCCAACAAGAACTTGCCTTCTCATCTTAATGTGGACACATATAAATAAAGGTATTTACTTAATATTTGCTAGTTTATTGTGCCATCAATGCAGCACAAAACCTTTTCGTAGCACCAGAGATTTCTTATTAATAGTAATTATCATCTGACTGTTATTAACATTCCCACATTAAATTCTGCAGATAAAAATTTTCAGGCTTTTTAAAAATACTTGAATATTTGAATAGACAAAGAGATTCATCAATTTCAGTTCTCCAAGGAACATACAGTTATTTGTCTAAGTCAGACACATATACAAAAGCACACACCCCAACAACGTGCATACACAAGCTGTAATTCTACCCTGCAGATGATGTTCGTTATTTTGCTGATGAATGGCATCATTCAGTCAGTAGATATCAGGGAGCCGTGAACTCAACACTATGCACTTGGACTTGGGTTTCCAGCGGTGAGGGAGGTAGACTAGTTCCTTTGAAAGGCCTTCCTACTACACTATTACTGAAATTAGGATAAAACATGCTTTGAAAGGTATGTATAGGTTCACAACAAATAGGGAAAATCTCCAAATGGTAAAAATTAAGCCAAATCACAGCAACAATGATAACAAAACTGTGAACTTTAATGAGAGAAAGCAGCTGGGAATGGTATATGATTGCCCTGGAGACTAATACCTAGGTGATGCTGAGATTAGAGCCAAGGCCTCCTCGGGACCACCGTAGAGTGGACGAGCTGGATCTAAAATGCCTGAATTTAGACGGAAGCCCTGAGGAGGTGAAAGTAGTCTCAGATTAATAGCAGGTCCCAGCAGAAACAAACAAAATCCTCTCTGGCGGTAAATATCACTGAGTCAGACTCAGTTTTCTCACACATTAAATTCAACCAAATATAGCTAAAATATTTTTTTAATCATAAAAACATCTAGAGAAAATGATAACATGAGGGAGAGTGAGCAATATTAAAAGACAACTTTAGACCTCTCAAGGACTTCAGATAATAGAATTATCAGAAAAATTATAAAATAATGTAAAATATTCAAAAGAAAAAGAAGAAAGTGGGTTTTTAAAGTAAACGACAAATAAGAAACTATTATAATTACAGAACTGATTTGGGAAAAAATAAAATTCTAGAATAAAAATTTACAATTAATGGATAGGTAACAAAGCAGCAGCAAAGGTTATTAGAAAATTTTAAGCTAGATCTGAAGAAAGTACACACATCATAGTTCTAAGACACAAGCAAACAGAAAATGGAAAAAAATACTAAGAGAACTAAGAGACAAATGAAGATCTACCTTCTACTTGTAACCTCAAGAGAATAGAAAGACTGTATGAGGTTAATGGTGTCCATGGAAAAAATGTAGGAAAATTTATTGAAAGATACTTAAAAGACTTAAATAAATGGAGTGATACACCATATTCACGGACCAAAAGACTCTAGTTTAAATAGCATCCAGGCCATAACCTACAATTTGTCTCTTGATATAAATCATGGTAAATAGTCAGAACACTATTTTAGAAGAAATTTTGCATATGTAACCAGAAAATATGTAATGCTCAGAACAATATTGTTCATAGTAGTGAAAAAACTAGAAATAATGCATTTACAAGAGTAAGGGCAAATACAATTTGAAGTAATCACAGTAAAATGTTATGAAAGAATGGGGAGAATGAATTAAAACTACATAAAACAGCATGGATGAATCTGAGAAATACAGTGGGGAAAATGCAATTCATAGTGGATAATATAATGTTTGATACTTTTGTAATGCCCCAAAGCAAGAAAACCAAGCAACGTATTGTTTGTCACTTAAATATACAGTAGTACTATTTAAACAACAACAAAGGATAAGCACAAAATTCAGAGTAGTGGTTACTTCTGGGAGGGAAGTCAGGAATAAAATTGGGAAAAAAACTGACAATAGATTCAATATTATTGGTATTTTAATAGTTTATAACTTTGATAGTGAGTTTATAGTTAAAATTTTATACTTACCTATATGTTACATATATTGCTTAATATATATCAAATATTACATTAAATATATAACTTGCACTTTACACATAGGTCTAAGATTGCTTGCTCAAAACCTATTCTCATTTTATACATAATTTCCAAAAAAGGATTTATCCAGAGTCCTAGGCCAACACAAATTAGAAGCAGCACATTGAAACGTAGAAGAAAAAGTTTAAAAGATGTTGACATGAACTGGTATCTATGCAGTGAAGGGGTGATTAAAAATCTATAAAATATAGGTTCAAGGGCCTTTAAATTATTTCCATTAGACATAGGAGCTATTTAATATAGGAAGAAATGGGCTAGCACCCTTCCAGGTTTTAGTGCCACTGTGGAGTATAATAATAGACTTTCCTTGGACAACCGTGAGCCATCATACTCAGGAGGCTCTGTTAAATTGACAAAGAAGTGTGCAGCGTTATTCGGAAGGAATCCTAACTCAGGTTGTTAAAATAATTGTTGAGCATTCAGTGTCTATGGGTGATGCCCCTTTTAGTTCACACAATCCTTTCTCAGAATAATCCTTCCTGCTTCAATTCTGAGGTCACCTGCCTGATTCCTGAAGGCTTTTGTATTTTTAAAACCACAGATTACCAACCTTTACAAAGTTTGGTTTCAGCCTGCTAACTCTTTTTATGGTGTGGGCAAACAAAAGAGGCTGTATGTAGGGAGTAGGATTTGACAGGTGGCTATAAGCTGTCTTAGTCTGCTTAGTGTTGCTATAAATGAATATGTGAGGCTGAGTAATTTATAAAGAAATAGGTTTACTTGGCTCATGGTTCTGCAGGCTGTACAATAAGCATGGTGCCAGCATCTGTTTCTGGTGAGAGTTTCAGGGAGCTTCCACTCATGGTGGAAGGCAAAGGGGAGCAGCTTGTGCAGAGACCACATGGAGAGAGAGGAAGCAAGAGAGAGAAGGGAGGAGGTGCCAGACTCTTTTTAACACCCAGCTCTCATGGGAAATAACAGAGCAAGAACTCACTGATGACTGCAAGAATGGCACCAAGACAGTCATGATGGATTCATCCCCATGACCCAAACACTTCCCATTAGACCCCACCTCCAACACTGCTACACTGAAGATCAAATTTCAACATGGAATTTGGAGAGGTCAAACAAACCAAACTATAGCATAGGAAGAGGGGAGGGTGTCCTGGGAAGAAAATATAGTATAAGTAAAGGCAAAATCATCATTTATTATTCTTGGTCCCTCACCATTTGGTTGGGATGCTGTCCATCTGTGTCTCCTATAGTACCACATGAAATCCAGTGCCCAGTTCCTTGGAAAAATGAATGAGTAGCTGAAATATCTGTGGTACGTTTTTCTCCCTTTTGGCACCTTTCTTAATTTCTGATCATGCATTTATCCAGCTCTCTTGGAGGGTGAGGTTCTTATCCTACCCTATCCTCTGTATCCTAAAGCTCATCCAGGTTTGTTCTGTATAAACCACCTATGACACCAAATTCAAATCTTTCTCTTTCTGAACCCCTTCACTATGCCAACCAAAAATTAATTCATTCAACAATTAATGGTGATCAATAAAATAAATTCTTATGCCTTCCATGCAATTAAACTTAGATAGATAGTAAAAGGAGAGTAATTAAATTATTCAATCAAAGTAAACCACTCTAAGGTATGAATGACTCATTTATGAGCAATTCTCTCAAGAGTTTTCCACAATACATTTGGTAGAATATATGGAAGAGATGTTTCTAAGGAAGAGATGTTTCCTTTTAGCAACAATAGGCAAAATCGCAAAGTTCATCATTAAAATAATAAAATAATATACTTTTTTTATATGATTTATAAAGAGTTATAGTCATAAAATATAACTACACAATATTCATGCACACAAGTTTAATATTTTTTTCAGATATTAAAAATGTATCAATGGTCATGAATCAAGGGATTTTAGTCTCACTTCATGTTTTGTTATTAGGTAGATGAGTAACCCTAGTTATTGTAATTGCTTGTTGTATTATGATATAACAAATGGAAAGTTGCTCTTGTTTTCCATCAGGCATGTAGTATAATAGTGTTTAAGAGGTAGATAAAGACCAGGATTTGACTCTCTGTCCTTCCAGTTGCAAGCAGTGAGTTATTTACTTATTTAGGTCTCAGTTTCCTCATTCATAAAATGGGAATAATGTTAATGGTATCAAATGATTCTTGAAATGGCTGAACTGATATTTGTAAAACCCTTAGCATGATACCTATCTAGGGCATGATAAGCACTCAAAATAATTTGTTTTCATTAACTGAAAGACAAATAAATAAATATGTACAATGAGATAATTGTATGTTTTTTAATCTCTGATGTTTCCTTCAGTTTTATTATTCTACAATTATAATTTGACTTCCCCTGTTTTTTGAAATAGTTCTCTAAATCTCCTCTCAGATGCTGTTTTGATATAAAATAGTAATTGAATGTCTCATGTGACTCTGGAAACATGACACCAGAGTAAGATGTTAATACTCATTTTTAAAATAGAGATGTCTCTACTATAAATCCCTTCAGTTCTAGCTTGGTTTATTTTGGGCTGAGTTACTCCTTTAATGATCAGGAGGAAATGCCTGCTCTAAGATGGGAAGGATGAGCCTTGCTCCTAAAAATGCTTGAGTGACTTGGGAATAGAACCATGACAAATAAGTGACAGCTCTATAGCTCATTGAATAAATGTTGACCACTTCTTTCTTGAAAGTGTTTCTAGAATTTTCTTGCCATGAAGAAATATTTGAAGCATTTTACATAATTTATATTCTAACACAAGTCCGTATAGACCATGGAGGCTGCCTTATGTAGAAGTCCTTAGCTCTCTTTTCTATTTTCTATGTGTTTCATATAAATATCATTTTATTACAGGTGTGGTTTTGGTTACTAAGAGGCATGCTATAGTTCCTTATTTGCTCTGGGAAAAGAGGGAACTAAGCCAAAGGTGTATATCTGGGAAAGAAAAGCTTCCCACCAGCTATTAGGGAGGTTCCCTGAAGATTTCAAATTCCCTGGGGGAAGCTGGAATGATAGGATGATGTTCAACAGGAACAAATTCTTGTTTGGATTTAGAGAGTGTGCTTAGAGATAATTCAAAGGCACTAAAGGGGTGGATAGGAACCTTAGAAAGTGAAGACATTTCTCATTCATTATATAAACAAAAGAGAAGGGAGTGAGATGAACGGGCCAGAATTGGGTGCAGCCAAAATATTCACGACTGCTGAAAACTCCAGTTCCTTCAGGCAAATATGTCTATTCCACTGTTCCCTCTGCTGCTTTGGACTCTTTAACATTGACAACATTTACATCCATATACTGGAATCAAAATAGGAGTCTGTACGTTCTTTAAATGTTGCTCAACATAATCCCTTTTTGTTTGTGGATAGTCCATAAAGAAGTCAATACAGTTCTGTAATTTATTGAGATGTCAGCTCCACAAACTTAGTCACAGCCTGGAAAGACAAGCTACATTTTCTTTCTCTCTTTCTAAAGATGCATTGACCTCATGCAGGGAACACTTCAAGGAGTTTTGTTTGTGTGATCAATACATTTCTATATTTATAAACCTAATCAGAGCCCATCTGCTTTTCTACTAAAGTACTGCTCAAAGAAAGAGTCACATAATCAAAATTATAAACTTTATTGCATTGATTTTTTGTTCTACTTGTTACTCAGACCACAAAAATAATCAAATATTTTCATTTTAATAACTACAACTTGACACAAAATCATTTCTTTGGAAAATATTTCCCTAATGTCAGGACTATGGCATCTTAAACTCCCAGTCCTGCCATTTCTCATTCTAATTATTAGACTTTAACAGGTCCAAGACTTGTTTTAAATGCTCTAGTCTTGAAACTTAACAGCTGTTCCCCAGGCCACATATAGAAAGCCGGTCAGCTGCCTGGAACTGACCTCATGGCGCAGTCAGACAGAGCCGGAGCTCAAGCACAGAGCTCCAGCCTCACAGTGTAAATACTGCTGGGTCATCTATAAATATGTGCATTTCGCCATGTTTCACCTGCTGTTGTTCTGCTGAGGCAAGTGCCTGCTGCCCTTACTCATGTAGTAGCAAGTACCTTCGAAACTTAAAACACATTTCTTTCCTTTGGAGGAGGGGATAACAGAGCTAGTGAATGTTTAACTGACTCCATCAAAGAGTAGGGAGAGAGTTTAAGAAAGGAAAAATAAGGAGGACTAGCTTGGAGGAAATAAAACAAAATAGAAATGGCATCTCATAATGACCAAAGTAGGCAGTATTTTAATTTGCCAATGTGTTGGGCCAACACATATTTCTGTATTATATGGCTAATCATTTCACTTCACATTGGCCCATGCATTTATTACGTGGTTTGTAGAGAAGGTGTATGTGGGGTGTAACCATCTCGTCTCTGCCTGCCACATCTAAGCCACGACCTCTGCTGCCAGGCATTTTCTCTGGCAGGGCAGCTTCTTCATTTATGGAGACAAACAGGAAGTGAAGACGCTTCAATGCTTAGCATTTCCACTTAGTATTTGAATATGCTTTTAGGCTAATTTAGACCATATGGTGTCTTCTCTCTGCAATAAATACGACCTTTCTGACTTTTAGGCTTTCTCAGCTATGGGATTTCTGAATCCCAACCTGCAGTTCTAACTGGCTCTCTTAAACTCTCCAAAGGCACAAACCAACATCATTCCTTTTCTCATGACCAAATTGCCAGTCTGTATAAAATCAAGAGTAGGTGTTAAAAAACAATAACTTAATTTTATTTTTAATAAGAAAAATTAGTCATACATGCATTATGATTTGGCTTAAGCATCTTTGACATCGTAGTAGAGATATAAAACAGCCGTTATTTCTAAAATCGTACAAAGCTTTTCTGTGTATTTCTGTATTTCTGTGTATTTCTGTGTGTCACCATTCTCTGTGTCTTATGCCACACCAACATATAGAATCTATAGTTTAATAACACATGTAAAATGCATTTGCTATTGTAAGTAAACTTGTGAATGGTGACCAAACCTATAAGCTAAAAATTAACTGTAACCTTTCCAGATGCCAAAAACATCTTACACGTTTTTCTTTAAGGATGTGTGTGGTTTTTGTGAAAACTTCTCACAAATCAGTCTTTTAGGCCTTAAAAGAGTGAAACAAAACAAATTCCAATAATAGTACACCAAAACAGTGAGTTTCCAGTAAATTTAGCCTAAAACTCCGATTATAAAGACATGCTGAAATCTAGCTAGCATAGACCCTGAAGTTTGATATGCAATATTATTTTTTAAAAAAAATCAGGAGGCTGGGCGCGGTGGCTCACGCCTGTAATCCTAGCACTCTGGGAGGCCAAGGTGGGCGGATTGTTTGAGCTCAGGAGTTCGAAACCAGCCTGAGCAAGAGCCCGTCTCTACTAAAAATAGAAAGAAATTAATTGGACAACTAAAAATACATAGAAAAATTAGCCGGGCATGGTGGCTCATGCCTGTAGTCCCAGATACTCGGGAGGCTGAGGCAGAGGATTGCTTGAGCCCAGGAGTTTGAGGTTGCTGTGAGCTAGGAGGACGACACGGCACTCTAGCCCGGGCTACACAGTGAGACTCTGTCTCAAAAAAAAAAAAAAAAAAAATCAGGAGAATATCATTTCAAAGAAGTCTTTTGGTAGCAAGTATTGCCTTCAAACTGTGGCATTGTTTAGACATGCATTCTGGACATTCCGAATGTGATGACCTCAAAGACAAACAGGGTCTGAATGGTCACTTAGGCTAAAACATACTTTTAATTTCTTCTAAATCATCTTTAATATCTACAGCACTTGACTGACCTACACTAAGATAACTCCAGTATCTCCTAAGGTAGTTCATTTCACATTGAGATAGCTTCCACTGTTCAATATTATATCAATCTGGGACTTTTCTGTATAGTACACAGTTACTGGTCCTAGGTGCCCATAGATTCCTCGGAGTCAAGTTTACTCTTCTTTCGTATGAGCAGACAAAATATTTGCCCCAACTTTGCTTGTCCCTTAGGTTTTGGAAGAATTCTGTGTGCTTAAAGAAGTATATCTGGGAGTAGTGTATATAGGAGTAGGAATTGAAGTTCTATGAATTAATGAGTTCTCAAGGATAGGGCATTGAACAAGAATGGAAAATATACTGTCACATTGTAAAATGTCATAGACTGTTATGTGGGCAATGTTTTAGCATCATTTAAACATCTGTATATGATACATATTTACTTGAGAAATCCCAAATATCTTCACTAGGCAAATTGTTTATATGTTTTGTCAATTTTTAGTGCTAGTATAACTTGGTGTGTCGACTGCTGAAATGCATATATATATATAGATATATAGTTATATAAACACACACACCCAGAAATATAGCATTCTCTATGCCCACAGCTCTCAAATATTTAATTCTAAAATATAATTAGTGGTTGAACTGCACTTAATTGTATTACATATTATTTTTATTTGACAGCTCCTATATTAGAATGTGCTACTATAAGCTGCTATAACGAGAACTATAGCAGCTCACATACAATCATAGTATAGTAAGTACTCATTTAACATCTTTGACAGGTTCTTGGAAACTGCTGCAAAATGATCTATGAAGAAACCAGTTTTATCCTAAGCTAATTAATATAAAAAGAGTTAAGCTCGTATGGAATATTCTTGTCACAAATACATCACCAAACTTCTAAATAAAGATCAAAGAATTTCTAATATTAAACATTGCAATAGGTGTTAGCTACACATGCCTTTAATAAAATTTAAAAACAAATAAGATAATTATTTACCTACTTAGCCTTATTCTAGTTCAAGGTCGTGGGTGGTCAGAGCCTATTCCAGTAGCTAAGGGCAGAAGAGTGGAACCCACCCCGGATGAGACACCAACCGTCGTAGGGCTCACTCACAATCACACCCACACCCACTGAGACCGCAATCATTTAGAGATGCCAATTCACCTAACATGCACATCTTTGGGATGTGGGAGCAAACCAGAGTACTTAAAGAAAACCCACACAGATGTGGAGAGTGCAGGCAAACTCCACACAGATAGTGGCCCTGGTCAGAAATTGATTTTTTTTTCCTCATCAACATCATAGTGAAACAATATTGAATGAAACAGTGTTATTCGAGAACCTGCTATATTTCTCTCTTTCATATTAACAGTGTGGTCAGTCCAGCCTGGAAGGACAGGTCTGTTTCATGAGGTCATTCAGTAACCCAGGTCCCTTCCACCTGGTTATCCACATGGTTTGTCCTTATCCACACGGTTTAAACTGGCTCACCACCACCACATCTACACGTCAGTCAAATGGAAGAAAAAGAGAAACTAGATTACAAGCAACTTCATTTAAGTGGCATGACACAGAAGTCGAACACATTAGTTTTATCCACATGGAATCAGCCAGTACCTCATCACATGTGCACATCTAACTATGAAGTAGGCTAGGAAAGTAGTTTCTATCTGTATGTCCATGTAGTCGACTGAAGCTGGCGGTATGAGTGGGAGAGGAAAAGGAGTTCTAACATTTGAAATAAAAGGGGGATAACTGATAATGGAGGAGAGTTAAGAAACTCTTCCCTAATTTCCTTGGAACATTTAGGTTAATTTCAATTTCTTTTACTGCTAATATTCATCCTAAAACCAAAACTTATGTCCTAAAACCAAATGGAAAATTTGAGACAATTGTAAGTAAAGAATACTTTTGTCTTTAACAAAAAAAAAAATTCAATCTGAAATGCAATTCTTACATCTAAACTTCTGTGTACATCTATAATTTCTTTATTATTTCCTTAGGACAAAATCTCATAAGCGCAATTGCTGTGTTAAAGAGAACATAATCTTAAGCCTTTTGATACATATTACTAAGATATTCTCCAGAACTCTGTACTAATTTATACTCCAATATAAAATGAACCAGGATGTGTTTCTTTTCAATCTTTTTGTGAAGAGCTTTATTGAGATGTAATTTATATGCCATAAAAGTCACCCATTGACATTTACATCTCAATGACTTTTAGGAGATTTATGAAGTTGCGTAACTATCACCACAACATTGAAACATTCCCATCACCCTAAAAGATTCTCTCTTGTCCGTCTGCAGTCAATCCCTATTCCTACTCCCTCATCCCAGGCAAACACTGCTCTCTGTCTCTTCGAGACTCACCTTTTTTTGAAATTTTATATTAACGAAATCATCTAATAAACAGTCTTTTGTGTCTGGTTTCTTTCACTATTTAATAATGCTTTTGAGGTTTATGCGTATCATAGCATATATTCGTAGCCTGTTCAGTATCATGTCTAAATAGCATTCTATGTATAAACATGATGCATGCTGTTTACCATTTTAGCAATTGATGAACATTTTCATTGTTACCAATTTTTTTGCAATTATGAATAACATCACTATAAAAACTTTTGTCTCCACATAGACATAGATTTTTAACATTTCTCTCAATCTTGCTAGAACCTTCTTAATACATCAATTTTAAGTGTGAAAATACTGTGATTTCACTTGTTATATGGAAAAAAAAATTCCAATATTGGTAAGAGTAGCAGAGTTTTTGCAGAAAAGTATCAAAGTGATAGTTCATATTCCAAAGCCATTTCTATGCCATAATTTTTCCTGATTTTGTTCTGTTAGAAAAAGAGATATGCTATTGTTTGCATTAAGAAAAGATGGTATCTTTCCTAAATTCTTGGCACACACTACATTTTTCAGCAACATATTAGAAAACATTGCATTCTGATTTGAAAGTGCTAAATGCATTTTCTTTTTATATTATAAATTCATATATATATTCAACAGATGTTTATTGAGCACCTACAATGTACCAAGCACTGTGTTTGGAACTAAGAAAACAAAATAGAATAGAACATGGCCTTTGTCTTCATGGAGCTTTATAAACTAAAGAGACAATCAGAATGCAATGTTGTTTATAAAAGAGTAGGTACTATGCAATCTACAGAACACTTAATACAACTTTAGAAGGTACAGGAAGGCTTGGTTGCCAGAAGAAGAGACATTCGAATTGTAACCTGAAGGATAAGGGTGAGTTAGCTAAGAAAAGAAGATGAGATCAATCAGTCCAAGAGGGACAAGAGAGTATACAAAGGCCGCAAGTCCGTAGAACCTGGTATCTTTTAGAAAATACAGATAATTCTTATGGCCTAATCAAAGGTTTTGAAAGGGAAATAACAACAGAAGAAGCTAGAGAAGCAAGAAGGGAAAATTTTACAAAAGAATTCATAGCCACATCAAAGACTTACAAGCCAAAGCTACTTTTATTGAAATCACCAGTGTCCTCCTTGATAATTTCTATTCATATTATCAGGCTCAGATAAAACTTAACTTCCTTGAGGAAACAATTATGTCTCTATAAACCATGAGGGCTCATGGTATATGATTTTCATTGCTTCAATAGCCCCCTAAAACCCTCATTTTGAATTTAAAGAGTAGAACATAAATAGTAGGTCTGTGTCCCTAATTAGAATGTAAGCTTTTCAAGGCGATGTATTGCATATGTGTAGTTTACCACTGTTTCACCACACAGTAACTTGCTTATAACATGGTCTCAACAAATACGTGATGAGTGGAAAAAGAAAGGAATTTTATCTTTATTATATAGATATTGAAGAGACCCTGATAAGTTTTAAGCATATTTGTGTCTAGAAGAGGTCACTATTTTGTGAAGAATGGCTTCAAGAAAGAGGGAAAGCTAGTTATAAGAGAATAAGTTAATGTTATGGACTGCTTATTCAAAGCCAGACCACGTCCTAAGCACGTCATGTATTTTGTACTTCTTAATTGTCATAACTCTGTGAACTAGATCCTATCACTAGTTTCATTTAAATTAGAAACTGAGGCTCAGATTAGTTAAGCAAATTGCCCCACACAGTGTATAAGTGGTAAACACTGGATTCAAACCCTGAAATTCTGATTCTAAATATTATACTCTTAACTACTATGCCTTACTGCCTCTAATAAGTCAGGTAAATAATAAAGTTGACCTGAATTAAGACAGCTTGACTTTAGGGGCTGGGGTAGAGAGAAGAAAGTTCCAGGCAAAGAGAAAAGCAAAAATAAATAAATAAATAAATAAAATAAAGTTGCACTGGTAGGAGAAGAATGATAGATTCAAGATTCTAGAAGCTGATCTTGCTACCTCGAGAGCCCACAGGTGTCACAAGGACTAGAGCAAAATCAGACAGATGAGGTAGACAGAAGCCAGTATGTACGATCTCCTTACCATAAGCCATGGTCAGAAGCTTGTCCTTCATCCCAGAAGCAATGGGAACCTCATGAAGAGTTTGAGCAAGACAGTGTAACAATCAAATGTGTCCTTAAGCAAGAACACTATGAAAGAAAATTGATGAATGAATTTGTAGAAATTAGGGGAAATTGGCATAATCAAAAATATGCAGATTAGTTAAGAAGTTGTTTCAATTATCCAGGAAAGGGATGCTGACATTCTAGACAAGAATGATGGTGACTTGGTGGAAAGAAGTGGACATATCTGAAATTTTTTAGATAAAATATTTGTATGCCAAAAGCAAAGAGTATGTGGTTCTGAAGAGCAGGTAGAGATGAATTGGAAAATAGGTAATGTACATTTTAGAGAAAAGAACCATTTCTATTTTTTTCTTAGAGGAAAGAGAAAAGGCTTTGGTACAGATTGAGGTAAGTAAGGATATTGTGGCAGAAAATTGAATTTTTTTGGATTTTAGTTAGTCCCTGAAGTAGAGGGTTAGATCATCTGCTGAGAGTGAAAGGCAGGTGGGGTTCGTCACAAATCAGAAGGGTCAAGAACAGGAGAATTGTCTCATATCAGATTAACACATAAACTACTTTGTTGTGATGGGGTAAGAAAATAGCAGACTATCCTAAATAATAAGCCATTCTGTGTGCTGTTCTAGATGGAAGAGTCAGTTTCATAATTATGTCACATTCTTGTACTAGATTTCAATTAATAAGACTACAATAAAAATGTCAACTGGACCTTGATTTTAGATCCAGATAAAATAGATCCAAAGTTGTATGGAAAAATAAAGATGCAAAACTAGGATAAAGTATTTATTGGATTTTAAAACAAAGTAATAGTAAACAGAGCATGAATAGAAACATATAAACAGAACGAAGAGTATAGAGATTATATATATGCTCATATATTAATATATGTGTGTGAATTTATCATATGACAAAAGCAATTTTGGAAATGGAAAAAATTGATTTTTCAATAGATGGTTTTATAATAGCTGTATGGTCACTTTGGAAAACATATTTATTGGATCACTACATCACCTCTTACACTGAAATAATTCAAAATACATGACAGGTATACAAAAAATGTGTAGACTAAAAGAAAGAAAAATTAAAAATTTATTAAGAATGGATGATTTTCTAAGTATGAATAAAACCCAGAAACCACAAAAGTCTAACATTATTTGATCATGTAAAACTAAAAAATACCTGAATGTCAAAATAAAACCATAAACTATGCCCAAATAAAAACAACAAACTGAGAAAAATACTGTCCTACATATTAGGGATGAAGGCTAATTTCCTTAATATACAAAGCCTCCATCAAATAATACATCTAAAAAATAACACACTGTAGAAAAATAGATAAATGATATTGAACAGAATTATACTTGAAAGAAAATACAAATGGTCCTTAGTACTGCACTGTTGAAAAGGTACTTCATCTCACTCATGCAAATCAGAAGAGAAATGCAATTAAAATTATAATTATATTATGTTTTTGATCTATTAGAATGTGTTAGAAATTGTATAGGAAAATGAAAATTTTAATCTATTTTTAGTGAGATTATAATTTAGTACAACTTCAATGGAAAGAAATTTGCCAACGTCAGTGTTTCAAGTGTACATTTTATACCTTTAGGTTTAATTTAAATAATATATTGTGTGTGAATATATACACATATACACACATAATACACACATATAATATGTTCACTGTGGTATTTCTGTGATAGTAAATCATTGGAAACAAGCTAATTGGCCACATTAGATTACTGACTAAATAAATTACAGCATATTTCCAAAGTCAAATACTAAATGGCTACTTTAAAAATGAGACAGATACAGAAAAAGCTCCAGGAAGTGAAAATTGTCCTGCATAAATTGTATTTTCATTTGTGGAAAAATTTTTTATCTATCATCTGTGTCCCTCCATCTACCTATCTAAATTTTTGTAAGTGAGTAGGCAATTTCTGGAAGAGAATAGAAGAAACTGCTAAAAGTGTTTACTTCCAGGGAAAGGAAATGAAAGACATGGGTAGAAGACAGAATTTCTTTCCCTCATATCTTAACTCTATTTTAAAAAATATATTTTGCCAACACTCAAATTCAGTTTTTCTCTCTAGATGACTTTTTTTAATTAACTAAATCCCAACTCCAATACCTGGAATCTTAAAATATTTGGCTGAAAAACATTTGCACTTAACATGATATTTGGCTTTCAACGAGGCATTATAAGTTAAGGTAGAGAGCACAGACTTGAATATTGTTGTTTTGGTCAAGGTCCCTGCAGAAAACAGATGGTGCAATAAAATTAGGATAATTTAAAGAGTACCTAACAAAGAGACATTTTGTAAAGGTGTTGGCACGGTGTTGGGAAACCACAGGGGACAGTGCAGTGCTGTATATCTAGAAATAGCATGGCTAAGTCACCTCCCTTAGGTTTAAAAGGGCAAGAGGAGAAAGTGTTATCAGAAAACGAAAATAGTGGAACTGTCTGAAGTGGGTCCTTCAATAGAAGCTGAAGCCATTTATCAAAAAGCATAGCCAAACTATACTATGCCTGCATGAAGAAAGCTGTGAGAACAATAATTTATTGTCCTCCCTCCTGCTGGTCTCTTGCCGGTGTCCCCCAATGACTAACAGAGGATAAAGGAATCCATCGATACAGTCAGCCACCCACAGCACCAAGAAAGGTAGAGAGGGATGGAGAGTGAATCCATGAATCCATAGGGGTAAATGGATGGTGATCTGCACAGGAGTTAAATTTGTTTTGATTCTGAGCCCTTCAAGACATCAATTTTGTGATCTTGAGTAGGTCAATTTTCTGAGCCTTGAAAATTGTACATGTTGTATCAGTTAGGGTCCAGTCGAGAGACAGAAACTTCACAGTCATTTTAACAAAGGAATTTACTATAAAGAATTTTAAACTAGTTAACTACCAAACTCAGTAAAAGATCTAAAGGACACAGAGGTAGCAAAAGCAGGATGTAGTCACTACCTCGAAGGTTGAGGGGAAGTGAGCAATGAAGGAGCTAAAACGTAACAAGAATTCCTATCCCCAAAGCTGAGATTCAGGTCTTTAGGAGAGGGAGTGGCTGCAACAGGACAAGCAGCCTGTCTGTTGGGGCAAAGAAACTTTCCAGAGGACCTGAGCAAAAGCTGGTCCATGAAGAAAGGTAAGTGTTGCACTAGCAGGTCTCCCACCTTTCTGTCTGCTAGCTTCACGCCAAAAAACTCACACTGAAGTGGTGCCCTCTATTGACGAAACCGAACATTGAACCAGCTGGAAAAGAAATGTCTACTGGATCTAGCAACAGTATCAAAAGCATGACAAATAAGATGGATTTGAATCTGAGAGGCAATAAATTCATAACTGGCACGTATAAAATGAACATAAAAAGAATAAAAGTGCCAACCAAAACCCCACAGTCAATAAAACCATCTTTCAAAACTGAGACCAAAATAAAGACATATTCAAATAAATAAAAGTTGATAGAATTTGTGAACAGAATACTTGTTCTATAAGAAAAGGAAAGGATATTCTTTAAGCTGTAGAAAAATGATACCAGATGAAGTCATATTTACAAGAGGAAATGCAGAGCATTGGAAATGGTAAATATGTGAGTGTTAGTGTCTTAATGCTTTGAAAAAAAACTTCCTGACCTGAAACAAGAATTGTTTTGGGGGTTGGAGTTTAAAAGACTCATGAGGGAAAACATGAGGGGAAAATGTCTTATATTGTTATAAATTTTGTACGTTTTAAGTGAATAATGCAATAATATTTACTCTAATAATATTTACATGATACTAATGTGTATTATAAACCCTAGAACAACATTAAATACTGAATAATAACTAAAGAGCTAAAGAGTAATTGAAATGAAATACTATTAATAGAAATTATTTCAGCAAAAAAGGCAGAAAACAAGCAGTTGTGGGAAAAAAACAGAATGAACAAATATGAAACAATTTTAAAATGATAGACCCAAATCAAACCATATCAATAATTAAATTAAATGATATGTAAAAATACTCTGATTAAAAGGTAGACATTGTCAGACTATACATAGAAATAAGATCCAACTCTACATCATATAGAAGAGATGTGCTTTAAATTTAAAAACACAGATAGGTAGAAAAATGATAGAAAGAAATATACTATCCATTCTTGAAACATAAGAAAACACATTCTTATATTAGAGAAAAAGTAGGTTTCAAGACAAAAAATATTACCAGAAGTTAAACAAGGAAATTTTGGAATAACTAAAAGGTAAATTTATTATAAACATTGCAATCATAGATAAATATTTATCTAATACACAAAGTAAACTTTGATAATACCAAAGAGAGACATAGCCACAATCATATTGAAAATTTCAGTAACTGACAGAATATAAAGATACACACTGAACTACACTATAAATCACCTTGACCTAATTGACTTTTATCAAGCGCAGTATCCAACAACTACAGAATACGCATTCTTTTCAAGTGTACGTGAAACATCCACCAAGTTACACCACATGCTATGCCATAGAAATAAGTGTCAATACATTTCAAATAATTAAAAGTTGTTGTTATCTGACCAGAATATAATTCAATGAGAAATTAATAATCAAAAGTTATTAGAAAAGGTCCCAGACATTTAGAATTACAATAGTACACTTCTAAAAAAATAATAGATTTTAGCTCAAAATAAAAATCTAATGGTAAATTAAAAAAAATCAACCAAATGATAATAAACATACAGATATCAAACTATAGAGAGTGCAGTACTTAGAAGTCCTTAGAAGACAATTTATAACCTTAAAAGTCTAAGTTTCTCCTCAATAAGAAGGAAAAAGAGAGCAAATTAATCTTAAGGTAAATACAAAGAAAATAATAATAAAAGAATAAAAAAACCAATAAAACAAAAATATAAGAAAAAATATGAACAAATCTAAAAATTAGTTTTTTGAAAAGATTAAAAAATTTAATAGGCTGGTAATAGATTTAACACATAAAAAGAGAGAAAATACAAATTGATAATATCAGGTATTAAAGGGTGGATATCAGTTTGATCACCATTGATTAATAACAGAATGCTATGAATACTTTATGTTGATAAATTTGACAGATTATAAAAAGTACAAGAAAGCTCCTTAAAAAGTACAATTAATAAAAACTGACCATAAAAAAATGACAAAACCAAAATAGGCATCTATCTGAAATCAATTTTCTGTGTTAAATCTTAAACTGAATGGTTGCAGAATCTCACATGAATTTTTTCAGAAAATAAGAGATAACAGTTGCCAGGTATTTTATAAGGCTAACATCAAAGCCTGACAAGGATATTATCCCTCATAAATATTAACAGAGAAATCCTTAATCCAATATTAGCAGATTATAAAAGATATAAAACATACTAACAAGTGAATTGTATCCCAGGAATTCAAGGCTGCTTCAACATTCAACAATATACTTCAGTCAACACAATTTACTTTATATATATTCAATTATGCTATTGATTATATTATAGTATATATATACAATATATATTTAATTAATATTGTTTAATGTCAGAATAATTTTGATTACATATTAAATAAATATAATTCACTGTTAACAGAATAAAAATTATCCAATTATCTCAAAAGATGCAGAAAAAATATTTTACAAAATTAAATATTGATTCTAAAGTATTTCTTTAAAAGCTGTTGCAAAGGAAATATTGTGAGAAATCTTCCTGTAAAAGTTGTTAATCTGCTCAGAATAGAAATCTAATCAGCTGGAAAAAAGGAAGTTGACAGTGAATTTCCACTGCTGTTGCTATTTTGCTAGTGAGCCTATCTCATTTTTTTAAAATTTGAATTATATTTTTGATGTTTAAAATTTTTCGTAGCTTCTATTTCTCTTTAAAATTTCAAAAGTGTTGGCCCTTACTTCTTGGAGCATAGTTTTGAAAGCTCCTTTAAAAACTTTGACTGATAATTCCAAAATTTGGGACTTTGATCTGGCATTTTTTGATTATCTTTTTCTCTTGTTAGTATTGACATTTTTGTGGCTGAGGAATTTTGGATTATATTCTGGACATTTTGAGGTGACATTTGACTCTGTTCCACATGTGTTCCACTCACGTTCTCAAAGATTTTAGTGTGCTGTTTAGGGTCATATTCTTGCACCTTCAGTTTGGATTCCTTACATCAATACCTTTTGAGGTTCCCTTTCTTAAGTTGTCCCCTCTCAGTAATCTTACCAACATTCTCTGGCTCTTAAAGTGGTGCTTCTTGATCCTAGAAAGCAAGGATTTTAGTCTCCCTGCTCTGATGTAAATTTCCAGTGACTATGACTGCTTCTGACACCAAACGATGGAAGATAGAGTGTACAACCAAAGAGGATATCATCACAACCACTGTCACTCTTTAGATCAGAGTTCCTTTGGTCAAGGGGAAGGATGCCCCTCCTTCAGCTTTAGATATCTGACTGGCTGCTACTGTCATTGCTGAGATAATAGGGTTATAGCTTCAAAACTGAGGATGGTTTGGGTTCTGGGGAAGAAGAAAAATAAAGAAATAATAATTTGGGATTTTGTCCTTTTCTCTCTTTCCATACTGCTCCCCTTCTTTAATCCCCATATCAGAAAGATTGGGTTTCCTTTGGAGCTCTTTCTGTCTGCACCCGGTGCACAATTCTAGAATTTACTCCGGTTTTGAGTCCAGTCTACGAGTTACATTAGGAAAACAAGAACAAAAGTAAACAAAACAGTAAACTCATCACCAGATCAGTCCTACTTTGATCCTTTCCCAATTTGCCTGCTATCGCTTAGTTTTTCAAGGTCCTAAGGAAGCTGTTCTTTGCATTCTACCAGGGGAGAGATAGAATCATAGGTGCTTATTTCTTCTTTACTGGAACCAGATATCTCTTAGCAATTTTCCAAAACAAAATCAATACCTTTCAAAATTTCAGACATTAAAAAAATATTGAGATTTAAAATTCTCATGTGTTGTCTTAGTTTCCATTATATTAATACTTAATTTGCAAGGTTTATTTATATACCTATTTCTTGTTTTGTTTTATTAACATTATACTATTTTTATTATGA
>NW_012152174.1:5920318-5921585 GCF_000956105.1 Propithecus coquereli | reverse complement strand
AAAAAATATTACCAGAAGTTAAACAAGGAAATTTTGGAATAACTAAAAGGTAAATTTATTATAAACATTGCAATCATAGATAAATATTTATCTAATACACAAAGTAAACTTTGATAATACCAAAGAGAGACATAGCCACAATCATATTGAAAATTTCAGTAACTGACAGAATATAAAGATACACACTGAACTACACTATAAATCACCTTGACCTAATTGACTTTTATCAAGCGCAGTATCCAACAACTACAGAATACGCATTCTTTTCAAGTGTACGTGAAACATCCACCAAGTTACACCACATGCTATGCCATAGAAATAAGTGTCAATACATTTCAAATAATTGAAAGTTGTTGTTATCTGACCAGAATATAATTCAATGAGAAATTAATAATCAAAAGTTATTAGAAAAGGTCCCAGACATTTAGAATTACAATAGTACACTTCTAAAAAAATAATAGATTTTAGCTCAAAATAAAAATCTAATGGTAAATTAAAAAAAATCAACCAAATGATAATAAACATACAGATATCAAACTATAGAGAGTGCAGTACTTAGAAGTCCTTAGAAGACAATTTATAACCTTAAAAGTCTAAGTTTCTCCTCAATAAGAAGGAAAAAGAGAGCAAATTAATCTTAAGGTAAATACAAAGAAAATAATAATAAAAGAATAAAAAAACCAATAAAACAAAAATATAAGAAAAAATATGAACAAATCTAAAAATTAGTTTTTTGAAAAGATTAAAAAATTTAATAGGCTGGTAATAGATTTAACACATAAAAAGAGAGAAAATACAAATTGATAATATCAGGTATTAAAGGGTGGATATCAGTTTGATCACCATTGATTAATAACAGAATGCTATGAATACTTTATGTTGATAAATTTGACAGATTATAAAAAGTACAAGAAAGCTCCTTAAAAAGTACAATTAATAAAAACTGACCATAAAAAAATGACAAAACCAAAATAGGCATCTATCTGAAATCAATTTTCTGTGTTAAATCTTAAACTGAATGGTTGCAGAATCTCACATGAATTTTTTCAGAAAATAAGAGATAACAGTTGCCAGGTATTTTATAAGGCTAACATCAAAGCCTGACAAGGATATTATCCCTCATAAATATTAACAGAGAAATCCTTAATCCAATATTAGCAGATTATAAAAGATATAAAACATACTAACAAGTGAATTGTATCCCAGGAATTCAAGGCTGCTTCAACATTCAACAATATACTTCAGTCAACACAATTTACTTTATATA
>NW_012152174.1:5917703-5920268 GCF_000956105.1 Propithecus coquereli | reverse complement strand
TTAATATTTTTTTATAAGGATATTTTTTAGAAATGCAAACCTTATACTCTTTTATGGCTTCAAACTGTTTTTGCTGTAATTCTTCTGATGTGGCTTTTTCTAAATTTCTTATACGAATATACTAAGTAATCAAAACAACTATCAGTTACTTTATATCATTGTAATAACACATCACAGTGATTATTTTGGCACATAAGCTTGTTTTGCTGTATACTAAATGATTCCATGTTGGTAACATTTGTGTGCTTATGTCACCTTCAAAAGCAATAGTGTGTTATCTGGGTACCTAGAATCACATGTAATTGTTCTAACAGTCTTTTAAAAAGATGTATAACTCTTAGCTAAGGTGGTTACTGCCAGAAAGTTATATGACACCAAAATGTCTCCCTAATTAAAGCCACTTCTACCAGGAATAACTTGATACCCTCTCCAGTGATTAAACAATGTGAGATTTTGCACCTCTGTAACATACAATTTGACCAAATATATTTATCTTTCTGAAAATAGAACTCCATAGGAGTATTACTTACCTTCTTTTGCCTATTGTGAGTCAAGGATTTTGAAAGTATTTTCTAATCTTTGAAAGTACTTACCTAAGTAAATGGTACCACATTGGGTCAATTTCATTTTCTAAATGGCCTTTTGATGATATGTATCCACCTTTAATTCAAAGATTTAAGTTTGTTTTATTCTATCGATTCAGTTATTTAACCATATATTTATTTATTCAACACAAAAATATAGCAGGCATCAACCATGTGCCTGTCATATTGTTAGTTTCTGGGAAAAAACAGTGGAAAACATGGACACTGTGTCTGAGACTGTTAGACATAGGTCAATATTCATTCTTTCCTTCTTTCAGTATTGGAACTCCTGCGTTTTAGCTGGCACTGGCTATTACATACTTCAGCATTTCTGGTGGCAAAGGTGTGGTCATATGGCCACATTCTGGCCCAAAAGAAGTGAAAAGAAGGAATATATACCTCAGGTATTCTCTCAGGGCTGGCCACATAATTTGCAGGGTTCCATGAAAAATGCAAATGCAGAACGTTGTCTAAAAATTATTAAGAATTTCAAGTGGATGACAGCAGAAAATTAAGCCAAGTTTGGGGCCCTTCTAAATGCGGGGTTTTTGACAACTGCCTCAGTGATACATCAATAAAGCCGAACCTGCATGCTTTTAAATGGAACACGGTCGCATAGTGCTTGTACTTTCATTCCTTCCTTGCTTGCTGGACACAAAAATTATGTCAAGAGCCGGAAGGGTCAAAATATAAAATCCATATACTGAGCATGAAACAGGTACCTACTACACCTGTATTAACTAGACTAACAGACTATTTATATATGATTGTGTGAGATAGAAATACCATTCTGTCTTGTGTAAGCTACTGTAATTTTTAGTTCTTTTGCAATAGTATATTGTCTGATGCCCAATATTATGTATACACATTTTCAAAAGGCCATTTTATAAATTTGACTCTATGTTATTTAATGACCACATAATTTTATTTTCATTGCCATTATATTAATACTTAATTTATAGAGATACAAATTATACCTATTTCTTGTTTTGTTTTATTAACATTATACTATTTTTATTATGAAGTAAAGCATTTAATTATGATTAAGTAATCTCTTTTCGTTTTGAATAAACAAACTCCACATTAGACTTTGATCGGAATTCATTTATTTTGCTGTGATAGTTGAATAGCTAAATACTTTATCGGTTAAATTAGAGACCCCCTATGGAGGTATCTATTCGTTATAGAGTTGCTTTTGTATCAGGTAAATCATATCAAATGTCATCAGAAATACATTGGATTGGAAAAACAGTCATGAACTCTGAGCCAGGGATAAGGAATGTAAGAACCTCAAAACTTTCTAAATACCTCTGGCTGTCACTTTTTCTTTTGCCATAGCAATCAGCAGTGAAAAGCTTAAATGGAAAGTCCTGGAGTGTCTGTCTTCAGGGGAGCAAAGGTGTGGGTGAGTTGAAGGTTGGGCGATTGGATATATTTTGGCTATCAACGCAGCCAAACTGCAGGTAAAGTCTATATGTTGAAATCCTAAACCCAGGAACTTCAGAACGTAATTTTATTTGGAGATAGGGCCTTTAAGGAGGTAATTAAGGTAAAATAGGTTCATATAGATGGTGTTCAATCCAATATGCCTGATGTCTTTATAAAAAGTGGAGATGAGGACATAGACACAGAGGGAAATCATGTGACAACATTAGAAAAAGACAACCACCCACGAGCCAAGGAGAAAAGTTTTAGAAGAAACCAACCCTGTGAACTCCTATACCTTGGACTGCTAGTCTTCAGAACTGTGAGGAAATAACTTTCTGTTGTTTAAGCCACCCAGTCTGTAGGACTTTGTTATGACAGCACTAGCAAAATAAAGCAAATGCTGATAATTATTATTGAATTATTTCTATGTCCAGGCTTTCCATCACATTATCTATAAATTATTTCCAATTATTATTATTTATTCTATATGTCTAATTGCATTGGCTAATATTTGCAAAACAAAGATAAACAAAAGTGATTAGTGTTCAATCTT
>NW_012152174.1:5844761-5916805 GCF_000956105.1 Propithecus coquereli | reverse complement strand
TGACCAAAAATGTGATAAAATTTTGCAAATTTTTCATAGATACTTGAATCTGAATGCTTAAAGTAGCATTTTTGATGTATATCTTGTTGATGCATCTTATAAAATTACATCTTTTATCTCCTATCTTCTTATTTATTTTTTGTCTTGATTTCTCCCTAGCTAAGTAAAGTCTCCAAATTAAATTTAATAGGGCCCAAATTATTACCATATATACATATATATGGCAATATTTATTATGTTCTAAAATTGATAATAACTTTATTCTTTGTAAATGTGATGTTCTGTGGTCATAACAATTTGATGTAAAATTCAAGCTCAATTACTTAGTAGCTGCGTGAACCAAGGCAAGTGACTGGCTTCTTCAAGCCTCAATTATCTCACTTATAAAGTGAGACATAACTTTGTAATTCATCAAAGATAACAGGTATAAAACTTTGCCTCAAAAGAAAATTCTGGGAAGATGACAGAATAGGAAGCACCGGGAATCTGTCTCCTTATCAGTTGTCCCTTCAGATAACTGCACTGGCAGAATCTGTTTGACATAACTATTTTGGAACTTTGGAGCCTATTGAAGATTTATAATTTCCAGGGAAAGACTTGGATAGTAAAATACAATTAATTTCAATCCACTTCAGCTTTTTGCACAGTAGAAGCCAACCACTGACCACCATAAGTCTCATGGCATGCAGCTATGCATGTGTTCCTGGAACAGTGTTCACACAACTATGGAAACCAGTGTAGGTTAAAAAAAAAAAAAAAAAAAAACAGAAAACCAAAAAAAAAAATGCCTGTGTTCTAACTCTCAGGGAAATGTGCTCTGATTACTAATTTGTGCTTGTGAATACACAGTTGCAGTCGAAGAGGTATTTGGCATTGTTGGTGTACATACGTCCTCTCATTGTCACAAGCCCCTTGCCCTCCCATTAAGTGACTTCCAGGAAATTTAAAGAGCTGGCACCCATTTCATCTCCCCCCTTCATTTCTTTTTGTTTTCCTTCTTTCTTTTTTTTTGTTTTGCTTTGTTTTTGAGAGGCAGACATTAAAAACTAGAGCATTTGGCCGGGCTCGGTGGCTCACGCCTGTAATCCTAGCACTCTGGGAGGCCGAGGCGGGTGGATCGTTTGAGCTCAGGAGTTCGAGACCAGCCTGAGCAAGAGCGAAACCCCCGTCTCTACTAAAAATAGAAAGAAATTAGCCAAACAACTAAAAATAGAAAAAATTAGCCGGGCATGGTGGCACATGCCTCTAGTCCCAGCTACCTGGGAGGCTGAGGCAGGAGGATCGCTTGAGCCCAGGAGTTCGAGGTTGCTGTGAGCTAGGCTGACGCCACGGCACTCACTCTAGCCAGGGCAACAAAGCGAGATGAGACTCTGCCTAAAAAAAATAAATAAATAAAATAAAATAAATAAAAACTAGAGCATTCAAAAGCAACTGCCTATACAGGGAAAATTGTCAATAGAAAGCAACTGCACATACTCAGGAAAAGGTGCAGGCTCAGAAAAGACCTGAGAAGACCGTAAGTTTATACCTTAGACTGATTGTTGGCACAGAGATAGCATAAAAAAATTTAAAAAACACAAATAATAAAGAAAAATAATAAAAAAAATAGTAAACCCTGGGGAAGGGGAAGAATCTGTTGTCCAGAGTTAACACCTTATTAGATTCAAATACCCTTTTTTTTTTCAGTGAAAAACTAGAAGGCATATAAAGAAACAGGGAAGTATGGAAATTTCAAAGGAAAGGAGAAATAAACAGAAACCTCCCCTCCTAAAGAATTGATAGTAGAACTACTAGACAGAGATTTTTTAAAAGCTATCTTAAAGATGCTCAAAGAACTAAAGGAGGATGAGGAAGTCAAGAAAATAATAATTAAAAAAATCAACAGAGATATAAAACCTGAGCCAAAAAGACTTACAGTATAATATCTAAAATAAAGAAAAATATCACTAGAGGGATTCAAAGGCAGATTTGAGTGGGCAAAATTAGGAATCAGCAAACTTAATAGTAAAATTCATTCTGAAATGTTTGTCTGTATCATTGGAAAACTGTACCCATTCAAACTTACTGTCATATTACTATAGTGAGTGTTTTTCTTGCTGAATGATTTTAAAATTATTTCTTGGTGATGGCCTTTTTGTTTTCCTTTTTAGCATTCGTACACTTTTGTTTTTTTTCTTCTCAAATGTTTTGAAGAAAAAATGGCTGTTTTTGAATTTCAGTGGTAATAGCAAATGTAAATTCAGAAAAAAATAAAAACAAAAAAATCTCAGAACCCAAATAACAACCACATATCAAGAAGTACAAAGGATAACTTTATCCTTTGCGTCTATAGAACAAAGTTAACCTCCCTCATTTTGGACCTAGAAAGGAGGATTGAAAAATGACAAACATTTATATTTTTATCTAATACAGATTTTCCTCACTGTTATCCAGCAAGACTTTACATCTACTAAAACAAATAAATGTAATTAGAAACAATTTAATATTTGCGTAAGAAACATACAGTCAAAACTACTACAACCAGTTATTTTTATTTTTATTTTATTTTATTTTATTTTAGAGACAGAGTCTCACTGTGTTGCCCAGGGTAGAGTGCCATGGTGTTAGCCTAGCTCACAGCAACCTCAAACTCCTGGGCTCAAGCGATCCTCCTGCCTCAGCCTCCCAAAGTAGCTGGGACTACAGGCATGTGCCACCATGCCTGGTTAATTTTTCCTATGTATTTTTAGTTGTCCAGCTAATTTCTTTCTACTTTTAGTAGAGATGGGGTCTCGCTCTTGCTCAGACTGGTCTCGAACTCCTGAGCTCAAACGATCCACCCTCCTCAGCCTCCCAGAGCAACTAGTTATTTTTATCTAGCTTCAATCACAGTGACATTTTTTGCTCAAGGAGTGATTCCTGTTTTAATCCTATGAATAAGTTATCTATAAAGTTATTATAGATATTGTTTAAGGAAAGTGGTGACTTTAACAGTCATTGAGGTTTGGTGATCAATGAAGTCCATGAAACTAAGGATAAATAGAGGTTAATTTGACAAGAAAAATGTTTTCCTTAACAATTCTAATAATAGGCATGAAATTTTGAAATTATTTACCACATTATAATTAATATTTCTCAAATGCATGTTGTTCTCTTATTCTTCAGTATTGATGGGTTTGAAGTAAAAATGAGGAGTTGCCGGCAACAATAGAATCCGAATACCTTGGGATTGGAAGACACGCTAAGTTCATTAACCCAAGATCCACAAGCGGCATATGTTGTATGTTCGCCCACAGGCCAAAAGATAATGGGCGTGTTTTAAAAAATTATTTTTTTAGGTACATGCACTCCTCTGGTTGATCTTTACCCATACTGAGAATTCTTCATTTATTCTTAAAAGCTCTGTTTGTTGGACTTTCGAGTTTTAAAAGAGCCACAATAAACTTGGAGGTTTGGATATCTGATTCTCTGTTTATGTGATTTTAATTAGCCACTGACTCCAGCCTAAATATTTATTAGTTTTCTAACCTTTTGCTGGATTACTACCATTAAATATCCTCTGACTGTTGTATTGATGTAAAGATAATATGGGCTGATTGAATTGTTTTCCAGGACATTTATTTTAGGATCTGAAGGTTAATGTCCAGTTGCTGTTCAGATAAAATTTCTCACCATAATTAAAATCAACGTATGCCCCCACATAAATCAGGAGAGCTTTTGTTTTAGTAAAATTAAATTTGGATTTGAGGGACAGAAGATTTCCACAATGGTAACAATTGGCAAAGAGAAAAATGAATATTTGAAAGAGATACTTGAGCAAATCAAAATAATATTTTTAAAAAAGGGGCTATGAATTAGATCACTTCACTGTTCCAAATACTTGGAAAATTTTAAAAAATAGATACTAAGAAATAAATGAAAGATCAACTTTGAGTGTTTTCCAATCTAATAGGCACTACTTTTTCACTTGAGCTTCTAAGTTAGTTAACTAGAACTTAAGCCATACTAAATCATATACTAATAAATGGTCAGATTTGTTATTTTTTCCTTTTAATTCATTCATAGTTTGTCATAAATGCATATCACAGATACTGATTGAAAGTATTTTATGGGCCAGGCATGGTGGCTCACACCTGTAAGCCTAGCACTCTGGGAGGCCAAGGCAGGAGGATCATTTGAGCTCAGGAGTTCAAGACCAGCCTGAGCAAAAAGTGAGACCCCATCTCTACTAAAAAGAGAAGAAATTAGCTGGGCATAGTGGCACACACCTGTAGTCCCAGCTACTCGGGAGGCTGAGGCAGGAGCACTGCTGAGGTAGGAGGATTGCTTGAGTCCAGGAGTTTGAGGTTGCAGTGAGCTATGATCACACCACTGCACTCTAGACGAAGTGATACAGTAAAACTCTGTCTCCAAAAAATAAAAAAAAAAAAAAAAGTATTTTATGAAATGACTTCATGCCTGGCATTTATGTGAATTCAAAATGAGAGAAAGTAGCTTCAAAGCCTTTACTCATTTAACTCTGTATTTTAAAACCTATTTCTACAGATGTTTGGAAAAATAGCACACATGCTAGGTTTACCATGGGTGCCTATTTGGAGAACCAAAAATGCACAATGATCCTTCATGAGTTTCTAGAGGAATTCTTATACAAACAGGTGAAGCCCAGCCAGATGTCTGCCTGTTCTCCTCATAAATGGAGCTATGTGGTACGTCTGCCATTAAGTGGGCTTGCCTTCATCCTCCTGCTACACCCCTATGACATTTGACTTGCTGAATTTTAATAGCTGCACAATCTGTTTAGATTATAATTTAATAGCATAGTAGTTTTTGATTAGCAAAAGAAATGTGCATTTTAATCTTCCATCATCAGATAAACTTTCTGAATGAAAATTAGCATGTAAATGAATAATTTAAACAGCTATTTTCAGAATTCTTTTGATTTGTGAGGAAAATATTGAGACATGTTACTTTGTAAATGATGAGTTTAAGGCAATGGAATAGGTGATCATTTAAAGATTTTAGAACTGTGTCCATGAAGGGGGGATCCTCACCTAGAGGAGGGTTCTTATGAATTAATGTACATGAAAGGACTTCTTCTACCATATGCTATATTGCTATTACAATGATTTGAAGACTTTAAGCATGGTCCATATTTTATCAAATGTATTTTTTCTGCATCATTTTTCTCTAGAAAACAAAAATAGCAACAGACCAACACACTGCCTAGAAATGAAGAGGGAAAAAAAGTACTACTTAAAATACCATTATATGTTCTTTTAAAAATGTTGTCATATATAAACAGAAACTTTTCAAAAAAAGACATACTAATGGCCAAGAAACATATGAAAAAATGCTCAACATCTCTAATCATCAGGGAAATGCAAATCAAAACCACAATGAGATATCACTTAACTCCAGTGAGAATGGCCTTTATCAAAAAGTCCCAAAGCAATAAATGTTGGCATGGATGTGGAGAGATAGGAACACTCATGCACTGCTGGTGGGACTGCAAACTAGTGCAACCTCTGTGGAAAGCAATATGGAGATACCTCAAAGAGCTACAAGTAGAAATATCATTTGATCCAGCAATCCCATTACGGGGCATCTACCCAAAGTAACAAAAGGCATTCTATAAAAAAGACACCTGCACCCAAATGTTTATAGCAGCACAATTCACAATTGCAAAGATGTGGAAACAACCCAAGTGCCCATTACTACATGAGTGGATTAGTAAAATGCGGTATATGTATACCATGAAGTTCTACTCAGCTGCGAAAAACAATGGTGATCTAGCACCTCCTGTATTATCCTGGAAGGAGCTGGAGCCCATTCTACTAAGTGAAGTATCTCAAGAATGGAAAAACAAGCACCACATGTACTCACCATCAAATTGGTACTAACTGATCCACACTTAAGTGCACATATAGTAGTAACATTCATCGAGTGTCAGGCAAGTGGGAGGGGGGAGGAGAAGATGGGTACATTCACACCTAATGGGTGTGGTGCGCACTGACTGGGGGATGGACATGCTTGTAGCTCTGACGCAGGTGGGGCAAAGGCAATATATGTAACCTAAACATTTGTACCCCCATAATGTGCTGAAATTAAAAAAAAGTTGTCATAGTCCCATGCTCCACTGAAACAGCTCTTACTAAAGTCAACAGTGATTTCATTTTCACTAAATCTAACAGTCTTCATTTTACTTGAATTTTCAGCACCATCTAACACTACTGACCAATCCCTAAAAAACTGTCTTTTCTTGGCTTTTTATTATGCAATACTCTGTGATTTGACTTCTGCATCCTCTCTTACTCCTACTTTTAAGCATTTGGTTTGTATAATAAACATTAGTATACTTCAAATTTTAACCCTAAAGCCTCTCCTCTTTTCCTGTCATTCTTTCTTCCTCCACCATCTCATTTATACACACTTAAATTACCCCATATACAGATAATTTACAACTGTCTATTTAAGTCCAGACCTCTCCTTTGAGTTCCAGATTTGTTTATCTAATTAACATCTTGACATCTACTTGATGTTTCAAAGGTGGCTCAAAGTCAACATGTCCAAAAGTAAATTTACAGCTTTCATTCAAAACACTGGTTCTCTGCCAATGCTTCCCGAGTGAAAGGCATTGCCGTCAATCCAGTCATTCAATCAGAAATTCGGGAGTCAAGCTTAATAACTCCCTCTACTTCACCCCTTACATCTAATCTATTATCAAGTCCTATCAATTATAGATAGATATACATATAGATATAGATAGATATCTTAAATCTGAAGTGTTGGCAGAGATGCTTTCAGAATCAGAATTGAGCAACATTCTGGGCCTAACTATCTTGAGAACAATTAAATCAGCATACAGCATTGGATAGAACTAAGCTTCTGTTGCTAGGCTCAGATAAACTGCTTAATATTGAGAATCCCCCCAACTCTCAAATTCTTAAGTAGTTTATCAACTTGGGACCACAGTGCCTTCATTTATGAAGACAAATGTCTTTCCAAAAAATCAAGAATTATTCTTTTACCCATTCACAATAGGCTAGGTTGTGATTGTTCAAACAACTTCAAAATCTCAGTGCCTTGAAATGATAAGGTTTATTTTAAATTTCTGCTACATGTCCACCTTGGGTGGCCGAGGATTCTGCTGTGCGTGGTTCTTATCCTAGCGCCAAGCAGATACAGCAGCCGTGACTAGGTATATTGTCAGAGAGGAAGAAAACTCTCTATCAACAATCAAAAGAAAATTTTGTTTCAGCTATCAAATATTATGGCCCAGGAGTGACACACATCACTCCTGCTCAGAGCTCATTGGCCAGACAATGAGTCACATGTCCATCCTTCTCATAAGAGGACCAGGAAATACAATCCTAGCATGTGCTTGATAGGCAAAGAGCTGGGAATCTTTGATGAAAGTATTAATGACTTTTACATTACCCAATAGAATTGATAGGTTAAAACATGACTTAATAAGCAAAAGCTGAAGCTTTGAATTCTTTGAATGGATGAATCCTATTGTTACCCAAATCATTTTTGGACCTGGAATATTGTATAAGGAAGCCAATACTTTCCCACAATTTCAATTAAATTATAACTTTAATGATACTTCTATTTTCCTAGCTCTTCAAGTATAAAGGGCTCAATCAATTATCAGCTTATCAACCATTTAAACATGTATCTATGATTACCTGAGTTTTCCATTACCATGATTTGTTCCTTAGGGAGAAGTCACGAACAGCAGAGCTTATCCAAAAAGAGACATCTTCCTTGGCTTCTGATCTTTAACTTTCTCTTTCAGAACAGAGAAAGTTCTACTTCTTTGGGACTAAGGTCCATTGAAATGTCCTTAATTTTTACCAGTCTTCGACAGAATATGCTCACTTTGTAGTGGTAGAAAGACAGGTGACAAAAGCTTTGTGGCTCTCTTAGAGTTCTTTAGTACTAACCATTTCGCTTTTCATCTATTCTGGGTTTTTGCGCCTTTTTTTTTTTTTTTTTAATTTTGAAATTTCACTTGCCCTTTTTGGTGAGTGCCTGCAAGAACTGAATTTCCTCAATGAAATATTATTTTCTTAGAAATCCAACAAGTCTGAAAGAAGAAATGATGCAAAAATTTCAAAAGTAGTTTAGCTATTGTCAAATTTGTCATCCCCTTCTCAGGCTAACAAGGAGCAACTAAGTCAAACATATATAGCACTTCTGGCAAAATTCTTTAGTGAGGCTATGGCTGCATTCATCTGTAACTTGGTTTCCAAACTGTGTCAGAAAAAATATTTCCTTTCCATTCAACATCAAGGACCCTTCTTTCCAGCCATGTGAGTCTCCTGACAAGAGGATTTTTAATGCTGTCTTTAAGTAGAACACTGAGTAACTGCAATTCCATTACTGAAGTACAATATGTCTGATTGGCCAAGGCTACAGGAACTTAATTTAAATTTTTCAAAACAGAAAAAGAGGCACTCAGATCCTTTTTTCATAGCTATAGCTAAGTCATATAATATGGCTTGGCAAGTGTAGATGACATCCCATTAGAGTACTTCTAGGTTGCAAGTCCTGTAAGAAACTGTCATGAGCCCCATATATCAATCTATAAAAGGGCCTTATATGTAAGCATTCTTTTTTATAGAAGGAACTAATCAAAATTCAAAGTGCAAAATAGTAGGTGCCAACTTTGTGAACTCCATTGTCATGTTTAGCCTCACAAAAATCACATACCCAATTTCTAAGCCCGGCTAACTATCATTAAAGTCATGAGAAGCTTTTATAAAATGATCCTGGGTATATTTATTTTTTGAGTTGTACACCCCCAAGATGTGACATATACATAGCTACTAAGTTTTGACTGAAAATCCTAACAGAAAAGGTAAGATTTTCTCCAAGGAATATTCCAAAACAACGTATTTTGTAGAACAAAACGGTAGCCCAAACCAATGAGTTAACAGCTGAGACATAATCATGCTGTCCGTTAACAATGATTAATCACTAACTGGCATATATAGACTTTATATATAGTGTATGTGTTCTTGCTCTCTTCCTGTGTTTCATGTTTTTTGTTTTAAAAAACAAATCACTTGAAATTTAGCTGACAAAGGGACTTGGCTCTAAAGTAGTGATAGCAGGCAGAGAAAATCATCAAGAAAGGCTTCTCTGTGGAGTGCTGGTAACTACTAATGAGTTTGTTATTTGTCCTTCATAGAAAGGAATTAATTGTTATTTTGTGTTTGTAGATCACCAAGATGGTTCTTATTTAGAAGATTTCACCTCTTACCCTGATAAAATGTTAAAATGCAGAGCGAGGAAAAATCATATATTTGATATCCCATGTCTCTAGTTGTGTTGATAAAGTATCATAATTCTGTAAAAACAGTGTTTACTGACTCCGATTCTGGAGCAGCCTTGTTATAATTCACTGTTATTATCTGTCTAATCAGAGGATAAAGGCAGAGTGATTTGTGCCTTTAGGCAAAATTTTCCTTAACCTTACTATTCCGCTTTCATTTGCAGCAGTTTAGTACATTGCGCTGGTTTCTAATTTCTTAAAGATTGACAATTGCAAGGAGAAACTCATCTTTCCCGGGCATCTGTCAACACTGTATAAACCTACTGTGCCATATACATAGTGCTCAGGAGGCTTCCAGGAGAAACTTTGCTGTGCAGCCTGTTCTATCCCCCTCCCTAAAGCCTGATAGCTCTTGCAGCTGCCGACAGCAGACAGCCATTGAACGAGCCTCTCAGGTGCTGTGAGTGATAATAAGAATAGATTAGTATTGATTTTTTTTCTTACGGTTATGGAAATATTATCAGCTATATGATTTGAAAATATTTACAAAATTAAATTGCCAGCTGGATGTAATTTTGATAGGTCATCAAGTCTTCAAGGAATATTGTACCGTAGGGGTCCTTTATGTGTTTCTTTACATTTTTAGAATTGCTTAAAATCCAGCCATTAATGCTGGATGCTAAAATTCTCTACAAACACAACTCTGTCAGTTATTGGCAATGATGGAGTTCAAAGAACTTAAAAGTAACTTGTGGCTACTGCACAAGGAATATTCATGAAGAAACTGGAGGAAACTGAAGGTTGAAAGAGATGGAAAAGTGATATATCTATTAGCAAGGGAATATTAGTTATTTGGGACTTACCTATGGCCTCCCACAAAACAATTAAGTGGTGAGTTCAACCATACCTATAAAAATGTTATCTAATGGTGAACAACTGTTTTCCATTTGCACTGGAATGGATCTTTTAGCAAAAGCAAGTTTATTACCTGAGTTATCTCAATAATTACCTGAACTGTAATTTGTCTGTGAAACACAAGCCAAAAGGAAGAAATAAACTAAAGTGATTGCTAGGTATTAGGGATATCACCCTTCCTATAAATGCTGAGGCTTGGTGTCTGTTGCCCACAAAGGAATGTAAGGACTAAACATCTTTATAAAGAGGATCCACTTCGCTTTTCAGAGATTATTAAGTATAATGCTGTCCAAAAGCAGAAAGATGAGCAACAAGGGCTTTGTGTTTGCTTCTCACTTCATTCTTTCATTTTTTCACTTAACTTATGCATTTAACAGGTTTTTGTCCTGCACTTCGTATGCCGGCTCCTATGTGAGGCACTAGTGTTATGCGAAGAAAAGACATGGATCTTGTCTTCAAAATGCTTCCAGGGATTTCATTAAGGAGCTGAGATGCAGAAAGACGGAGGGATCCATTCAGAACAACTAAACATTTTGATCAAAGGCAAGGCACGAGCTCAGAATGCAACATAACCACAACCAAAGGATTAGTGTGACAGGGTGGAGTATGGGCCAGTGAGTACCAGAGATATTTGGTTTGTATTCTTCTCCCTACTCTGGTTGCCAGCAACAGATTAGAAACAATATTTCAACAATACAGTTGAAAGAGTAAAGAGTAGCTTTCTGAAAAATTCTCCCTCTCAAATAGAATATCCTTTTATAGATTGAAAGACACTGAAGCAGTCATGTGAGAAAATATGGATTTTTTTGGTTGATGTTTCTTCAGAAGCCACAATCCTCATAACTTTAAAGCTATATATTTTTTGTTTTTTATCTGTGGAGAGAGCTCTAGGAAGCTTTTGTTTGCATGTGAGTATTTCCCACTATACTGCTAGGAATCAAATTAAAGTATATTTCAACAAATTATTATTATTTTAAAAAATAAATTATAAGTTCCGATCTTTAGAACATGTTATTAAGGTGGCCAAGAAAGAGGGAAAAGATAATAGCAGTATGGCTAATTTCAGTAAAAATTTTCAATTGCTATCTCATTACCAATGGTCTTAAATTATAATACTATAATTAATGAGTATACATTTGAATATCTTTTTTATTCAGTAAACATTTAGTGAGCATCTGTTCTGTGCCAGTATTCATCTAGATTTTGAAGAGGAAGCAAAACAGAAAAACAAAATATCTGCTTTCCTGAAGCTCACATTTTAAAGAGGGGACATAAATGATCTTGATTATCAGAAGGATTGAGTAACCATTAACCACTGGAGAATTAAGGCAGCTTCATGGATTCCTTAGTATGAAGCAAAAAATCTCTTGTTTGAACACATGTAGCCTGTCTTAACACTTTGTTCTGCTGATTGAGTTATGTTTGCGCAGTTTTGGGGAAATACTATGAGCTGCTGAATTACCCACAATGACTCAGATATAGCATTATCACTCAACATTTATGAATTTGGCAAGTAAAGACAGTTTATTGTCTCCAATCTGAAGAAACTGAAATGTTGCGTATTGTACCAAAATTGGAGTACAATAAAAAGAGTTTAAAAATGAATGAAAACAATTATACAATTGAATTTAAGAGTTAAAAGAAATCTTAAGGAACATGTAGTCCAAATTTCTCCTTTTATATATTAAAAATCAAACATATAAGCAAACAAAAACAAACAAAAAACTAAAGTCCATAAGGTTTTAAGTCAAGTAGACATTAATATAAGATTAAAAATTAGGGATCATGATTGCTATAAATCAGTGATTCTAATAGTGTGGTTTGGGATCCCAAGGGGTGCTGAGATTTTTTTCATGGTATCTGAAAGGTCAAATCTATTCTTATAATAATAATGGAATATTATTGTCTCCTTCACTTTTACTCCCTCATGGTAAACATCAAGTTCTCCTAAGGCTGTGCGATATGGCGTACTGCAGCAGGTGGATTGCAAAGGCACATATGGGTATTAACTGTCTTCTATTAAACAGATGATATTTGCAAAAATGTAATAGGTTATGTTATTTTAATGAATTAATAAATATATACCTTGAAAATTTCTTTGTTTTAACTTCTAACATTGATAGATATAACCTATATAAACAATAGCTCTTTGAGTCACTCATAGCTTTTAGGAATGTAAAAGGAATCTGAGATTTAAATCTATGTTGCAGTGAACTCATATTGTTAATATCTCCATGCTGAATTTGTGTACTTTAACTATTAAAAATCACCAAAAATAACAATTATTAATATAATTTATTGGGCATCTACTATATGCCAGTCAATACACAAGGAGTGCAATGCGCACTACCCGAAGGATGGACATATTTGAAACACGGACTTTGGTGGGCGGGGGAACCAAGGGCAACACACGTAACCTAAACATATGTACACCCATAATTTGCTGAAATAAAAAAAAAAAAAAAAAGAACTTAGCAACAATTGTACAAGCCAAGTATATTTCTTTTTCTGTTTTGATTAATTTTTGTTTATTTATTTATTTCAGGGTGTTATGGGGGTACAGATATTTTGGTTACATGTTATGACTTTGCCACATCCAAACCATGATTTGAGGCATGATTTTTCCCCCTACAACGCTCACCTCATCTATTAGTTGTGAGTTTACCCACCACCAGCCCCCTAATCCTTGAAGAATATTACTACCGTGTGAGCACCATAGCGTTGATCAGTTAGTGTCAATTTGATGGCGAGTACATGTGGAGCTTATTCTTCCGTTCTTGTGATACCTCACTTTGAAGGATGGGCTCAAGCTCTATCCAGAAAAATATAAGAGGTGCTAGATCACCATCACTTCTTATAATTGAGTAATATTCCATTGTATAAATATACCAAATTTTAATAATCCACTCATGAATTGATGGGCACTTGGGTTGTTTCCACATTCTTGCAATAGTGAATTGTGCTGCCATAAACATTCGGGTACAGACGTCTTTATTATAGAATGTCTTTTGTTCTTTTGGGTAGATGCCTAATAGTGCTATTCCTGGATCAAATGGTATTTCTATTTTTAGCTCTTTGAGGTATCTCCAAATTCTTTTCCACAGAGGTTGCACTAATTTGCAGTCCCACCACCAGCGTAAGAGTGTTCCTGTCTCTCCACATCCTCACCAACATTTGTTGTTTTGTGATTTTTTGATAAAGGCCAATCTCACTGGGGTTAGGCGATATCTCATTGTGGTTTTGATTTCCATTTCTCTAATGATTAGAGATGTTGCACATTGTTTTATATGTTTGCTGGCCATATTCTGTCTTCTTTGAAAAGTTTCTGTTCTTGTCCTTTGCCCATTTATTGATTGGGTTGTTTGACTTTTTCTTGTTGATTTTTTTTAGGTTCTAGATAGATTCTTGTTATCAGCCCTTTATCAGATGTGTAGAGAGCAAATATCTTCTCCCATTCTGTAGGCTGTCTATTCGCACGAGCCAAGTATTTTACCTCCATTTTTACAGATGAGAAAACAGAAGAAGGGAGTTTTTACATCACCCATGGTCAAACACCTAGTGAGTGGTATGGCCCATACCCAGACGCAGCTCTCTGCAACCACCACCTATGTCCTCAATAGTTCTAGGCCAGAATTCAGCTGACCAAAATCGAGCCCCACCTATTCCCTTGTCACCAATCCATCTCTGCCTCAAATTCATAAGTTACATTCTAAAGTCAATCAAAGAAGCAATCTGTAGGGACATAAAATTAAAGGCCATGTGACTCAGATTAGGAAGTTATAAGTCAAGAGAACAAATTTGTGGACAAGATAAAATAATGCATGGGGAAAAATACATAAATGTGAGTGGAGAAAAGCATGACAAGATCAGGCAGAAATGGAGACGGACAGAAAAAAATGATGGAGAAGTGAAAAAAAAATCACCTCTTAAAAAAATGTTTCTTGAAAGCCAAATAAGCAAAACAAAAGCTCAAATCTTTTGAAATGAAAAGGGAAAATGTTAAAGGTGGGGGAAAATAGAATGGCAAGTCAAAAGACTTTATGTTTCAAAAAATACATATCAAATTTAAAAAGAAGGAATAGGAAGAGATGGGAAAAAGTGGCAACAGGAAAATTTGTAGGTGGACATTAGAAAGGTTGAGAATGGATGTGAAATGAAATGCAATGAATATAGTTGGCATTACTTTAGGCACAAAAAATGTCAATAATGATAGAACATGTATATAGAATTTTTTAAATAAGTTAAATATTAGAATTGGACAAAAAACAAGGCAAGAAGTATAACATTAGGTTTGCTATTTATATATTTAGGATTAGGATGATTTTGATAAGCAAAACATCTGTTGAAGAAATTACTTCCTGACAATGGTAAATTGTTAATACAGTTAAAAAGCTGTATTTGACTGAATATTTTCTCAAATTTGCTTATTGTGAGTTAATAAAATTCACTTCTTTACATATAATAAAAACAATACAAATCTTGAAAGGCATCTCTGTTTTATTTGCCTTTATGTCCTCTACAATAGTTTTTCCTTCTCCCACTTCCATAATTGATTAGAATGTAGAAAAAGAAAATGGTTTAAAAACAAAATATTCTCTATCCTGTTGAGACAGTTAATAAAGATATGTGGCCGGTAAGTGCATGAAATCCATGCATTACAGAAAACTGCTTAGATAAACTATACGTATTTTTACCCTTAAAGTAGAATGCCTAAACTATACTATATGCGGTTTTACCCTTAAGGTAAGAATGCCCAGGAGGTCACTCTACTTCAGCTGAGGCTCAGTTTTTACTGCAAGGGCCAAAGTCCAAAGGTAGCACAACCAGTTACAGTAAGTATTAGTAGCACTTCCTTTCTGGAGAATGTGCAGAGTTTAATTCCAGATCTATAACTTCTCTTTTTTTGATCTACTATCAAATAGGTATGGAGAGATAAAGATGGAAAATTATCTTAAATGCCACTGAGTACAGTAAAAATTGTTATTATTTTTTATTTCAGCATATTACGGGGGTACAAATGTTTAGGTTACATATATTGTCTTTGCCCCTTCTGAGGCAGAGCTACAAGCCTATCCATCCCCAAGAGGGTGTGCACCACACCCATTAGGTGTGAATATACCCATCCCCTCCTCCCCCTCCTGTCTGCCCGACACCTGATGAATGTTACTGCTATATGTGCACTTAAGTGTGCATCAGTTAATACCAATTTGATGGTGAGTACATGTGGTGCTTGTTTTTCCATTCTTGGGATACTTCACTTAGTAGAATGGGCTCCAGCTCTATCCAGCATAATACAAGAGGTGCTAGATCACCATTGTTTTTTGTGGCTCAGTTAAACTCCATGGTATACGCTCAACAAGATGAATAGAAATCTGCTGTAAAAATTATTTTTGTCTCTCAGTTAAAATTCTGGAAATGAAGCAAAAGGACTGGAGCACAAAAGGTACTTGTTCTAAAGTTGACTTCGAGTTCTGACTCTCACAAATCACTATCTTGGCTTGGTCAACTTCCACAATTTGAATGCATTTTTTAGAAATATTAATATTTGCCTTTAAAACATGCTCTTTCCAAGTTAAGCACCATAATAAGTAGTTCTCCAAAACTATTACATAAATTTTATTACCATCATTTGATTTAAAAATTAAAATAAGTCTCATGATAATTGAGTAACTTGCCCAAGTTCATCCATCTAGTAGGTTTCATAGCTAGGAATAAATTGAGATATTAATGACTATGCCTATGTTTTTCACTCTCCTGTATCTGCTTTTGAGAGTGGGGCTCATATTTTTTAAAATATCCTGATGCACAACCAGGAAAAGTCATCACTACCTTTTACCTACATTGTGTGCAAACAGATCTGCAGCAATCTTGGAGATTTGAACCATTGCCAAACTGAATTTACCTAAAAAACAAAATTGAGAAAAAACAAAAATCCCCCTCATTATAATATTTGGGCCCTGAACTCAAATCCACTTTCTCTAAACACTTGAATGAATCTGGTTACATAGTTCAGCTGGTTCATGCATACTATGCAAGTATGAATGTAGACAGACTCTAGGGAATGATTAGATGGTAGTCCCTTCTCCCATTTGAGACATCTGTTTTTCTCTCCTCCCATCTATTCATTTAAATTCTTTATGTCTCCAAGTAAGAATCAATAAAATACTAACAGTGCAGAGGAAAAAAATGTATTTGAAATCAGAACAAGCTATAAGATACAAACAAATAAATACAAGGGGAAAATACAAGTTATGAGTGGAGAAAAGATTCAAGTTAAGTACAGAGTTGTCGTACAAGGGATCCCCAAAAGCAGAACTTTCATCCTCTCTTTCTCTTCATTTTGTCCACATGTATGGCATAGGCGTTTTCTGAGAGCATATTAAAGCATATATCCTACTTTTCACAGTAATTCAGAACTAAGCAACTTTATAGCACGTGAGGAATTTTGCCTCATTGAAAAAAGTCAGAAAAACAATACAAATAAAATAATAGTAAACAGTAAAATAGAGAAAATAAATTTGGGTTAGAAAAGCAGGAACACATGAGAGTATATAGTGAAAGAGAATTCAACTAAATTATCAATGAAAAACATGGAATTACTCCTCCAGAAGGAAATGTCATTTCCTCATTATTTTCTCAGAAAATTTAGTAAATTATACCAAAATTAGTCAAATGATAACAAACGTAACAATCACTCATAGAGTGAGGCACCATTAGGTATTTATATTCATTTAATTTTTACAATAATTTTCTAAAATAGGTATTATCCACATTTTACTGAGGGAGACAGAGACTCAGAGAAATTAAGTAATTTGTCTGAAATTGCCTGTTAAAAGTAGTAGAGTCAAGATGAGAACAGAGGTCTCTAAAACCTCACAAAATGAGAAACTTACCATTAAGACCCATAAAGTTCTCAGAAGGAAGGTAGTGGGTGGACTGAAGTCGACTGGAATGTTTCATTCAATATTTAGTAACATGTTCTGAGTAACTGCTTTATCTTAGGCTCTCTGTAGAAATGGTCCCTTTTAGGTTATTATTATTCATCTAGAATGGGCTGTTAGACATATGGATAAATCAGAGAGCACTATAACTCAATCTTTCAAAATGAGCTAAAAGCATTCTTAAAATGATAAATAACTTGAAAAACAATCTAAATCAGATATGAAAAAAATCAGAATTGAGATGATAGAATTTAGGAAAGAATTGAAAAAATCATTTAAAATTGAAGACCAAACTGGTAAAAACACAAGAGCATGTAAGCATAACAGATAATGACTGAAAATGACAGAAGTAAAAGAAGGAACTTTTTAAATCAAAGAGAAATGAAAAATTTCATATAAAAATATGAAAAAAAGGAACAGATATAGGAGATAGAAAAAATTATCCAAAACACGTAAGTTATGATTCCTGGAAAAGAAGTCTAAATCAGAGAACAAAAAATACTAAAAGTTATAATGTTAAGAAAACTCCCTTAAATTAAAATAATAATAATAATAATAAAAGACTTGAAACTACAAATCAAAAGAATATGACACAAATATACAAACAAAAACTACAAATATACCCATAATAACAATAATGAAACATATTCTAGTAAAATTATAAAATTAAAACAAAAAATCCTTCAAACATCTAAGCAAAACCATGAAAACATTTACAGTGGAAAGAAAATTGGATTGTCACCAGACTTTTCAATAACACTACTTTATGTCAGAAGATAAGGGAGTATGAGGAAGAAAATATAATTTCTTTTTCTTTTTAGTTTCTTAGTTGAGACACTCCTCTGAAAACACAAGTCCAATTAACAAAAGAAGAACAAGCAGAATTTCATTAAGGTACACCATCCAGGAACCTTTCCCCCTCTTTGCTAAGCAACAGAGTAACCAGCAGAGGATCAAAGCTATCTGTTTTGGGCTCAGAGAAGAGGTCCCAGATGAGAAAGAACCATGTCAGAATGGCTATTACTAAAAAGTCAAAACACAATGTTGTGATGTTGGCACAGATACGGTGAAAAGATAACACTTATACATTGTTGGTGAAAATGTAAACTAGTACAACCTTTATGGAAAATAGTACGAAGATTCCTCAAAGATCTAAAAGTAGACCTACCATTTGATCTAGCAATCCCACTAGTGGATATCTTCTCAGAGGAATACATTCTATTCGAATGTATTTTATAAAAAAGATACCTACACCCGAATGTTTAATGCAGTGCAATTCACAATTGTAAAGATATGGAATCAACCTAAGTGCCCATCAAGTCATGAGTGGATAAATAAATGAATAAATGAATAAAATGTAATATATGAACATCACGGAGTACTACTCAGCCATAACTTAGCTTAGGAGACCATTACCCTAAGTTAAGTATCTCAGGAATGCAAAACCAAATACCACATGTTCTCAGTTATGAGTGGGAGCTAAATAAGGGAAATATGTAGTCATAAAGTGGTGTAATGGACATTGAAAATTAATAATGGGTGAGGGTGGGATGAGGTGAGGGATAAAAAACTACCTATTCTGGCTATGGTTACATAAAAAGCCTTGACTTCAGCATTATATTATATAATTCATCCATGTAACAAAAAACACTTGTACCCTTTAAAGGTATTTAAATTTTTTAAAAAAGAATCAAATAAGTCAAATGTATATCCTATTGGCAGCATATTTATTCCAAGAGAAATTATTTCAAATAACTCTAAAAAACAATAATTAGGCTATAAACATTCCTGGTGGGAAATGACTTAAGAGCACAAAAAACCAAAAAAAAAATATATAAACCATTTACAAAGAATTTATCAAGAAGACGCCAAAAGCAATCACAGCAACAACAAAAACAAATAAATGGGACCTAATCAAATTAAAAAGCTTCTGCACAGCCAAGGAAACTATCATGAGAACAAACAGACAACCTACAGAATGGGAGAAAATATTCGCATGTTACACATCAGATAAAGGGCCGATAACTAGAATCTATTTAGAACTCAGGAAAATCAGCAAGAAAAAAATCAAACACCCTATCAAAAAGTGGGCAAAGGACATGAACAGAAACTTTTCAAAAGAAGATAGACTAATGGCCACCAAACATACAAAAAAATGTTCAACATCTCTAATCATTAGGGAAATGCAAATCAAAACCACAATGTGATATCATTTATCTCCAGTGAGACTGCCCTTTATCAAAAAGTCCCAAAACAATAAATGTTGATGTGGATACAGAGAGACAGGAACACTCATACAGTGCTGGTGGGACTGCAAACTAGTACAGCCTCTGTGGAAAGTAATATGGAGATACCTCAAAGAACTAAAAGTAGAACTACCATTTGATACAGCAATCCCATTACTGGGCATCTACCCAAAGGAACAAAAGGCATTCTGTAAAAAAGACATCTGCACTAGAATGTTTATAGTAGCACAATTCACAATTGCAAAGATGTGGAAACAACCCAGGTGCCCATCAATACAAGAGTGGATTAAAAAAATGTGGTATATGTATAGCATGGAGTTCTACTCAGCCACAAAAAACAGTGGTGATCTAGTGCCTCTCGTATTATCCTGGATAGAGCTGGAGCCCATTCTACTAAATGAAATATCCCAAGAATGGAAAAACAAGCACCACATGTACTCACCATCAAATTGGTATTAACTGACTTAACTGGCAAACACCTAAGTGTACATATAGTAGTAAAATTGACTGGGTGTTGAGCAGGTGGGAGGGGTTGGAGAGGATGGGTATATTCACAACTGATGTGTGCAGTGTGCACTGTCTGGGGGATGGACACGCTTGAAGCTGTAACTCGGGTGGGGCAAAGGCAATATATGTAACCTAAACATTTGTATTTCTGTAATATGCTGAAATAAAAATTAATAAATGAATGAATAAAATAATTATATTTCTGTTTCTGTCTTAGCATTGTTATTTTGAGAACATTATTGGGTGTATTGTGGGATAAAACAAATGAACAATCGATATTCTAATTCCATCATTGCTAGGATTCTCAACATAGGAGAAAAAATATAGAAATGTAAGATTTAAAAAGTTATATAAATTCACTCTAGTCTTGAATTTGAATTTATTGTATATATTGATAGTAATTCATGAAATATTTTGTTTTCAAAATGTAAACAAAACCAAGACTATATATATATATATATATATACACACATGCATACTACATAGACATGCTACTCAAAGAACAAAAAATACTAAAAGTTATAATGTTAAGAAAACTCCCTTAAATTAAAATAATAATAATAATAATAAAAGACTTGAAACTACAAATCAAAAGAATATGACACAAATATACAAACAAAAACTACAAATATACCCATAATAACAATAATGAAACATATTCTAGTAAAATTATAAAATTAAAACAAAAAATCCTTCAAACATCTAAGCAAAACCATGAAAACATTTACAGTGGAAAGAAAATTGGATTGTCACCAGACTTTTCAATAACACTACTTTATGTCAGAAGATAAAGGAGTATGAGGAAGAAAATATAATTTCTTTTTCTTTTTAGTTTCTTAGTTGAGACACTCCTCTGAAAACACAAGTCCAATTAACAAAAGAAGAACAAGCAGAATTTCATTAAGGTACACCATCCAGGAACCTTTCCCCCTCTTTGCTAAGCAACAGAGTAACCAGCAGAGGATCAAAGCTATCTGTTTTGGGCTCAGAGAAGAGGTCCCAGATGAGAAAGAACCATGTCAGAATGGCTATTACTAAAAAGTCAAAACACAATGTTGTGATGTTGGCACAGATACGGTGAAAAGATAACACTTATACATTGTTGGTGAAAATGTAAACTAGTACAACCTTTATGGAAAATAGTACGAAGATTCCTCAAAGATCTAAAAGTAGACCTACCATTTGATCTAGCAATCCCACTAGTGGATATCTTCTCAGAGGAATACATTCTATTCGAATGTATTTTATAAAAAAGATACCTACACCCGAATGTTTAATGCAGTGCAATTCACAATTGTAAAGATATGGAATCAACCTAAGTGCCCATCAAGTCATGAGTGGATAAATAAATGAATAAATGAATAAAATGTAATATATGAACATCACGGAGTACTACTCAGCCATAACTTAGCTTAGGAGACCATTACCCTAAGTTAAGTATCTCAGGAATGCAAAACCAAATACCACATGTTCTCAGTTATGAGTGGGAGCTAAATAAGGGAAATATGTAGTCATAAAGTGGTGTAATGGACATTGAAAATTAATAATGGGTGAGGGTGGGATGAGGTGAGGGATAAAAAACTACCTATTCTGGCTATGGTTACATAAAAAGCCTTGACTTCAGCATTATATTATATAATTCATCCATGTAACAAAAAACACTTGTACCCTTTAAAGGTATTTAAATTTTTTAAAAAAGAATCAAATAAGTCAAATGTATATCCTATTGGCAGCATATTTATTCCAAGAGAAATTATTTCAAATAACTCTAAAAAACAATAATTAGGCTATAAACATTCCTGGTGGGAAATGACTTAAGAGCACAAAAAACCAAAAAAAAATATATAAACCATTTACAAAGAATTTATCAAGAAGACGCCAAAAGCAATCACAGCAACAACAAAAACAAATAAATGGGACCTAATCAAATTAAAAAGCTTCTGCACAGCCAAGGAAACTATCATGAGAACAAACAGACAACCTACAGAATGGGAGAAAATATTCGCATGTTACACATCAGATAAAGGGCTGATAACTAGAATCTATTTAGAACTCAGGAAAATCAGCAAGAAAAAAATCAAACCACCCTATCAAAAAGTGGGCAAAGGACATGAACAGAAACTTTTCAAAAGAAGATAGACTAATGGCCACCAAACATACAAAAAAATGTTCAACATCTCTAATCATTAGGGAAATGCAAATCAAAACCACAATGTGATATCATTTATCTCCAGTGAGACTGCCCTTTATCAAAAAGTCCCAAAACAATAAATGTTGATGTGGATACAGAGAGACAGGAACACTCATACAGTGCTGGTGGGACTGCAAACTAGTACAGCCTCTGTGGAAAGTAATATGGAGATACCTCAAAGAACTAAAAGTAGAACTACCATTTGATACAGCAATCCCATTACTGGGCATCTACCCAAAGGAACAAAAGGCATTCTGTAAAAAAGACATCTGCACTAGAATGTTTATAGTAGCACAATTCACAATTGCAAAGATGTGGAAACAACCCAGGTGCCCATCAATACAAGAGTGGATTAAAAAAATGTGGTATATGTATAGCATGGAGTTCTACTCAGCCACAAAAAACAGTGGTGATCTAGTGCCTCTCGTATTATCCTGGATAGAGCTGGAGCCCATTCTACTAAATGAAATATCCCAAGAATGGAAAAACAAGCACCACATGTACTCACCATCAAATTGGTATTAACTGACTTAACTGGCAAACACCTAAGTGTACATATAGTAGTAAAATTGACTGGGTGTTGAGCAGGTGGGAGGGGTTGGAGAGGATGGGTATATTCACAACTGATGTGTGCAGTGTGCACTGTCTGGGGGATGGACACGCTTGAAGCTGTAACTCGGGTGGGGCAAAGGCAATATATGTAACCTAAACATTTGTATTTCTGTAATATGCTGAAATAAAAATTAATAAATGAATGAATAAAATAATTATATTTCTGTTTCTGTCTTAGCATTGTTATTTTGAGAACATTATTGGGTGTATTGTGGGATAAAACAAATGAACAATCGATATTCTAATTCCATCATTGCTAGGATTCTCAACATAGGAGAAAAAATATAGAAATGTAAGATTTAAAAAGTTATATAAATTCACTCTAGTCTTGAATTTGAATTTATTGTATATATTGATAGTAATTCATGAAATATTTTGTTTTCAAAATGTAAACAAAACCAAGACTATATATATATATATATATATACACACATGCATACTACATACACATGCTACTAAATATGTATGTGTATAGATACATATATGCATATATATACACACATACAGACTGTCCCAGACTTATATTTCAAGTTATGACTTTTGACTTTCTGATGGTGTAAAAGCAATATACATTCATTAGAAACCAGACTTCCAGAACTAATATAGTATTTTTGTTTTTTACTTTCATTATAGTACTTGGTAAATTACATGAGATGTTGAACACTATATTACAAATAAGCTTTGTGTTAGATGATTTTGCTCAATTGTAGGCTAATTTAAGAATTCTGAGCACATTTAAGGTAGGCTAGGCTAACCTGTGATGTTTGATAGGTTAGGTGTATCAAATGTGTTTTTGACTTACAATATTTTCAATTTATGATGAATTTATAAGGATTAACACCATCATAAGTCATGGAATATCAGAATTCCTATTATTTGCCTGGTTTTATCTTTACTTCATTTTGTTTCATTTTTATAACTTTTTAGTTCCATCTGCTGAAAAGTCTAGAAACAATAATCAATTCAGAAGCAATGAGCACTTCAAGCACCCAGATTGTGGCTTCGGAATACCATTGTCCACTAAAAAAAAGGGGGGATATTTCAGTGAAATGATTTATTTTAGATTTGGAGCAGGAAATGTGTAACATGAACCCACAATATAGCAAGGAATCTCTCATGTGGAGGTATGTCAGTAAGCCTAGGGAGTCCAGTTAAAGAGGTTCCCATCGTCCAAAGATGAAATGATATTTGAATATCAGTATGGCTAAACCAGTCAAGGATGGAAATACATCACTTATGTTTAAATGCATATCCATTTGAGAGGATGCTAGAAAACTAAGTTTTTATTTTGAAAACTGACATATCAAAGGAATAAAAATCCAGCATGTATCCTGTCTTTCCTTAAAAGACTATGCAACTAGGTAACCAAATGATAAATGAGGGATGCTTCTCTCTCAGAAAAATTGGAGCCAATAAATCAAAAACCTGTAATTAAAGAAGATAATCACCACTTTGCAACCCATAATTAACTAATGGATCTAGGTATAGATCGTCAATGGCTGTTAACTTCACAAATCATATATGGTGGGCTTCCAGAAGAGTACAACTTTACCTGTGAAGTAATATTACCAAAATAATCTAGATTCCGTTAAAAATTTGCATAAAAACAGAGGATTATGCTAAATGGCAACACAGGGATATAATCAGCAAAATTCACAGTGTGGGAAATTCTACAGAAAAAAAAAATAAGTGTTTTTTTTCCAACATAGAAAATTTGAAAGATTAAAACAAAACAAAACCAAAAAAAGCTTGAGTGGAACCAATAGCCTAAAGAGAGTTAAGAGGAGACTTCTGATTTCAGTTCTGACATGTAAAGAGTTTTAAAGTCGTCATTGCCATTCTTACAAGAAGAAGCTGGAAAAAATGAAAATCAATTACTTTTTTTTGGACCCATCAGAGAAACAACATTGCAGGACAAACCACCTTCCTAAAAGTTGAAAAGACAGGTATATCCAAAGCAACACAGCCCGAATCTGCTTACCTGAAACAGAAGCCTCTGGAACTCTAGTTAAATTCAAACTTTAATGAATTGCTGGAGGCTGAGTTTGGACTAGTAGAGAAACTAGTCCAAGTGGAGTGAGAAATTTTGAGAGCTCAACATTTTCTTAGGATTTATCTCCAGATCTGACAGAGATTCCTTCATGGGTCTGGCAGGGGGAAAGGAAGGTTAATCATTGTGAAATACAATCAGAGCCTTCTCCACAGTAAGATCTACTTTCTAAGGGAAAAACTTTGCTAGAGCTTTATTTCACCTGGGAGAAGAGAAGAGCATCCCTGTGACTCCAGTACTCCTCTAGCCTTCCTCTCTTGTGTAGGGAAGGAAAAATAAACAGCCAACGGGGTCAGACGTTCAAGGAAGTAGACTGGAAATGCTGCAGCAGGGAAGGAGGTTGGAGGTAGAGTTAAAAAAAAAAAAAAAAAGCTATACCATTGGAGAACCACTTTGGAAATCTGTAGCACTGAGACAAGCTCTGAGATTTAATAGCATGAAAGTCATTGAATGCTCCCCTACTCCACACCTTATCATCCTGAAAATAGGGGCGGCCGCACAGCAGTGTTAGGTCAGAAGGAGGACAAACAGGTGGCAAGGAAGTGGCTAAGGGCAGAGAGCAGAACCGAATTGTAGCCAGGAACCAAATTGCAGCTAGGAACCGTTCCCCCGTAGGAACATACACAGTAAGGAGCTCCTAGTGACCTTCAACTGACCTGGAGCTTATTACCATCTAATTAGCAAAGCATGGGTGGAGTTTCCATGAAGGATGCTGGGAGGAGGCATGCATAGTAAGGAAACTGCTCCTGCCAGAGAAAGACAGGACAAACTAGTAAGCATATAAAAGACAGTGCGTGCCTAGACTTGAGGTCTTCTCTGCTCCCGAAGGATGACCCGTCTCTCCCTCTGGGACATACTTTCGTTTGGCATTAAGTGTTGTTTGTGAGACTGCTTCACATTTGTGATCACTCTGTCATCGGCTCCACTTGGTACCAGTACTCATTCTTGACACTGGGAACCAGGGACCAGGAAACATCCACACAGGCCTACAGCAGCAGGTGAGCAGCGGCAAGCGAGTGAAGGGGTGAAGCTCCACTTGCATTTACAGCCACTCCCCTCCCTATCGCTCACATCACCACCTGAGCTCCGCCGCTCCTCCTCCCCGCATCCGTGGAAAATTGTCTTCCATGAAACCGGTCCCTGGTGCCCAAAAGGTTAGGGACAATCTAGCCCCTGTAGCTACTGAAACTCCCAGCTAGATTAATGTAAATTCTCACAGTAACAATCTGTATATTTCTGTTCCTATTACCCAACACATCATGCATGGCTGTAAACAAAAAATTACAAAGCATGACAAAGATAAGAGATAATTCAATCTAGAGACAAACATCAGGACCAAACTCTAGTATGATATAAAAGTTGCAAATATCAGACAAAAAATTTGAAATAACTTTAGTTTATATGCTAAGAACTTAAATAGAAAAAGTAGGCAGCATGCAAAATCAATGAGCAATATAAACAAAAAGAAACTCTAAGAATAAACCAAAAGAAATAATTACTAGAGGAAAAAAACGACAAAAATGAAGAATGCCTTCAATGGTTTAAACAAGACTGCACAAAGAATCAGTGAGCTTGAAAACAGGTCAATAGAAATTTGCACACTGAAATGCAAAAAAAGAATGAACAAGGAGAACAGACTATCCAAGAACTGTGGAACAATTTCAATAGGTGTAACACACGTGTAATTGGTATATGAGAAAAAGAAAGAAAAACTAGAATAGAAAAAAAAAATAGCAATGTATCCTGAATGGGATCCTGGAACAGAAAAAAAGACAATAAATAAAAATTATAAAAATATGAATAGAATATGGTCATTAGTTAATAATACTGTATTTATATGGATACACTTATGTACCATACTGACATAAGATGTTAATAATTGGGGAAACGGGGTGTGGAGAATATAGAAATACTCAGAATTATCTTTGAGATTTTTTTGTAAATCTAAAACTATTCTAAAATTAAAATTTTTAAAAAAACAAATTAGGAAACATACCAACCAATTAAAATACATGGAGTTTAAGTCTGATACTTTGTTCTTAAAAGTGTGACATTTATGAGTTAATTGAAAATTTGAACTGATTGGCTATTTGATGTGAAATAATATTTGCTGAATTTTTGAATAAGATAATATTTTGTCTGCTTTTTAAAAAAAGTCTTCTTTTAGAAATACAAACGAACATTTATTGGTGAAATAATTTAATGTCGGGGACATGCTGTGGATTAAGAGAGGAAAAGGGGAAGTGGCTAAGGTACAGATGAAGCAGGGTTGCAGGTTTGAGGGTTGCTGGCACGGGGTGCACAAGGCTCATGGTGCTGTTCTACCTTGTGTGTGGTGGACATTTACTAAAATGAAATCTCATAAGGAAACATGCACAACTTTTTAACCATTGTTGTGAGGGATTAAGAGTAAACAAATACAAAAAACAGATGAACTAAATTTTTCTCAAAGTTAATAGAGAGTAGTTTGGCAAAAACACTTCTAATTTTCACAAATCTGGATTCCCTAGAATACAATTATTTCACTATCTTTAGCAAAAAAACCAAATGCTATGCATTAAAAAACTAGCTGGGGTGCTGCTCTTGTCACCATACCTTGCATTCATTCCTCTCTGCTGAAGGCACAGATGCTGAGATAAATAATAGCTGTGCAATGTGTGCAGATGAAAAGAGTCGTGAGCTCATACTGAATTAAACCAATAGGTGATGATCGGCAGCTAGAGGCGCATGCTGGAATGCCGAGTGAGATGTTCACAGGGGCTGCATGCGCACTGAGGCCAGCCATGGGATTTTAAGCACAGAACTTTCTGCCTCTTCAAAAGCATCATAAATAATTAGTAAAAGCCCTGCTTTTTTAAAGACTAAAATTCAGAAATACAGATAAGATGAAAGTGTAAACGGATGCTAAAAATAAATCCCATCTTTTTCCCTAACCAGCAAGGCCACTCTGTAAGGAAGTATTACACTTATAAAAAAATATGTAAAATTAGAGATGAATGAATAACATGCAAGTTATTTTACATTAAAAATTGAAAAGAAGATGATGTATCAAAGGCATACATCCTAAGTTTAGACATAAATGAAATGAAAATTTGAGGGAAAAATACAACCTCTATGAAGCAGTAAAGGCGGCTCTCAGGTGTAACTGAAGCTCAAGTTCTATAATAAAAAGAAGTTTAAAACTATTCTGGCTTCAGGCTTTTTACACATCATTAATATCTACCACTTCAAGTCACTTCAAATTAGGCATCCCAGCAGTTAAGATTACATTTTCCTTGCTTCAAGGAAAGAATAAAAATGCAAGACAAAAAAAGAAAAAAAGATTAAAATACAGCATGGGGCAAGAGGAAAGAAACTTAAGGAACTATAGAAAGATATTGAATTGAAATTCTGTGGCTCTACAAATGTCATCTCATTTCTCTATTTTTCAGCTTTGTGGAGATTAGTAATGGTTAAAGATGTGTAAAATTGTAAACTATATTGAACAAAAGGGACAGGCCTCTGTACACTGGTGGCCAGGACTCCGGAGAGATAGAAGAGTCACCAGCTGACTCTGAGTTACTGTTTTTGAAAGGAGGTATTTCAGTGCGGAAGGGGAAATAGACATGATTTATTCTACTGAGACATTTAGGAGAAAGTTTTTAATTTAAATTCGTATGTCACGTGTGTTATATTTTGTTCTGCGTTAAAGTATATCCACAAAGATTTCTATGCTATGCGCAATATTATTTATGAATATGGAAGAATTTAAGCACAAGTTCTGATAACTGAAATTGTTTCCAGCATGAGTTTTTCATCTTAAAAAAAAATGTATAAATATGCAGATGTATAAATATACGGCTCATGCTGTATAAAATACAGCAATGAGCACAGGTCGATTTGAGCCGTGGAGGTTAAGAGGATGAAGAAGTAAAATATGCTGAAACATCTGGGAGTCCAGAATACAATCACAAACATCATTGTGATGTAAATCGTGGAGATTTATATTATCGGAAAGACACAGAGACCTCTTATGAATATCTGTAAGATAAAGAGAATGTGGAAAAAGAGGCTGAAATTATTTCTTTAATGTTGATTTTGTTGCCAAGAGTTTCAATTATTACACAAAAACCATGCAATAGATGTAATGGATTGAGTCATTTTTAAAGTTCTTAATGCACTGCCTGAAGGAATCTTACTGAAGATTTAACTCAAATTGGCTTGAAAATGAAGATCACCTCATAGAAACTGTAAGCTTGACTGAGAGAAGATAAACTAACAATGTTGATCAAATCAAGGTAAATGAAGCGACTAAAACTGTAGAGACACAAAAGTCAAAATCTGGCTGAATTTTTTCTTGCAAATGTTTTTTCTTTTCATTCTAAGATGTTGGTGATATTTCCCACCTTCTTTAATAAAATGACTTGGAAAAAGGGATAATATGCAGGCTAGTTGCAGTAGATCCAGTGCCATCTCCTGTCCCGGCTGATAATGAAGTTCATAAAAAGTAAACAAACAGCACATGCATTTGCAGACAAGATTAAGAAAGAAAACTCATCTCCAAAATGACATGTAGACTTTATCGGGATAAATATTTACCCTCATGTGAGATGTGCCAAGAAGAGGTAGGAGTAGGATTGACAGCTGCTGTCCTCTGATCATATGTGGGAAAATTAAATGTATTTCTCAATTCAAAAATAGCTGCATTCAAGTGTATTTGAATTGATTTAAGAGGTGAAAAATCATGGCTGCACCAGGATTTAAATGGAGGGAGAAGTCTGTTATCAGTGAACTTGTAAAGGTGAAAAGAAATTTATCATGGAAGAAGAGGGAGGGAGTGACAGACATTAGGCCACTCGATTGGGAAGTATAGAGTTATAGCCATGAACATGCATGCCGTACAGCTCCAAACCCTCTTCTCTTCCTGTAACCAAGCTGCCTAGAGGAAGGAAAGACTTATCTCTATTCAGGGCAGGCTGCTGGAGATGGCATTAGAAAGAATGTTCTAAAGGAAGCTGAATTAGAAATAAATTCCCTGATGTCAATCTCAGAAAGTTAAGTGGACATATAAGGCCCTTTCTCTAATAAGGGCAAGAAGGAAATTATGGTTCAGAGCTAAGCCTCCGTAAAAAGGGCTTATGACGCCACTTTATATTTTCCAATACCATAATAGCAAATGAGGGAATACTAAAAGCTCTATTTATAGTAACTCATTCTATTAATACTATTTCTCACTCTAAAAGTTAGGTCATAAATGATAATTTCTTAATCTAACTCCTGTTTCCCCATCTCTCTTTAAGACAGAAATTATAAACTGTCAACTCACAGGTGAGTCTGGCCCATCAGAACTCCCTCTAGAATTACAAAATAAACAAATAAATTTGATGCTAATATTTAAAAATTGGGAGAAAAATCTCAATTTCTGTCTTTCCTTTGGAAAAAAGAAAAGATGAGCAATCCTAGGACTAAACCCACTGGAGCTGAGTTGTCACAGGCAGCTTTATGATAAAGCCGGCTTCTCTATTTCCCACTCTTTCCAGTCTGGGGCATTTTTTACTTCTCCTTTGACTGCCTGGCCCTGTAGGTATTTGAGTTCTTGAGGAACGCGAAACCATGCCTATAATATTGTATTACACTCTGTAAGTAGAAAATAATTTTTTCACCAATATCTGATATGTAATCTTTTTAAAAGGTTCTGATTTCATTGAAATGGAGAAATTAGCTAAATTAACATTTAGTTTTCTATATCCAAGACCAAAAGTCAATATTCTACTGGCTAAAGACATTATAAGAATGCATTCACCACAGCTGGAAGCTTAGTACCTCGGGAAAAGGATTTAGGTTCCATAGTGTTTCCAAAACTTAAAAAGAAAAAAAAAAAATTCTCATTTAATCAATCAACAAGCAGAATGTTTATACTCTTCTCAAGGTAAGAATAGGAATACACTTTCCTTGAAACACCTGCTGCTTAACTACTCTGGCCAGATTTCTGGTAATTTTCCTTTATTTGTTCAGTGTACATTTCTTTAAGTTCTAAAATACTGAAACGACTGATACTTTTCTGTCTAAGGCTAAGATTTTGACAAGAGGTAAAATATCTGTGGAGAATTGAAAAGCCAGTATGTGCAAAAAGGACTCTGGCTTAGAGAGTAAAGCAAGACTCTGAGGATCGGTTTAGCAGCAAACATTCCCCAGTTTCTACTCTGTGATGCAGCTGAGCCTTGCACTACATAGGCAATTAAAATTATAAATGGTCCACCTAGGTATGCATCCTTCTTAGAACTACATCATGCCCTGCTGCCACGCATAGCAAAACCCATCTTGTTCATTTCAACTCTAACCATGACCGAGGAGCAGACTCAGGAAAACAGAGGTTAATTTGGGTTTCTGCTCTCAGCCGCTGGCATTCTGAATCACTTGCATAAACCGCTGAGATCATTCAAGAGAAGTCAGCCATAAAACAAATCATTCACTGAGAGTGCCAGAGGAGAATAAAAACTTCACTGGCTTGACTCTAGGAGCACTCTGGGCAGTTTTCCATTAGGCAGGGCTAATAGGGCAGGTGTGACAAAATCACGAGCTAGACGCTGCCTGGGAGCTCCGGCCGGGGCTTGCCATCAGGTGCCTCTGGCACTCTCACCGCCATTGGCCCAAATGCCCCAATTAGACACTAACAAAAAGCAAGCTGAGCAAATACATCAAAAAGATGGTTCCCCTGGGAAAGAGGCAAACTCCAATCCATGCAAGCCCTGGAGCTGCTGAAGTACTCAGACACCTTCACAACAAGGATTCCTGGGGAAAATGAGATCTTGTTGAGTATGTGTAAGGACCAACAAGGTTATCAGGTCATCACCATATTCCAAAAACTCCAGAGGATTGTTGTCTCTCCTATGCCACAGAGCCAGGAAGCAGTGGGCTCAAAGCTAGTTAGGAGGTGGAGACAATGAAATCACAAATCACGAAATATGCCAGCATTTCCTACCCTTGCTTATTCAGAAGAAGGCACAAAATACAATAACTGAGAAAGTAATGCAATAATGTTAGCTAATACAATTTGGTGTATTTGTTATATCATTAATTTTCTTGTTCAAATGCCATTATTTTACTTTATTCTCATTTTTATTAGCACAATATGGCTTCACGTCTCCAGGCACATACTGTGGTTTTTATCAGCCATAAAAAGAAATATTTTAACACATCATGAACAATAGCTACAAGGCAAAAAAAAAAAAAAAAAAAAAAAAAAAAGAAAGAAAAGAAAAAAAAAAAACTCACATTTTCGCTTATCCATGGATTTTTCAGCAATTTTTCAATTATCTGATGCTGACTGGAAACATTAGGATGTTCTGTATACTTAAAGGATGGAGAAAAGGAAATATTAGAAAAACCCAAGAGATTTTTTTTTTTTATAACAAAACCAACTTTAGTCAAACTTTCCTTTAGGTACTAAACTATTTGGATAATTTTCTTCTTAGAATTTCTACAATTAATTATGGCATTACTTAATATTTATAGAGTACTTTAAAATTTCCTAGTGTTTTATAACCACTGTTTAGTTTTTCTTTACAACATTCCCAAAAGGTGTAAGCAGTAAAATTTCTCGCCAGGAACAGAAGAGGAAATTCAAGTGCCATGAGAAAGGATATTCTTGTAAGACATTTTGGGTGGTGAATGGCCTGAGGAAGTCAGCTGCTTATCCATTTTACTAACTTAATCTGGAGTGAATTCTGCCAACCTTTATTTGAACTCAGCTCTGACAATTATCTTCCATGATTTAATTGTGATTAATTATAATAAATCCTGGCAAAGAACTAGTTTAATATTAGGAGTTCTGAGATTGAATCTCGAGTTGGAAGGACCTAGAGAGGTCGGTAATTCCAAAATAGCTCTGAAAGTCAGGCCACTTCAGACAGATGGGGATTGAGTTAACATTCTCCAAATATCCCCTTTCTTTAACTCTTTCTTGTTTAATGTCTTTTGGCACAGAAATATTATTTTCCTATATCCAAAATCCACCAGGCTTCACAAGAAGCCCATTTCCTCTGGTTCAGCTCTCACTAGAAATGGAGAAATTTGATTACAATCCATTTATAAATTTAAAGAGCAATATTGCCCCATGTGCCACGGTGACTTGCTTTTCCCAAGTACTCATTCCTTAGACCACATGTCCTCAATTGGACATTTTACTTTCTACTTCCAAGCTCTGAACGATCCAAGACTGGGACTGATTAGAAAAGTTCCTAGATATTATGCCACAGCGGAGATAGTTCTTAGAAAGAAGGATAATAGTGATAGAGGCCAATATTGAACTCATAAAAATCACCATGGCACCATTACAATGCAATTGATTTAATAAGCATTTAATGAGTCTACTATGTGCTAAATACTGTGCAGTGGGTTGTTTATGGAATAAAAAGACTGAAATAGATTATGGAAATAAAAATACATTTTAAACATTCACATAACTGAACAGTCAAGATAATATGATAAATGTAAACTGTGCAGTGTAGACAGAATTAAGAGATAGGTCAATGTGAAGTAAGAAATATGCTAATAGAAGAGATAATAAGATTGAACTGAAACTTGAGAGAGTATCTAAACAGAGAAGAAAAGAAAAGCATATTCTCAATAAAAGAAGCAAAAATTTAAAAAATTAAACAGAGTGTCCTACTCTTAGGTTAATGATGGAAATTACCCACATGGAACAGGTATCCATACTAGGGAGCAAAAAAAATTTAAGTTGACTAAGTAAAGGAAATTTTTTCTTCATCTCTTGTAAGAGATATAATTGTTTCATGTGTGAATTTTGATCTGGCTTAAAGATGAATTTAAAGACAAGACAATGACTGATGGTGCAGGAGGTGGAAGGTCAGTCTAATGTTAATAAAGACACAAATAGATTCACTGAGAAACAGAGATGGGATAATAGGAAGGAGGTAATTTAATGGAAGAATATTTGAAGACACAAGAGAGGAAAATCAAATTAGAAAACATACATTGAAAATAAATCACTTAATAAAGAGAAATAAAGACAAAGATACCATAATTAAGGAACTCTTATTCCGGTATAAATCTACCATTTCTGCAACTATTGAGGAGCTCTATCTCCTTAAGTTTTTCCCTAAGATTTCTTTGTGTCTTGATTCTCTTAGCTATTTCACAAACTCTCTCTGCTTTTGGTTGTTTGATCACGAGCTTCAATTCTTTTCAACACATGCACTATAAACAGATATGAACCCCACATTTACTTTTCTGTTCTTGAACTCTCCACTGAATGTTGCCAATAAATGTTTCATAGATCATCCCTGATATTTATTACATCAAAAAAAGAATGTCTGTTTTTTCCAAACCCAGACCTTTTACAGCCATCCTCTATGTCCTCTATTTCAAAGAGATCAGATGGTTTAAAAGTCTTTATTTTCTCCCACCAGGATCCTTATGGCAGCCTCTCAACTAACCGCTCTGCCTGCAATTTCTCCCATCTTTATAACAAATGTTTGATAAAACCCCTTCACTGCTGCAAAAATGTTAACAGATTTTTTGGGGAGGGGGCCAGGCTCTAGAACATATCACAAATTTCACAGCATAACATTCAAGATCCCATACTCTCTTTTCAAGTATCTCTTTCCAGATGCCAAACAACACTGGTGTGTTTCTGTTTCCAGAATATGATCTGTACTTTTCCAATGCTGAACTGTGAGTACAGATATTAGGCCATATCTGAAAATCCTCTTCACTCTGTCCCTTTGGAAAAATTTTCTGTTATTTTAAAACCAAGCTCAGAGGGCATCTTTTTGAGCATTTACTCAGATTAAGCACTAACTCCTCTAATCAACTACTATATTTACATGTAGTTCTACCAGCAATTTATCAAAAGACTACTATAATTACATATGGTTGGTTGGACTTTACTGAAGTTCATCAAACTATAAGAATGCCAGTGCATAAGAATGCCACAAGTTTCAGACACATAGCTACTCAATAAATGTTTCGAGATTTCTATTGTGATCTTTCTTCTAACTTGGAGAAAGATCATAATTTCCTGGAAAAGAGTAATTTCTAAAGAAAAGAATAAAAGATATTTTCAAAGTTTTTTTATAATTTTATAAATTTCTTACTTGTGGGATTCTTCCTACTCTTCCTACTCACACTCTGTATGCTAATTAATTAGGCACACACCAAAAAAATCAATCTGATTACTTGGTTTCTATGAAACAAAGAAAAACAAACAAACAAAAAAATGGATTCAGCCCCATTGCAACCCTATGCACATAGCAGCTGCTCTATACATGTTGACTACACAGATTGCTAATATAACTATTTGATATAATTACATTGGAAAGAATATTTGAATAAAGTAGAATGCCAGACGTCAATATAACTTAGGGTTTTCGGAAAACTGGATGAAATAGTAAGAGCTCAGGCACTGAAATAAGATGGAATAACATATGTCCAACTTTTCAGGACTCACATACCTCATATGGCTATTATGAAGATGAATGCAATACTGCATGCAGAAAAACGATAATAGCATGTAGTTCTTTGATTGTAACTATGATTATAATCGCATCATTTAAAAACTGTGGAACACAGAATTAGACCTTAGTTTAAATATTTGCCAGCTGTGTGACCTAGAGTAGTTATTAACTTTACTCACTATCCTTTTATTTAATTGCATCTACCTACAATAAACATTAAATAGAACTTCATAGTTTTAAAACGAGGTAGACATTGCAACTAGCATGAAAATTGGCACACAGCAGATACTACAAAAAAATTGATCCTTATTTTTTATTCTTTTCTCTTTTCCTCATGCAAAAGGCCAATTTTTCATTTTTTGTATTAGTTTAATTTCTTATAAACACAATAGATTCTCTACTAATTATATCAAAATGTAATGGCTTATTTTCTCATACTAGATATAAATTTCTCTGTGATAGCTTTGGCTAATGGACCTTTGGTAGAAGAATGTTTGGGTTCTTATTTTCCTAAAACCAACAATAAATAAACAGAAATGTTCATTTATGAAATAAAGAATTATGCTACCACAGAAAGAGATTTCAAAGTAAAGCCTTCATGATTACATAACAAAAGACTCAAAAGTCCTTAAAACTTCAGCAATTTTTGTCTTCTCCCCTCAAAATTCCAAAAAAAAAAAAAACAAAACAAAATAAAAAAACAAATCACAGTAGTATCACCTCATTTCCAATGTGTTTCCAATGATATTTGGATTTAGCTTAAAGAGAGTGAAATCTTGTAAACAAATTTCTATTGCTTTAATCCTGCCTTGATGATTTAGATATACAGCCCTGATATCTTTAACCAATTATGAAAGAATAGAGAGATAATATAGAGTTTCAGAGAAGTGAAGAAAAGAGAACTCTCCCTTTTATTAAACTTCACTTATTTTTATCAGCTTGGTGTTAAATTTGTTTGCATGATCTATGCATCTCTAGTTATCACATTATATCTTGTAGACCTGAAGCAATAGTAACTACACATTTATCTTTATGATTTCAGATATAATCAAGAATTCAGAATGTCTTAAATAATGGACCATAGTATCTTCCCTCAGTGGAATCAATGCTTCGAGGGGATTAAAAAGAGTAATTTTTACCAATGCTGAGAGAACACGAATGTTCGATTCTTAGACACTCTTTCTAAACAGGCTAGAGGAGACCTCTGTCACTTTCATTGATTTTGTTTTTTAATTCAGGTCAATTGATGGGCAAAAAAGGAAAAAGACACCAAGCTTTCCTTTTCTCCATTGAGAACGACTTCTTTAGCATCTCCTCTGCTACAAATCCCATTTATTAAAGTTTGGAAAAAAATTGATTAATGATGTTATTTGAAGAAAAATGAGTCTGATTAATCAACTTTTTCCTGTGGAGTGTCAGCTTTGGAGCAAGGCCTGCTGATGACAATTTATGGGTATTTATGATCTCTAAATACCTGCTAAGCTTCCCAAGTACACTGACTGCAAGCTCGTCGTGACTTACTGATTTAAAAGTGTTTTACTTAGTTTTGCAGAGAAACAATTTTATACAAAATATTATCACTAATATCACCTTTCTCACAAGCCATGACTTTTGTAAAGTTGAATCATTATCTGTTTCTCCTATGCATATTGAGTATTATTAGTATGAATACAATTAGATTCAAATGAAATGTACCATTTGCTATCTAATAGCAAGTTGCTCTCCTCTTGCTGTTTTCAAGTTATTCTCTTTATGTTTTGATTTCAAGTACTTGATAATGATGTATCTAAATTGTGGCCAGCAAATAGTTGATCAGAAATTTCCTTAAATACCTCACACTGGTAAATGTCTCAGTCATTGCCAAAGAAGTTCTATGTGTGTATTGAGGTACATCTTCAGTGTTCCATTGGGAAGTATAGGATTCTGCCTTAGCCTTTGCTTCCTCCTTGCACAGAGATTCAAGGTCATCCAGAGGTGAGATTAGCATTTCTCCATGTCTTTCCTGGGCATGAGCACAGCTCTGCCTACATATGTTCTTCTAGACTCTCAGGTATATATCAGAATTTTTTAAAGTTCCCTATAAACAACTCATTTTCCATTTTTCTTTGAAGTTTTTAAATCATTTATTATTAGTCCTGTTATCACAGCCTCAGGCAACTGCAATTTTAACCAGTTGCTGCTGATTGTTTTTGACGAACATTCTAGAAATAAGGCTGAAGAAAGAATAAAGCTATTTGCACAAAGAAAGCTCTGGTTCAGGTCAAACAGAGACAAGCTCTGACAATTAAAGTCTTTCAGGGAACTGCCATTCAAGTCAAATAGTACAATTCTCTGGCAATGGGATTTTTAGAGAGCTCCGAACATGTTTTGAACCTTTGGTGGTTGCCAGACTACTGTTTTCACAGCTACTGTGATTGCAAAGCTTTTGTTTTGAAACACAATGAAGATCTTGGGAGATGGGAATGGGAAAAGGTGAAGTTAAAACACCTCAAAATTTGCTGTTTTTACCAAGATTCAGTTGTTCTTGAATAAATGCTCCTTCAATTATTGGAAGCCTTTATTTAATTTCTACGGTTATTAAGGAGTTGATTTTGACAAATTTTACCATTTATCATTTCTTTTATAGAAGAGTGGATTTTCAAGGTCCTTACTCTGCTATTCTGAAAGTACTTCACCCCATAAACTTTGTTTTTGACTTTTAGTTCAATATATCTTCTTCTTCCCCTCCTCAAAGAGCCTATTAAATAGTTTTGTATCCAGCCTTGTGATCTGGATACAAAAGAAAAAAAGGCAAAAAGAAGTCATGCCTCAAGTTGCTTATAATTCAGGTCATCATGAATCTCCATGGGGGTGGGATGCATTTTGTTGCCAAAAAATAAGCCTTAGTAGCTGTCAAACTTTAGAAGTGATAGTGATCTTAACAATCATCTTATCCAACTGCCCATTTTACAGATAAGACCATAATGTATTCCATGATTTTGCCCAAATCACAACATAGAAGCTGCCAGACCGAAGTGATTACCCCTCTCTATCTCTCATCCCAATTTCAAAATCATTTAGTTAACTAGTACTTTTTAATTCTTAATTAATTGTCTCAGAACACTTAGAAAGTAGATACATGTTTTAGTCCATTTGTGCTACTATAACAAAATACCACACACTGAATAATTTATAAACAATGGGAATTTATTCTAATAGTTCTGGAGGTTAGGAAGTCTAGGATCAAGGCATTTGACATCTGGTAGGGACTTTTTGCTGCATCCTCCCATGGCAGAAGGGACAAGTGCTGTGGCTGTGTCTTCACCATTTGGAAGGAGGAGTGGCCAAAAGAACCTAAGTTAGCTCCCTCCAGCCCTTTTAATCACTTCCCAAAAGACCCCACCTCCTGATTCCACAACAATGTTGAAACAATGAAGTTTCAACAAATCAATTTTGGAGAACACTCAGATCATGGAAATGTAACTGGAAAAAAAGGCAATTTTTGTTTATGAATTTATAAACTGAGAAATAATTAGGACTTACACACATAAGAAATACAAACAAATGATTAAAATATCCAAAAATAATGATTATTAATATATAGGAACTCATCTATTTAGATTTGTGGTTTTCAACTGATTGACATAATTTTCATAGTCACAATGAGATTTAGAAAAAGATACCTATATCTAGCTAGCGAATTTGGGCTATAAAGGAAACCTTCAATCTAATTCATGACAGCCATCTTCGCCAAAGCACCCGCACGCAGTCTTTTCCAAATTCCTTAGCCAGAATCATGGTTTCATAGTGCTTTACTCACAGGATTTTTTTTTTTTACAGTACTTAGAACTTAATGATGTAATTCATCTTCTTATCTACCTAAAAGAGGTAGATAAGAAGGCCTAAAAGACACATTTATTTGACAATTGTTTCTTGAAGAGATGAGTAAATAGTGCTTAAATTTACCTTCTACTTACTTGGACAAATAGAGAGTGATAATGGATGTAATCCATGAACTTCATCCTGGAGGTGACTGTGGGTGGATTTAAATCAATAGATTGTGTCTATTGACATTTAGGAAGAAAGTCTGAGCTCAGCTACTTGAAGTAAAGGGATAACTTAAAGAAATCTGCTGCTAAATTGTTTTGTTTTGTTTTTTAGATAAACAAAAGTACCAAAACTGTGCCTGGTAGAGCGTAGGAGTGAATGAACTCTCTATTCACATCAGGTAACTTGACTCCCACTTTTACAGAAAGAGTAAGCTAGGAAAAGGTGGTGTGGATTAAGAATGACCTTCTTTCCTCCCTGTCTTGCTGCTATCAGCTACCTGCTTTGAAGTGCCCTCAGGCCATTTGCATTTACACAACAGATGAATAATAGGCATTATGAGGGTATGATACATTATCATCTCTGCCTATTATTTTAAAATGTGGTGTTAGCAGAGTATAGGCAAAGTCTTCTTCATGGTAGACACAAGGCCAGAGGATTTCACTGTTATGACTTACCCACTGCAAAGCCATTTCTGTTCACATCCGTAATTTACCATAATAAAAGCAATATACCCGTAAGTAATAAAAGCAGACATAAAACATATAAAGTTGGATTTCATAGATGTGGTTGACACAGTAAAATGAAAAGGTTGAAAAGAAGATACTCCTTATTAACAATAGAATTATTAACCCAATTAATGAGTGAACTTCATTTTCAAATCTCAGGATGAATTGTAAATATATTTTAAATTCTATGACAATAATGTTCTATAAGAAATTAAAGTTTCTTATGAAAAATCCATGAGGACTGTACATTTATAAATCTAAATAACATTCTGTTATCTGTATGTTTCATCTATTATTTTTAAAAATGCCAAATCATCTATTTTAAGCTCTAGGCTGCCTCATTAAAATTAGATAGTTATAAATTATTTGATATTGCTTTGGGAGCACTTAGCATCCCATTCTTGATATTAGGTACTATCAAGTTTTTATTATAAGTATTTTTTTATTATTAACATTCTGTATTCAGTCACTCATTTGTTTTTACTTTTACTTTAATGTTATCTAGTAATTGCAACAGTCCATGGGGGAAAAATACATCACCACGTTATTCTCTATTGCTATCTTTCTGCCTAGTTTGATGGGAAAAAAAAGTTTATTGTTTTGCACTTAGTCAAAATAGCTCCAATATTTCCATCTGAGAAGCCCTAGAATCTATTTTTCAGCAGACATGCATATGGAGGTTTCCTGGGAATTCATGGCCAACTCTTTCAGCTGACAGAAGCAAGAGGAGGTGAAAAATCAGAGCATTCTCTCTGCTGTGTTATGCATGCTGCACTATGGCAATGGAGTTCCAATTAAGAAATGTCTACTTCTAATTCCTTTAGAGCTTTGTTTAATTTCATGGCTATACTAGATTGTGTTTTTATTCTTTCTTAAACTAATCCTTTTCTTAAACTTTCTCCCAAATATATCTCTGAACATAAACAAATGCAAAATGTCATCTGAAAAACCATCATCTAGAGAAAGGTATAGCAAAATGCGATGTAGTTAGAAGCATGATACTACAAATTTGGGAATATCAAAATTAAAATTTTGTCAAAATATCATTTGCTGCTCTGATGTTTTCATTTTCCTGAACAAAAAAAAAAATGTGAATATTATTTCTTCCCTAATTCCCCACATAATGTGTAATGTCACCTGTGGCTGAGATCATCCAGATTATAATAGGTTACCCAAGAGAAACAATTTTCATTAGGCAAGAAATAGAGGGAGGGTGAGGGAAGAGAGAGAGGAAACAAAAATAGAGAAGGAAGTAATGAAGAAAGGAAGGAAGGAAGGAAAGCAAAGTTGTAGGATGCTAGAATAATAAGCAGGAATGTGCTGAGTTAATTAGAGAGCAACAAATTTTGGTCCTTTATGTCAGTATTGTCTCAAAGTAGAAGGAGTAAGAAAAAATTACTCTTCCAAAATTGCAAGTTTTGAAGCACTAAGAAGTTGGGCACACTTGTTAGCTCTAGTGCATTGTATTTTTTCATATACCTTTAAAAAGTTATGTGGTATGAGCACACCCCTGATCTCCCCATTACCCCCCCACCGCCATCTCTGAGAGACTTCCACAGACTTGAGGGCACTTGGAGACAAAGACGGGTCCAGTGTTGGTGTTACTTAATGATTGCATTTTGCTTGAACCTATAAGCCTGAGATCAAAATAAATTCAAACTTTGGGCACAAAAGAACAATAATTGGCTCAGCCTCTCTTTTATTATGTGTGTGTGTATATGCGTATGTGTGTGTGTGTGTGTCTGTGCACGCGTGCATGCATTCTTGTGTGTCTAGTGTATACACTTGTCTATGGCGGGGAGGGAGAGAGGGAGAAAGAGAGAGAGCGATTGGCATTTCTGAATGCTGGGGATCTTGGTTGCTTGTAACTTTCTGCATTTGTCTGCCAATTTATAGAAAGCAATAAGAAGAAAATGTATGAATTAAAAAACATGGAATAGGCCGGGTGCGGTGGCTCACGCCTGTAATCCTAGCACTCTGGAAGGCCGAGGTGGGCGGATCGTTCTGAGCTCAGGAGTTCGAGACCAGCCTGAGCAAGAGCAAGATCCCGTCTCTACCAAAAATAGAAAGAAATTAATTGGGCAGCTAAAAATAAATATAGAAAAAAATTAGCCGGGCATGGTGGCACATGCCTGTAGTCCCAGCTACTCGGGAGGCTGAGACAAGTAGGATTGCTTGAGCCCAGGAGTTGGAGGTTGCTGTGAGCTAGGCTGACGCCATGGCACTGGCCCCAGGCAAGAGAGTGAGACTCTGTCTCAAAAAAAAAAAAAAAAAAAAAACATGGAATGGCCTTATTCAGATAAGGGACATCTGTGGAAATTTATAGTGCTAGGAAAAGCTTTTTTCAAAATACAAAGATTTTTGTAATCTTTGAATTTTTATGAAAGTATTTGCCTTGTTTTCCACTGTATTTTACTGAAACCTAACCAATAAAATGTGTGTAAATTTGCCAGAATAATTTGTCTTTCCATCGCTGTTAGTGCTTAAAGTCTTCAACAAGTCTTCAACAAAGTCTGTTTTTCCCCCTTGTGTCACCTCTGCTCTGATGCCTTTCATTTAAACGAGAACACACCTGATTAAGGAGCAGATGTCTTATCCCTGGGTGGTTGGTTTATTTTTATATAACTATTATATTACAGAAAAGAGACTAAATTTGCTAATGAGATAACTGTACTTTAGTTAAATAAGTCTTTGATCTGGTCTTTTTCACTTCTTACAAAGGAAAGTATCATATTCCATATACAAAAACAAAATGCTACCATTACCCAAAGCAGCTTGGGTTTAATAGGGTGAGTTCTGGGCTCAAACACAGAAATCCTTACTAGCCTATTAACCTTGAGAAGCTCCCTTAACCGTTCCCACTCTCGATTCTTAATCAGTGACATACATGATTTTGATAATACTGACCCCTCAGGGTTGCTATGGAGGGGAATTACACTGGGCTACTGCTGCTATAAAATATTTAATAATATTATACTATTACAATGTTATAAATGTAAGTGTCATGGTTTGAGAAAACAATTTCAGCTTGATCCTAAAAAGTAAATGCCTCTTACTGTTCCAGAGTTAGAAACTCCCTACCCTGTTGCCCTCAAAACATGCAGGAAGAAGAATCACATTAAGGAACCCAATTCTAGGATCCATCACTTCATTTAGAAAGAAAGGGAATTGTAACATTGAAGAATTGTTTTTACCTCAAGTGTATTATATCAGCCGGTCTTAAGGAAAGAATGGTGTAGGACAAAATATCTTCTAAATGAATAGAAAACAAAAACACTCAATGTTCAAAGACTATAAGCTGGATAAATACATAAGTAAAGAACTACTTATGCTTCTAGTTCATAATTTGTCTTATGAAACTAAAAACACATTGCCCCCCACAGCAAAGAAATGAAAAAGCGAGACAGATACCCTGAGGCTATATAGACTGTAGAGCACATGGATCCAGCCTTCATAAAATTTAAAAGTTGGCTATAGAATAGCAAGGTAACAAAAGCCAAGTACCTACTGCTTTATGAAAATACATTTAATGATGGAATATCTGAAAGCTGAAATATAAGCTTACATGTCAACAAGAAAGTTTCATTATCAGAAAGCTAAGAAATACTTTCAATTCTCTGATCATATTGGCTGTAGAGAGGGCCTCCTTTGGGTTCAAACTACTGGTAAGAGTTGAGAATGATATTGGCATTTTGGGACGGAGGCAGTTATGAGTGCAAGAAAAGGCCAGATACTTACGCCCCTGTTGGCTTGAGGACCAGAGAACTTGAGTTGGGCATCTCCTCTTTACTCAACCCACCCCTGCGCCCAACTTTGAGACTGAAGTGAAGTGGCTGTCAGTCATAAAACATCTGTGCTGTAAAATGCTGAGAATCTAGGCTAGGGCTAGGATTGTGAAAAGAGGCTTTCTTTCCTGCCACTACAGCAAGACTACAGAGGACCTTGTTCATGGTCTACTACAGAGGGCAGACTTTACATGTCTGTCTCAACAGTCCACTTAAAGTATAGCCCTACCTCTCACTCCATGCCACTGCCCAGTAGAGAACTGTAAGGAGTCACTGGGACAGGAAACAGAAACTTACACTAGACAGATGTCTACTGTAGAGTAAGCAAGTTTTAGGCCCCTATTCTTGGGAAGAAGCGTTGGGAAAGTAGTGCCTACTTGCGTCAGGCCTAGGGCAAGGCCTGAATCATTGCTAGTTGAAGGACCAGGTAGTCTCACTACCTGATAGCTCAGAATCATCATTAGACATTCGATCTCATGTGCCATATGAAAAGTGGGCCCCAGTGGTGAACATATAATTGGTGAATAGTGTGTGTTTCATGGAAACCAAAAGCATGACAATTGATCTCCAAGATTGAATATATTCACTCATAATAGCTGGGACCATTCGCATTTTTCAGGTAAAGTACAGAATAAGTAAGTTCAATATCAAAACATTAATTACTAGAACCTCAATCCCCCTTTAGGCACGATGATACTTTGGGGAGACATAACAGATAGAAGAATTATTACATAGGTTAAGTCACTGTCCTCCACTCCATATACAATATTTTTAACCAACATAAGGATTAATATTTCATAATTTGAGTTTTCAAATGAACTGGTAGTGCCTGTTAAGTAAATTAAAATATTTAAAAATTGCATAAAAGCCCATACTTTACCACTACACAATATATACATGTAATTCAAAATTGCACTTGTACCCCTTAAATTTATATGAATACAAATAAAAAAATAATAATTCTTAAAAAATCACATATGACAAATAATGTTATTTATAAAATTAAATATTTAAGGATATGAAATAACTTAAAGCATATGCCTTTTATTGATTTAAAGTTTAAAGAAGAAGAGCAGTTATTGATTATATTTTTCTTAAACACTAAAAGGTTTCTAAGGTAAGAAGAAATTACATCAAAATATAACTTGGATTTTGCTGAACACAAAGCTTTTAAAAAAACGGGTTTGAAGATTAATGAATCCTGGAATTTTCTTCATTCCTGAGAAGAAATAGTTGAGTCAATGCTAACAGCAAGCACTCCCTTCAAAGAGCACTATGCAGATAAATGTTAGAGGCTTAGAAATGATGATGTTAAATTACAAAATGATACCACAGCCTTATAATCTGTCATCATAGCTTTCCCTTTTAAGACAAGAGAAGGCATTTGAGTGTGCAAAACAGGGAGATAAGAGACAAGGTAACACGCTGTCATCCATCTGCAGAGATTTATGCTGGCAGGAGGAAGTGGAGCCTGGAAGAACCGGTCCAGAGGTAGACATGCATCACTGACCGAGACAGATTCTTGGGTAAAAGGGAAGATGATCAACAGACCGAATAGTGAGATCTTATTGACAGAGATACTGCTAAATGTATAAAGCCATTCTTGTACTTTTTAGACTCGAATTTCTTTATTATACATAGCTCAAAACCAGAATGCTTCATCATATTAAAGATGTGTTCTGCAGGATTTAGTGTTGTGGAATGAGGGCCTTTATGGGTTTACGTGCAATGTTTTGATGGCTGTAAAATTATTTGTGGCTTATGAGAATGTATTTTTAAAGTAGTCCAGAAAGTTGCTCATTTTTTTTTGTTTTGAAATAATTTATATGTACCTTATTTCTTTAGTTAATTGTAACATTGGTCCACTGCAGTAATAAAATGGTTATATATTGAGTATCTGGGATGGACCACTCTGCACTGCTATATTATAACTGTTTATAACTTTGTAATGCCTTCATAAATGTGATTCATTACACCAATAAACATGCAAGACAACTGCAGCATCTTACTGTTTCTTTGCCCAAGTTGCTCTGGCCTTGATGCTCAGAGATGACTTTCACCTCTACCTTGAACAGAGCCTTAGAAAGTTCTATTTGTTTTCATATATTTATTTTAATTTATATTTTCCAATATTATAGAATCTCATCATAAATGTAGATTATAATAGGATGATTTAGGATTGTTTATAATTAAAGAAGAATATCCTTTATGTAAGAATCTAAAAATTATATAAGGGTGAGAAAACAGACCCTCTAGTTAAACGTGGAAACAAAGGGAAATTATTTAGACTGCAGGCAGAAAGTCTGATAGTAAATCATATGGCTTTCAATAAATGAAAGGACATTTGGGGGGCAGGAGGGGAGCAGAGAAAGAAGGTGAGCATTTTTACTCTGTTTATAACACATAACTAAGAAATGAAGTCAAATTGTAGGGTAGCTTTTGGGCGAGGGATAGCAAAAGTACATAGTTTCCACTTTTGGTGTTTATGATTACTCATTCTATTATCATCACTATATAAAGGGACATTCTGCAAATATTCTGTGGAGACCTTGAAAAACAGGCAAAAGTTGCGTTAGTGAAGAATTACTTAACAATGTGGTTTTACTTTGTTTTGTTTTCTACAATAAGGGATAGCTGAATGTTCTGCATCCGGCTTCAGCAGTCTATTTAGACACTCCCAGCTTTCTGCAACCCCACTGTGCTACAGGCACTGATGTCTCCATTTGGTGCCAATCAGTTCCCTGAACAGATCTGAAAAAGGAAGGCAAGGCACTAGGACCTCATCCTTATCCAGAAATGCAATTTACTTGCAATGTCTAGTCTTAGCCCCAGGCAATTCATTATGTGACTACTGAGCTATGGCCTTACTCTGGCCCCACCCTACATGTGTCAAATTCCTATGATGGTATTGGGTGGAGTCACACTGATTTTCTTAATTGTTCTGAAGTCTAGTCTGTCTAAACTAGTCTAGACAGTTTGACTGTCTAGTCTGTTTGACTGAGGCCTTGATATTTTTTGTTCCTTTGTTCCTATTAACCTCTTAATTCAGAGTTTGGACCATAATTTTTACATTCATAGTTACCAGCTGGGCTCCTCCCTCCCTAACCATATGCACTACCATAAATCCAACAGCCGTCTGGCCTGACTTTTTTTTAATCTGTGAAATAACAATAATAAAACTTGCATTGCATAGTTGTTCTAAGAATCAAATGAGGTTTTATGAGATAGGGTAAACTGGAAAATAGCAGATGCTCTAATCATTGGTTCTTTCCTTCTTTTACTTCCAAGCATTATCAGAGACTGCAGCTCTAATGACATACCTTTAGCAGTACAACCGCCCTCTCTTTCATGGTGACAATAGCTAAAGTACACTACAGCCCTTTGCTTCGTCCTTTCAGATCTAGGTCTAGGTGTTCTCATTCTCTTCTCTATAAACCTTCTACTTAGAACTCAGCATGCAATACAGATGAATCAGGCCAAGACAACACTATTCAATGATAATAGAAACTTTAATATTCTGAGTCCAATTAGGGTACAAAAAGATATGCAAGACCTACTTTACACAAAATGCTTAAGTAAGTTCTCCAGGCTGAAGAATAATAACTACTTTATGTTCTGGGGTTTTATCAGCTATAGTTGTAAATATATGACAAAAATAGCAAATAAAATGGGGTACTAAATGAAATTATAACATTGTAAGATTTTTATATTGTGCAGGAAGTTACATTGTATTATTTGAAGACAGAGTATGATAATTTAAGCACATATATTCTAGTCTCTAGAGCAACCACTAGAAGATGGTTAAATAAAACAAAGAGGTATAGCTAGAACCTAAAAAGTATGTAAAATGGAATACTGAAAAATGATTAATCCAAAAGAAAGCAAAAAAATGAGCATCTAAGAAACAGAAATGAAATGGAACAGATCAAAAACAAATAACCAGATGATAGACTTAAATCAAACATCAACATTTCACATTAAGTGTAAATGAGCTAAATACTCTGATTAAAAGGCAAAAATTTTCAGAATGAGTTATCAGGAGCAAGCAAACAAGAGAGATCCAACTATATTTTTTATAGAAGAGACACACTTCAAATATAAAGATACATATAGGCTAAAATTAAGGTATGGAATAAGATATGCTATGCAAACACCAATTATAACAAAGCTAGTTTGCCTATATTTATATCAAAGAAAGTAAATCTTAGAACAAGAAATGTTACCAGAGATAAGAACAACTTACAATGATAAAGCATCAATTCATCAAAGAGACATGACTAATTCTACGAGTACATGGATCAAATGACAGAGTTTCAAAGAATATGAAGCAAAAATTAACAGCTCCAAAAGGAAAAATAGAAAAATCCACAATCATATTTGGATATTCTAATACTTTCCTCTCATTGATTTATAGAATAGGTAGACAGAAAGCAAGTAAACATGTAGAAAATTTGAACCATATTATAAACCAACTTGATCAAACAGAAATTTATAGAGCACTATACTTTAACAGCAACAAAAGATATATTCTTTTAAAGTGCATGTATAACATAAATGAAAATAGACACTATACCAAGTCATGTAGTATCTCAATAAATTTCAAAGAATTGCAATCATAGAGCATATCATATCTTAGTAAAACATAAAATTAGAAATCAAAAACAAAAAATTTAACAAAATTTTTAATTATTTGTAAATTAACAAACAAGTGTCTACATAATTGTAAAATCGAAGAAGAAAAGAGAAATGTGAAAATATTTTGAAATGAATAGAAATGAAAGCATGGTATAAAATTTGTAAGATGTAATTATCGTGATGCTTACAGAATATTTCACATCTTTAGAGGTTTATATTAGAAAATAAATTCCTATAATTAGTGATCTAAGCCAGGCATTGCCAAACCTTTTCTTAAGGAGTTAGAAAATAAATATTTTAGGTTTATTGACAATAATCTCTACATTGATGACTCAACTCAGCCATTGTAACACAAAAGCAGCCATAAATAATAAATCAGTGTAGATATGTTCCAATAAAACTTCATTTACAAAAATATATTTATGGTTTGTGGGCTGTAGCTCATGGACAACGATTTGAGCTTTCACCTTAAAAAGCTATGACAAAAAAGAGCAAAACAAACCCACAGTAAGTAGAAAAAAAGAAATGAAAATAAGAGTAGAAAAGAGACAATAACTGAGAAAATCAACAAAGCTCAAATTTGGTTCTTTAAAATTTTCAATATAGCTGATAAAAATAGCAAGAATAATCAGTAAATAAAGATAGACAATATAAATTAGTAATATCAAGAATGAAAATGGGCTATCATTACAGATCCCACAGGTACTGAAAAATAAATAAATACTAGGAATAATTGTACAGAAATAAATTAGTAAGATGAGGTGGATCAAATACATAGATTGGTAGATGAAATGGATAAAGCTATTAAACAAAAAGACTTTATAAAAATAAGCCTAAAAAAGTAGAAATTAAATGAATTCCAAAGCCTTTTCCCAAAGATAACCATGGGCAGAGATAGTTTCCTCCATGAATACTATTAAACATTTAAAGAAGATATAATATTTAATACCAATGTTATACTTTTTCAGCTTTTTCAGAAAATAGAAGAGAGGAAGAAAATCCTTCTAATTTCATTACACTTGATGAAAAACATATAAAGGCTGGCAAAGACATCTTGGTAAAAAAAAAATTGCACACCAATATCCCTCATGAACATAGAAAAATCTCTTGCAGTAATATAAAAAATGGAATAAATCACAGCCAGTGGAGTGTATATAGGAAGGCAAACAATGTGATACTTAAAAGTCAATAAATGTAATTCATCACATTAAGAGACTAAAGAAAAATAAACAATGCTATTATCTCAATAGATACAGAAAAATTCATTGACAAAATCCAATACCTATTTATGATAAAATCCCTCAGCCACCTAACAATAGAAAGAAACTTTCTAAATTTGATAAAAGTTACACATGAAAATCACATTTAGTGATGAAATCATGAATACTTTTAACCTAAGCCTGAGTAAGGATGTCCACTCTCATCTCTTCTGTTTTGTACTAGAGATCCTTTCTAAAGAAGTAAGACAATGTAAAACAATAAAATGTATAAAGTTTAGGAAAGGAGAAATAAAATACTTACAGAGAAAATTATTTTTATAAAGAAAATATGAATGAATCCATAAGAATATGAAATCTAATAAGTGAATTCAGAAAAACCTCAGGACATAAGGTCAGCATACAAAAATCTATTGTATTTCAATGCACTAACAACAAAAACGCTGAAAAATAAAATTAAAAACAAATCATTTACAAATAAATTGAATAACAATATAAGAACTCTACACTAAAAACTACAAAGCATTGCTGAGAGAGTTTAAAGAATTAAGTAAAAGGAGAGGTATACCATGCTCATGTGTAGGAAGAAACAATTTTTTAAATAAAATAATTCTACCTAAATTTTTTAATATGGTAAATGCTATATCAATCAATGCCATCAGGTTTTTTTTCAGTGAAAATTGATAAGCTAATTCTAACATTTATATAAAAAGATAAAGAACATAAAATTGTCAAAACTTCCTTGAAAATAAATACAATTCTAAATGACTCAAAGTTTTACTGTAATGCTTAAGTTTTAAGTGTTAAGTAACTCACTATAACATTTAAGTTTTAACGAGCATATTATTAATATTAGTGTAAATATAAACAAATGCAGCAATAGAGTTTAAGAGAGAGTCCAGAAATGAACTCAACCAAATATGGTCAAATGATTTTTGATGAACGAAAAAAAGCAATATAAAGAGTAAGGGAAGTCATTTCAACAAGTGGTACTGCAATCATACCTCACATCATATACAAAAATTTCTTGGACAAATCCCCAAAACCACCAATCTTAAAAAAGTCAATAATTAGGACTTCACCAAAATTAAAAAAACTTCAGCTTCTCAAGGAGGTAAATGATCTAATTCGAGAATCCTAGTCTTTGGATCTGTTGCCAGAGACATCCTCCAGTTACAACTGGCTTTCTTTGGGTTTCCCCAGAAAAAGATATGAATGAAGTAATCTCTTGGGGAAATAATTTTAATAAACACTGGAAGTGGAGTAGGGAAAAGAAGCAAGAAAGTAATAAAATCAAAAAACTTTGTGTTATGAAGAAAACTAAAGCTCAATCCCACTGGGTTACACTACGGTAGAGTTTAAAATGCCCCTAAGAGATTCCCCAGCTAAGGGACAAGCAGGTTATGTTATTTATCTCATGTCATTGGAATTCACTGGATGAAAAGTATTCCTGAGGGTGTTAATTTCTGGCACTTCCAGCTGCCTTTGCTGAACATGTTCCATCCACCAGAAGAGGACCTGAGGCAAAGAGGTGTAGATGCTCTACATAAGAATCTCTTGGCTGTACCAATCCACCCCCACCAACAGTATACGAAGTTTCCTTTTTCTTCATATCCTCTCCAACACTTGGTATTGCTTATATTTATGATAATAGCCATTGTAATGAGGTGATATCTCATTATGATTTTCGTTAGCATTTCCCTGGTAATTAGTGATGTTGAATACCTTTTCATGTATCTGTTGGCTATTTTTATGTCTTCTTTGGAAAAATGTCTATTCAGGTCAACTGCCCATTTTTAATTGGGTTATTTTCATTTTTCTTATTGAATTGTGTGATTTCCTTATATATTTTGGAAACCAGCCCCTTATCAGATATATTTTTCATAAATATTTCCTCCCAATCCATAGGCTGCCATTTCATTTTGTTGTTTCCTTTGCTGAGCAAAAGTTTTAGTTATTATGAAAAATAGTATGAAGCATCCTCTAAATATTAAAATTAGAACTAATATATTAGTACAATCCAGAAATCACACTTTTGAGTATATTTCCAAAGGAAATAAAAATCAGAATTTCGAAGACATACCTGCACCCCGTTCACTGAAGTTTTATTCACAACAGCCGTGATATAGAAGCAACCTAAGTGTTCATCAATGAATGAATGAATGGCTAAAGAAAATGTAGTATATATAATATGTTATATATTTATATATTAAAATACCTTTTATATTTTATATAATATATTCATATGTTGCATATTTTATATATTAATATGTTTATTAATATATTTATTTATAATATGAAAATGGAATATTATTGTACCACAAAAAAGAAGAAAATATTGTCATTTGCGACAAAAAATATGAACCTGGAGGACATTACGCTAAGTGAAATAAGCCAAACACAAAAAGAGAAATACTACATGATCTCACATATTGTGGAGTCTAAAAAAGTTAAACTCACAGAAGCAAAGAGGAGAACAGTGGTTGTCAGGGGCTGGAGGTTGGGGGAAATGGAGATTAGCTGAAGGGTACAAACTTTTAGTTGTAAGATGAATAAGTTCTGGAGATCTAATGTACAGCATGGTGGCTGTAGTTAATAATACTTTATTAATGTTTACTTGAAATTTGATAAGATGGTAGACCTTGAGTGTTCTCAACACACACACACACACACACACGCACACGCACACGCACACACACACACATTCACATACAAAAATGGTAACTATGTGTGGGGATGGATGTGTTCATTTGATTGTGGTTATCATTATACAATGTATGGATATCAAATCATGTTGTATACTTTGAATATATGTGATTTGTATTTGTCAATTAAATATTTTAAAATTTAAAAAAAGAATCCCTTGGCACAAAACAGTGAGCACCAAGTGGGATACAGGCTCAGCACTAACAGTGTCTGATACATACACTCTTAAAAATATTTCCAAACACCCATTTTGAGACTAAACTATTCTATAATACATCAAGAAACTGTTTAGGTGGAGGCAGATTTCAGAATCCAAGGATATGAGGACTAAAGGGGTTAAAGTTTGGAGAGTTGTTCTGCTTTGTTTGCTTTGTTCCTTCCTCCTCAAAGGCTCTCCCTTGCACTCTCCCTTCTCCCAGCTAACTCCTACCCATTTTTAGAACTCACTTTAAAAAGAACACATTTTCGGAAACGTCTTCCCTGATCTTTTTTGAGCAGGTCAGGCCCCGCTGTAAAAAGCTCCCTTTACCATGGTATACATGACCTTCATATCAACCCATCCAAGTGAAGTTAAATAAATAACAATTGATTATTTAATATTTATCTTACACTAAAATATAAGCCCCATAAATGTAGGATTCCCACTGCTCTATGTCAATCCTTAACACTATGCCAGGCCAGGCCCAGTGGCTCACACCTGTAATCCTAGCATTCTGAGAGGCCGAGGTGGGAGGATCACTTGAGGTCAGGAGTTCGAGACCAGCCTGAGCAAGAGCAAGACCCCATCTCTACTAAAAACAGAAAAAATTAGCTGGGCAACTAAAAATAGAAGAAAAAAATCAGCCGCGCATGCTGATATGCACCTATAGTCCCAGCTACTCTGGAGGCTGAGGCCAGAGGATTGCTTGAGCCCAAGGAGTTTGAGGTTGCTGTGAGCTAGGCTGACACCACGGCACCCTAGCCCAGGCAACAGAGCAAGACTCTGTCTCAAAAAAACAAAAAATACCACTATGCCAAAAACATAGTAGGTATTCATATTAGGTATTTCAAATACCAACAATTAATGCTTTAATATATTGACTGAAAAACTATATAATATTTTAGATTACCTAATGATTAGTTTCTTTTGTAGTGTATGGAAAATAGGAAGCTATCCCAAAAGATCCACTGTAGCTAGATGACAGAAACTTGCCCCAAAATTGAGTTTATTATTAAGATCTTAAGTTTATCATATGACAAAGAAGATTCTAATAAGAAATAGGTCAGCTTGGTAAAACTCAAGGAAAATATACTCATGTTAAAATATACATGTAAGGGATTTATTTGAATAAAAAAATAAACTAAAAAAATTACAGGACATGAAAAGAAGGCTTTGAAAGATCTTTAGTGCACACAAAATATAGGAACACAAAACTTGGAACAAGATGGGGAAAGGACAATATCTTCAATAAATAGTGCTAGGAAAACTGTATATCCATATGGAAAAGGATAAAACTAGACCCCTTATTTCTCACCATATACAAAAAGCAAATAAAAATTGATTAAATCTAAGACCTGAAACTATGAAACTCCTAAAAAAATATAGGAGGAATACTTCAGGACATTGTTCTGGGCAATGATTTCTTGAATAATACCCCTAAAGTACAAGCAACCAAAATAAAATTGAACAAATGTGATCACATCAAGCTAAAAAGCTTCTACACAGCAATGAAAACAATCAACAAAGTGAAGAGACAACCCACAGGATGGGAGAAGATATTTTCAAACCACCCATCTGATGAGGGATTAATAATTAAACTATATAAGAAGCTCTAACAACTCAACAGGACATAATCAAATAATCTGATTTTAAAAATGGGCAAAAGATCTGAGTAAACATTTTCTCTAACGAAGACATGCAATGACCAACAGGTATGTAAAAAAATGCTCAACCTCATTCATCATTAGAGAAATGTAAATCAAAATTACAATGAGATATCCCCAGTTAAAATGACATTTATCAAAATGATAGGCAATAATGAATGCTGTTGAGGATGTGGAGAAAGGGAACCCTCATACCCTGTTGGTGGGAATGTAAATTAGTACAACCACTATTGAGAACAGTATGGGGGGGTTTCATAAAAATAAAAAGAGAAGTACCATATGACCCAGCAATCCTACTGCCAAGTATATATACGAAAGAAAGAAAATCAGTATATCAAAAAAAAAATCTACACTCCTCTGTTTATTGTAACACTTTTAACAATTTCCAAGATTTGAAATCAACTTAGGTGTCCATCAATGAATAAAAAGATGAAGAAAATGTGGTACATATGCACAATGGAATATTATATAGCCATAAAAAGAATGGAATCCTTTCATTTGCAACAACATGGATGGAACTGGAGAACATTATATGAAATAAGCCAAGCAGAGAAAGACAAATCCCACAGGCTTTCACTCATATGTGAGAGCTAAATATTAAAAGAATTGGTCTCATGAGGACATTGAGGAGAATGATGGTTACCAGAGGCTGGGAAGGTTAGTGTGGAGCGGGGAATAAAGTGGGGATGATTAATGGGAGCAAAAATATAGTTCAATAGCTACATAGAATGAATAATATTTGATAGCACAACAAAGTGGCTATAGTCAACAATAAGTTATGTTATACTTTAAAATAACTAAAACAGTGGAACTGTTATGTTCCTAACACAAAGAAATGGTATATTCTTGAAGTGATGGATACCCCAATTACCCTGATCTGATTAATATACACTGTATGCCTGTATCAAAACATCACATGTACCCTATAAATACATATAATTCTTATGTATGCATAATAATTAAAAATACTTTTTTAAAAGATTTTTAAAAACTCGGAACAAGAGCTCTCTTCTGAAAATAATTTATTACCTTTTGTTTATCTGAATAGATGTAGAAACCATTTGAAGAAAATTCAACACCCATTTTAATTTTGATTTGAAAACAAAAAGATGAGAAACCAACTTATAAAGGCAAGACCATAAAGCTTCTGAAGAAAATAAAATATCTTTGCTATTTTGGTATAGGCACAAATGTCCTGCATAGGTCACAAAAAGCATTAACCATAAGAGAAAAAAATGATAAATTAGACTTATAAAATTAAAAATAATTACTAATTAAAAGAATAATTAAGAAAATGAATAGGCAAGCCACAGATTGAGAGAAAATATCCATTAAACCCATATCTGATAAAAGACTTGCATCTAGAATATATAAAGACATTTTTCTACTCAATATTTTAAAAAAAGAACAATAAAATATGAGCAAAAGCTTTGTAAAGACACTAGAAAAAGTAACTAAATGAATGTCCATTGAGCACAAAACTTTCTCATCAGCATTAGTCTATGAGATATCAGTCAATACTTAAAGTATGAAATATAGATGAGGATGTGGAACAACTGGAAATACCATTTATTGCTCTCGTTTTGTATAATAGAACTGTAAATATTTGGCAGTTTCTTTTAAAGTTAAATGTACCTGCAATTCCATTCTTAGCAATTCTATTCTTACCCAAGAGAAATGAAAACACATGTCTACAAAAAAAAAAGAATTGTACAAGAAAGTTCACAGCAGCTTGATCTAAAATTGCAAAATGGCCAGAAATTAGAAACATGTCAGCTATCCATCACTGGGAGAAAGGATTAATAGATTATGGTATAGCCATACAATGGACTACTATTCAGTGATTAAAAAAGAACAAGCTGCTGACATATGCAAAAACAACTGAGCAAATATCAAAAATATAATGATGATTGAAGGAAGCCAGATACACATATACAAAGTATATGATATGGTTCCACTCAGATGAACTACAAGCATAGGCACAACTAAGCTATGGCCACAGAAATCAGAAGGCGATTGTTCTGTAGAATGAAAGAGATTTATTAGACAGAGGCACAAGGAAATTTTCTGAAAGAGAGGAATATCTGTATTCTTTTGAGAGGTTCTAGATAAACAGGTATATATAATTTTGAAAACATATAATTGAACTTTGAAGATATAGGTATTTTATTGTACATAAACTATCCATCAATTGAAAATAAGCAAATATGTTAAAAAAGCATCTTTCTAATCGCAGTTTTATATTTTGAACTAAAAGCAGTCATTATATTTAGGAAAACTTCAGAGACATTTTCACTGAAATCAGCAGTAATATCAGATACATGAATACCTTCACAAGTTTTGTAAATGTTATAAATGAAGTTTCTGTTCAGAGAATAAGATAAGCAACAGTTATGAGAACAAAAAATAACTGTTTACTGACAATATAGTTATTTTAAAACCTTAAGAGATTCAACTAAAATATTATTAGGACTACTAATAGTTTAAAAAGTGGTCACACAAAAAAATTAGCAATAAATATGTCTTTTTAAAATATTCTAGCAATAAATAGGATATAATGGAAAATTTTCATTTATAATTTGAACAGAAAAATAACTAGAAATAACTAATAAAAATATGCAAAACCTATATGAATACAATTAAGTAAACCTATGAATACAATTTTTATGAGTGGTGAGAGATCTCGATCTGTGTCATTCTTCTGCATGTGGCTATCCAATTCTCCCAGCACCATTTATTGAATAGGGTTTCTTTTCCCCACTGTATGTTGTTATCTGCTTTGTCAAAGATCACATAAGACAATATGTGCATTGTCTTATATTTGAGTTCTTTGTTCTGTTCCATTCTGTTCTATATCTCTATTTTTGTGCCAATACCATGATATTTTGGTTACTATAACCTTGTTGTATAGTTGTAAGTCTGGTAATGTGATGCCTCCAGATGTTTTTCTTTTTGCTTAAGATTGCTTTGGCTATTTGGGCTCCTTTCTGTTTCCAAAGGAAGCATAGAATTATTTTTTCTCTATCTGTGAAATATGATGTTGGTATTTTGATAGGGATTACATTGAAACTGTCAATCACTTGGGGAAGTATGGACATTTTAACAATGTTGATTCTTCAGACATCCAGGTACAAGAAGTTCAATGAACATCTGGGAGATTCACTGGAAAGAGGCAATCACCAAAACTCTAAATCATCATACTGGCCAAAGTTGACATGAAGAAGGAATTCCTGTGAGCTGTGAGGTGAAAACATCAAGTAACTTACAAATGAAAACCCATCAGGCTAATTGCAGACTTCTCAACTGTGACCTTTCAAGCCAAAAGGGAATGGGGCTCCATCTTCAGTCTTGATATCAAGACCAGATCTGCCCTTCAGGAAATACTTAGAACCACATTATATATGGATTGGCACAGTAGACACCTGCCAGTGTAAAACCACCCAAAAGCTAAAGCTCAGAGCCCATGTAAAACAATAGCACATGAGGTAAAACTAAGCAATAAGGTACTACCCAACAGAATGAACAGACAGCATCCCACATATCAATTCTACCAATCAACATATACAGTTTGAATGCCCCACTGAAGAGACATAGGCTGGCTGAATGGATGAAAAAATACAATCCAAATATCTGCTATTTTCAGGAAACTCTTCTAACCCACAAGGACTTACATAGATTCAACGTGCAAGGAAGAAAAAAAATATTTCATGCAAATGAAAACCAAAAGAAAGCAATCATAGCCATTCTCATATCAGATGAAATTGACTTTAAATCAACAATAGTAAAAAAGGACAAAGATGGTCATTATATAATGGTAAAGGGAACAATTCAACAAGAAGAAATAATAATCCTAAATATTAATATTTATCCACCTAACACAGGAACACCCAGATTCATAAAGCAAACCCTACTAGATCTAAGCAAAGAGATAAACAGCAACATGGTAATTGCCGGGGACTTCAACACCTCACTGATGGAACTGGACAGATCATCCAAGCAGGAAAAAAAATAAACAAACACTGGACTTAAATGGGACTATAGAACAATTGGGCCTAACAGACATTTATAGTACATTTTACCCCAAAACTACTGAAGATACATTCTACTCATCAGCACATGGAACATTCTCCAAGCTTGATCATATCTTATGCCACAAACCATGTTTCGACAAATTCAAAAACATAGAAATCATACCATATATCTTTTCAGACCACAGTGGAATAAAACTAGAAATCAACTCCAAGAGAAACACTCAATTCCACACAAAATTATGGAAATTACACAACCCACTGCTGAATGATTATTGGGTCAATAATGAAATTAAGATGGAAATCAAGATGTTCCTCAAACTGAATGACGAAGTGGGCACAAGCTATGAAAATCTATGGAATTCAACAAAAGCAATCTTAAGGGGAAATTTCATAGCCTTAAATTTCTACATCAAAAAGGCAGAAAGATCATAAATCAACAATCTAATAACACATCTCAAGGAACTAAATTGACTCTTATTTCTAACATAGCATTGCCTAGATACCAGCAAGTGAGTAAATTACTTCACTTTTAGCATTTCATTTACTATTTTTAGGATAATTACCTCTATTTCACTTGTTAGAAAACAGTTACTCTATAAGATTAGGTAATTTGACAACGACCACACAAAGACTAAATAGCAAAGCTAGAAACTGAACTCAATTCTAACCCAAAAAACACTTTCTTCCACAAGACTACACAGCCTCAGAGTATGGCTGAGTACTAACTCTTCCTCCTTTCCTTCCCTTTAACATTTTGAAAAGTATGCTTTTCAGCTCTTTATCTGAGGTATTTATAAACAAATTAAGCGTGGTATTGCCAAGGACAGAGCTCTGTGGCAGACCATCAGGGAATTTTCTTTTGGGTTGGCAATGACCCATTCTTTAGTCAATACCCTCTGAGAAGAATAATACTACCAGCCACAAACTGACCTAAATTTGACAGAGCCCAACCCACATATCAGCCTCATATTTACAAGAATACAGTGAAAGACTCTGTCAAAAAGCTTGTTGAAATCTGAAACATTCTGTCTACCTGAAGCGTTTCCAAAATTTTCTACACTTGAAAATAAAGTTGGGTAATATTATATTATATAAATTTACTTAATCTTATTCTTTCAATATATTTCAAAGCCTTTACAATGTTAGTGCCTATTGTGACTCTGAATGGCAGTGTATTTGCTTTGATGTACTTGGTCAGAGAATCCTTTCTTTTTCAATAGATTTAGGGGGTATAAGTGGAGTTCAGTTACATGGATATATTGCATATTGGTGAAGTGTGGGCTTTTGTACCCATTACCTAAAGAGTGTACATTGTACTCAATAGGTAATTTTTTATCCCTTACCTCCCTTTTATTTTCCCCCCTTTTGAGTCTCCAATGTCCATTATAATACTCTGTATGACCATGTATAGGCCTAGGTTATCTCCTACTTACAAGTGAAGACATGCAGTATTTGGTTTTTTGTTCCTGAGTTACTTCACTTCGGATAACGGTCTCCAGTTTGATCCAAGTTGCTGCAAAAGACACGATTTCATTCCTTTTTCATGGCTGAGTAGTATTCCATGGTGTATATACATATATAACGTAATTTTCTTATCTACTCATTGGTTGATGGGCGATTATGTTGATTTCATATCTTTGTGATTGTGAATCATGCTGCAATAAACATGCAAGTGCAGGTATCTTTTTGATATAGTGATTTCTATTCCTTTGTGTAGGTTCCTAGTAGTGAGATTATAGGATCAAATAGTATATCTACTTTTAGTTCTTTGAGAGATCTCCATACTGATTTCTGTGGAGGTTGAATTGATTTACATTCTCACCAACAGTGTATAAGTGCTCCATTTTCACTGCATCTGTGCCAACATCTATTGCATTTTGACTTTTTAATAAGCAGATGGCCATACTGATTGGAGTAAGATGGTGTCTCATTGTGATTTTAATGTGCATTTCCCTTATGATTATTGATGTTGAATATCACTTCATATGTTTTTTGGCCATCTGTATATCTTCTTTTGAAAAATGCCTGTTTATTTCATTTGTCCAATTTTTTAATGGTTTTTTTTTTTTTTCTTTGTTGAGTTGTTTGACTTCCTTGTAGATTTTGGATATCTGCCCTTTCTTGGATGCATAGTTTGCAAATATTTTCTCCTATTCTATAGGTTGTCTATTTAGTTTTTTGATTATTTCTTTCGCTTGCAAAAGCTTTTTAGTTTAAGTCTCATTTGTTTATTTTTGTTTTTGCTGCATTTGCTTTTGGGGTCTTAGTCATAAATTCTTTGCCTAGATCAATGTCAGGAAGAGTTTTTCCTAGGTTTGCTTTTAGAATTTTTATGGATTCAGGTCTTACATTTAAGTCTTTAATCCATTTTGAGTTTATTTTTGTATATGGTGAGAGATAAGGATGCAGTTTCATTATTCTGCATATGATATGTCAGTCCAATTTTCCCAGCACCGTTTATTGAATATGCTGTACTTTCTCATGTTTTGTCAAAGACCATTTGGTTATAGGTATATGGTTTTATTTGTGGGTTCTCTATTCTTTTCCATTGATCTATGTGTCTACTTTTATGCCAGTATCATGCTGTTTTGCTTACCACGGCCTTGCAGTATAATTTGAAGTCAGGTAATGTGATGCCTCCAGTTTGTTCTTTTTGCATGGGATTGCTTTGGCTAATAGGATTCTTTTTTTTTTTTTTTTTGTTCCATATGTTGTTTTTTCTAACGCTGTGGAAAATGAAGTTGGTATTTCAATAGGAATTATACTGAGTCTGTAGATTGCTTTGGGCAGTATGGTCATTTTAACAACACTGATTCTTCCAATCCATGAGCATGGAATGTTTTTCCATTTGTTTATGTCATCTACTATTTCTTTCATCACGGTTTGGTAGTTTTCCTTGTAAGGATCTTTTACTTCTTTGGTTCAATATATTCTTACTTTTTTTTTTTTTCGTAGCTATTGTAAATTGAGTTGAGTTCTTGAGTTTGTTCTCAGCTCAGTCATTGTTGGTATATAGAAATGCTATTGATTTTATAAACCGAGGATTTATTGAATTCATTTATTAAATCTAGGATTATTTTCGAGGAGTCTTTAGGGTTTTCTAGGTATAAGATCGTATCATCAGAAAACAGAGATAATTTGATTTCCTCTTTTCCAATTTAGATGCCCTTCATTTTTTTTCTCTTGCATGGTTGCTCTGGCTAGGACTTCCAGTAATATGTTCAATAGAAGTGGTGACAGTGAGCATCCTTGTCTTTTCCCAGAATTCATTTTTTAAACAAGGATATACTAGATCTGTATAAGACTAGTGTTCTATGGAATGTACTTTGTTCACAATTGATTTTCCAATCAATTTCAGACTAGAATCTCTGATAAACTATGAATTGCAGTTAGTTTGGTGTAACTTTAGGTATCATTAATGGTAAATACATACAGACAAAAAAACTAATATATTTGTACATACATACACATACAATTAATTGAATTCTAAAATTCTGGCAGAAATTATCATCAAATTAACCATACTTGTTTCCTTCAGGCTCTTCCATATGTAGTCTGCTTTTGTGTGCCTGTTCCCATTCTGTGTTGAAGCCCCAATGAAAAGTAGTACATTTATTTCTAATCAGAGCCATTTTTCTTTAGGTTCTTATAATCGCACCAATCTCCTTATGTAATGTTATTAAACAAGCATCAACCACAACTATGTTACACTCTCACATAGTGCACAATCATATCTCCACAGAATCTCTAATCTCTTTCATTAGCAAGCCACTCAATAATGAAGACCATCTTGCTTACTTGGATCCAAATCCTCTCCATTGCTTTTGCATACTGACTTTAAGAAATATTCTTCTGTGTCCTCCTACTTTCATATATTTTTGGCAATGTTTTATGTGTATGTGTGATTTACTATTGCTGCCTTCAGATCCATTTTGTTTATTTCTTCAGTTTTTCTCAGAGTCCTCCTTTTAGCTATCTGCTTTCCAGAATCAGTGTTATCTATAAAATACTAGTCACGGAATTATGAAACAGGAATATCTTATCTCTTACTTATAGAGGAAAAGCAGATTAGTTAATCATATTATAAGGAAAGTATATTGGACACCTCTCAATCCATCTTTTATTTTAATCACTGTTGGAGTAGCCAAACTCACACATGAGTATGCTGCCAGCATCTCACCTCTGCTGTCTCCTGTGTCTCTTGCTTCCTTCTCTGGGCTTCTCTGAGGCTACTTCATGAGACAGCTCTGTGAACCCCAATGGCACTCACCTATATGCAACCTGAAAAAATGAGAGCTGCACATGAGTAATCCTTGGGTATAAGAGCTATGGGATAAATACTCCTACCTATGTTCCTTAGGGAGACAATTCTAAGGTCTATTTTATGGGTCAGAAAATCTCAACAACATCATGTCCCAGTCACTCATAGTGGTAGCAACTTGATTACTTGATTGTTTACCTCTTTATTGCTTTTCCTTCCTCTATGTCACACAGTTTCTTACTTCTGCTCCTCGGGATTCCTGCACAAATAAACCACCTGCAGGCAAGCCCTTGTCTGTGATTCTGTCATTGGGGAAACTCAAGCTAGGACAGGAAGCATTAAGCCCTTCAAGTTTTGTTCAAAGTGGCATTCATTCTTAGTTCTTTTTTCAAGCAGGAAATGTTTGTTTGCCAAAATAGATGTAAAATGTAATATCCCAATATCCATTGACCCTTCTGGTCTCATGTAGAAAATGCAGCTGCCAAATAGAACACAGATATAGACAGAGGAGACATAGCATACTCAGAATAGGAAGATAAAACTGCAGGATCACAGCTATTATGTAGCCTAGGGCAGAACACATCTTAGAATAGCAAAGCTTTAGATAGAAACCAATTGATAAGCCCTGGGCTACAATAGAAAAGTAGCAATAATAGTAATAATTTATAAAGTACTTTTTATCACTGCCCTAAATCCAGAAGTACCCCAGTGCAAACTGTATGAGACAAACCACTTTGGCACATTGCCATGATATCTATGTTGATCCAGAATAATTACTCTATCCTCAAAGACCAGTGGGATGATGAACTGGTTGAAAATATTTCTAATACATTTGTTAAGTAAATGTATATGGTTGACACTGTAGAGCTATTTACAGATACTCTTTTTAATACTTTAGTACTGCTCTTAAAATATTAGAGTACCCATATACTAATTATACTAGCGAGATACTGGGTTCATTCAACTGATCTATCTCAGCATATTCTTAGACATAAATAACAGAAAAAAACAGCTTAAACTGCATTAAAGAGTAAGAAAATATTTTCTCTCTTGCAAAAAGAAGACTTGAGTACACTGAGTTGGTGAGTTTCAAGGTTAATTGATGCAGCTGCTCAGCAATAGTAATAAGGACCCAGGTTCTTTCTGTCTCTAGGTTCTCCCATGCCGACTTTCAGCTCCTTCCTCGCACTGGTGACGAGGAAGCTGCACTTGTTCCCAGTGTCATTTCCACACATGCCAATGCCAATGAACCTAGGAAAGGGTATCGGGGCTTTTGTTTTTGGTTTTTTTTTTTTTTTTTTGGTTTTTTGTTTTGTTTTGTTTTTTCAGGAGTGTGGATTCTTTCATCTTGAAACTGGTATTTCACTGGCAACAATTTGGTCACATTCCTAAAATGAAACCTGTTGCTGGCAATGGGATTGAAATCCCAAAGACTAACTGAGACTAATAGGGCGAACTGACATGGATGTTGAGGAGTTAACCCTAATGTCCAGGACACACATTTTACTTGGTGCATAAAAGTCAAAGGCTCTTACTTCCAGAGTTAACAAAAATGAATAAAGAGCCCCCTAAACTAAATGAAGCTTATTTTACTGCACACTGAAGCACAAAATTATTTTTATGCTACAGGAAAACCTGGATCAGAAATATTTCTAGCACAATTTCTAAATTAAAGTCTTTTCTGCAGGACCAGATCATTATCTGAACACTGAGAATAATGAGGTCACCATAAACAACACTTCTTTTTTGTGTTTATTGGCTTCCATGTCACAAAGTTACACACTAGAGAAGTTCTTTGAAGTTCAAAAGAGGACAAATCAATAGCTTATGTAATGAACCTATCTCATACCTTTTAAATTATATCCTTTTATAATCCACGTGTCACATATTTTTGATTGGCTGAAATAGAGTTTCTGTCCAGAAGTCTCATGATTGGCTTGAGGTCAAGCCCAACATGAATGAACAATTTACTAATGTGCCAGTTGCAACTCCTACTGTGATGAAGTTCTGACATTATTCTGGGGGTTTCTTTTCAGCTTGAATCTTCTGTCATTTTGACAATTGAATCTCATTTGCAAGGAAAGGATAAAAAAGACAAATCTATATCTCGACATCCTCTGACATGTCTCTGGAGGTGATGAATCCCTGTTTTGGGTAAGGCTTAAAATAATTGAGCAATGGAAAGTAAATGAGAGAACAGTTTTCACAGTAGCTCCAGTCTCAACAGTCTGTCAAAGCATCTTGTCAGGTTACAAAACAATGATTTAAATCCCAAATGCAATTCATCTCATCCCATGTGAGGTGGTTACACATGCGTGCTTAGACACATGCATGCATGTATCAGAAATATTCTCCAAGGTGGGGGACTCTGCCATGTTTTCTTCCTATATTGGTAAACAACATGAAAGAAATATCTATATTCACATATCCAAATTACTATCACAAAAAAGTTTGCTATATTTATATTATTATTTGAAACTCATTTGATTGACATCCTAGAAAAATCATTAACCTAAAAGAACAATCCCCTGAGCACCTGCCCTGTTGCAGACCACACAAGATGACAGGGCATTTGTCTTTAGAGGGTTTTTTATTTTGTTTAGTTTTTTCATTTATGTGTTAATGATTTATTATGTGTGTATACCTGTGAAATGATCATTTTTTTTCCAATTCAAAACCAACTATATCAAAAACCCCAGTTCCTTTGATCAATCCTGATTTGTGAAATAAATAATAAACAAAAATTATATTTCTTATGAAATTCCCCCACATAGGTATGCTCTGCCCATATTTCCTCCTTAAAATAAAAATAAATATACAATTTTTAAACAGTCAACCTCTATAGAAAATAGTACGAATATTTCTGAAAGAACTAGAAATAGACCTACCATTCAATCCAGTAATCTCACTACTGACTATCTATCTATTCAAAGGAAAAGAAATTAATTTATCAAAAAGAAAACCTGTACTCTACATAGATTGTAGTTATCAGCCCTTTATCACATGTGTAGCATGTGAATATATTCTCCCATTCTGTAGATTGTCTGTTTACTCTCATGATAGTTTCCTTGGCTGTGCAGAAGCTTTTTAATTTGATCAGATCCCATTTATTTATTTTTGTTGTTGCTGTGATTGCCTTTGGGGTCTTTTTCATAAATTCTTTCCCTAGCCCAATGTCTATAAGGGTTTTTCCAACATTTTCTTCTATAATTCTTATGGTTTCATGCCTCAGGTTAAGTCCGTTATCCACCATGAGTTGATTTTTGTGAGAGGTGAGAGGTGAGAGTTGAGGATCTTATTTCAGTCTTCCACATGTGACTAACCAGTTTTCCCAGCACCATTTATTGAATAAGGATTTTTTTCCTTAGTTATGTTTTTGTCTGCTTTGTCAAAGATTAGATGGCTATATGAGGATGATTTTATATCTGGGTTCTAAGTTCTGTTCCATTGGTCTCTTTGTTTTTGTGCCAGTACCATGCTTTTTTAGTTACAATAGCCTTGTACTATAGCTTGAAGTCCGGTAAATTGATACCTGCCAATTTGTTCTTTTTGTTTAAGATTACTTTTGCTATACGGGGCCTTCTCTGGTTCCATATGAAGTGTAGAATTATTTTTTCTAGATCTGTGAAAAATGATGTTGGTATTTTAATAGGGATTGCATTGAATCTGTACATCACTTTGGGTAGTATAGACATTTTAACAATGTTGATTCTCAGGAAAATTAGTAAGAAAAAAAATCAAACAACCTCATTAAAATGTGGGCAAAGGACATGAACAGAAACTTTTCAAAAGAAGATAGACTAATGGCCAAAAAACATATAAAAAATGCTCAACATCTCTAATCATCAGGAAAATTCAAATCAAAACCACAGTATCACTTAATTCCAGTGAGAATGTCTTTTATCAAAAAGTCCCAAAACAATAAAGGTTGGTGTGAATGTGGAGAGATAGGAACAATCATACCCTGCTGGTTGGACTGCAAACTAGTACAACCTCTGTGGAAAGTAATATGGAGATACCTCAAAGAGCTACAAGTAGAACTACCATTTGATCCAGCAATTCCATCACTGGACATCTGCCCAAAGGAACAAAAGACATTCTATAAAAAAGACATCTGCACTAGAATGTTTAAAGCAGCACAATTCACAATTGCAAAGATATGCAAACAACCCAAGTGCCCATCGATACACGAGTGGACTAATAAAATGTGGCATGTGTATACCATGGAATTCTACTCAGCCACAAAAAACAATGGTGATCTAGCACCTCTTGTATTATCCTGGATAGAGCTGGAGCCCATTCTACTAAGTGAAGTATCCCAAAAATGGAAAAACAAGCACCACATGTACTCACCATCAAATTGCTATTAACTGATCAACACTTATGTGCACATATAATAATAACATTCATCGGGTGTCAGGCAGACGGTAGCGGGGAGGAGGGGATGGGTATATTCACACCTAATGTGTGCGGTGTGCACCGTCTGGGGGATGGACACACTTGAAGCTCTGACTTGGGTGGGGCAAAGGCAATATATGTAACCTAAAAATTTGTACCCCCATAATATGCTGAAATAAAAAAATAAAATTTGGGGGAGTTAATTTTTCAGATCGTCTCCTAAAAGCAAGCTTTGACAGAGGAAGTTGAGTGATCTTGAGGACAGTGAATGCTGAGGAATTTCCAGAAATATTAGGTGAGAATATCCAAGGCCATCTTTCCCAATTTGCAAGATTTTTCCATTAGTGCCTATTATAGATATTCTTTGTCCTCCCCTTAGTAAAAATTGACTCTAAAAAATCTCTGCAGTTGTGTTTACGTTTATAGAACCACAGAATTCTCAAATATTCCCAGATAGCAGCAGGACTCTTAGCTAAGAAACTCTTTAGATCCCCTTAGCATCACCCTGTACCTGAGGTTTTCTGCATTTACAGAAACTACTATTCATTCAACAAACATTAAAGGAAGATAAGGCTACTGTGGTCCTCCCACCTGGTGTATAGAAGACAATGGACAAGACAAACTCAATAGCAATGCATTGCTGTCTTTATACTCCAAATATTTCTTTCTGAAACTATGAATATGGCTCTTTAAATGTTTTATTTTGTTTTGCTTTGGAAGTGCATTCTTCTCGGAAGTTAATTAGATTATTTGTGGCTGAAAAATATAAAGGTTTTCCCAAGATTCTTTGGGATTTCATGTTTACCATCAAATCAACAGCAAACCAAACATGATTCTAAGAAATCTATTTTGAAATTTAATTGTACACAGACTTGCATATAATTCAAACTTCACAATGAGTTATCCCATGTGCATTGTCTGTGAAAAGTTTTGGAAAGACCCAAAGAATGTTCTTGCCTACTGGCTGGATCCAGCCTCCTCTGGGAGGATGGAACAGCCTCTGAATCTTCATGTGAGATGCTAGGTGTGCTGGGAGAGGAGACACCCAGGCGTCCTCTTGCCGAAGTTCCTGGTTTAGAGCTCATTTGACAAACGTGGTTTCCATTTATGGAAATGCTTAGAGACCATACTGCATTTTTAAATTTTGCAAAAGTCAAAAAATCGCAGAACTGAGATGGTGGAGGAAATTTGAGGACTGTTTGATTGATGAAGATAGTAGGGCTCAGGTACTTGCATAACCAAAACCATCCACTGGGCCCATAGCTAAAATAACTCATTAATGGAAACCAGAATGGACAAAAACCAGAGCCACACAATTTGCCACTCAGACTTCTAGTTAATGTCCAACAAAGGGGCTTTGGTTCATGAAGGTTGCAAGCTGAGTAACTTCAATAAGAGAAAGAAACTGTATATAAGTACTGTGCATTAACCAATTGAGCCACTGGAGCTCCAAGAAACCTTATAGATAAGTAAATCTAACTGGCAAATAAAAAAAAAAAAACCTATACTCCTATATGTATCACAGCACTATTCACAGTAGCAAAGATATGGAATCAACCTAAACATCCATCGACAGATGATTGGAAGTAAACGTAGTATATACACACAATGGAATACTATTGAGCCATAAAAAAGAATGAAATCACGTCTTTTGCAGCAACATAGATGGAACTGGAGGCCATTATCTTAAGTGAACAAGCCAAACACAGGAAGTCAAATATGGCATGCTCTCACTCATAAGTGGGTACTAAAAATTGCAAACACATGGATGTAGGGAGTAGAATGATAGACAGTGGAGACTCGGAATAGAGACAAAGGAGGTGGGAGGGGGTGGATGAAGTGGAATCAGTTAATAAGCACAATGCATGTTATTCAGGTGATGGATATCCTAAAGCTGCGGTCCCCAACCCCTGGGCCGTGGATCGATACTAGTGTGTGACCTGTTAGGGACTAGGCTACAGAGCTCTACTGCCTCACCCCCCAGGTCCATGGAAAAATTGTCTTCCATGAAACTTAGGAAACGGGGAGGGGGTGGGGGGCGCACAGCAGGAGGCGAGTAGTGGGCTAGTCAGCAAAGCTTCATCTGTATTTACAGCCGCTCCCCATCCCTTGCATCACCACCTGAGCTTCTCTTGCCCCTCCGCCATCATCCCCGTATCCCCCATCTGTGGAAAAATTATCTTCCATGAAACTGGTCCCTAGTGCCAAAAAGGTTGGGGACCTCTACCCTAAAGCCCTGACTTCACCAGTACACAACCTATATATGTAACAAAATTGCACTTGTACCCCATAAATTTATACAAATAGAAAAAACAAAATTAAAGGAATAGCTGCATAAAAGCTACTGTGATTGGCTTCAATCCTTCACTTAACAAATATTTCGATCATTTGCTTCTAAGTACTGGATAAACCACAATAAACAAGGCAAACAGGGTCTTTTGGTTCCAAGAGAACTTACACTGCAGTGGCTGAATCCATCTATACACGTACTTTGGATAAGAGCCCTGATACAAGCATTGATTCTTAGTTCTCCAGCTTCCTTCTTCCCGGGGGTAGTATTTGGGTGTTCAGGGGGAGCTGCCAATGAAGCCAGTTCTCCTCCCTCTGGAGTTAACACAGCTAAAGCCCCAATGTGACTTTTAAAATGTGAAAGTGTGTTACAATATCACTTGAAAATAGTCTCCCTCCCAATGTCTTTCTCTTTGAAACATTATCAGCTATTAGACCTTGTAACATGCTTCAGTAAATCATGCCATTTTGAAAGCACTGCTTAAAGAAGTGAAATATCATTATTCCACACCAAATATTCAAATAGACGAAAAAGATTTGTCACCAATTAATTGCCCCTTCTTCTGTTTATTCAATGAGGAGAAGGTGAATGTCTTGCAGATACATAAAAGGAGCAAAAGCTGGCAAAAGATAAGGAATGAGATCTCACAGAATCCATCTATGCCAATTTTCACTGACAATATCAAGATAAACAATGAGAAATTTTTTATTTAACTTAGATTCCTAAATCACTGCACTTAAAAATAACTAGATAAATGTGTAGCATTATCATTTGTATTGTCTGACAGAGACAAACACAGAGAAAAATGGTGCAATATGCACTTTTTATACTTATTCAATAAATATTTATTGAGCAGCTACTATGTATAGGCATGTTGTTTAGGTGCTTGAGAAATGGCAATAAACAAAATAAAAATCCTTGCTCATGAAAAGTTTATATTCATTTAAAACACCCTAAAACCCCTTGAAGTGAGTTCTATTATTAATTCCATTTCTCAGAAGATAAGTACTGTACAATGGGATTTAGAGGTTAATTAATTTTCCTGATGTCATATAGCTATTAAGTTGAGAAAGACAGGCTGTGAATCCAGGTCTGAATGACTCTAGAGCTTGAATTCTTAATTACTTTACATATAAAACCCAATGGATAGTAAATTCAAATTGACCACAAACCCATAGCAATTTCCTTAAAGACAATGAATATAAAACTATGGAGCTAATTATAATGAAATGGATTAACATCAGAAAATCAGCTACTTCCTTCTAGAACCTCCCCCCCATGTCAAAGGTTTACCTTAGAAACCAACACTGAGGTAGTATGAAATAAGCGGGAAGGACACAGGGCTGCGAAGTCAGAAAGACTTGGTGTCTCTTCTTGTCATGGTGCTTATTAGACGTGAGATGTTGAGCAATTACCCAATGCTCCAGAGCTTTCCTTTACTCACATACAAAATGGAGTTGATAACAGTACCTACCAAAAGGAGCTATCGTGCAGCCTAAGAAAGGAGGCTGTCTGTCCAGACCTTAGCACTGCCCTTGACCTGTATGAAGTTTACACTCAAGAGAGATTTGGCCTGACTCTTTCTACTCTTCTGTCAATAAACACATAAGAGAGAAGAACTACCCACATTAAAAATACAGATACCTGGTACATTTAGTGAGGGTAAATCATGGCTTTTTATAGCTCTTGGTTTTTCATAGTCCTAGACATTTCTCAGGTAACCTTGAGAGGAGAAGTTTTCATCTTAAAGACAGCTAATTAGTTGCCTCTAGCTTAATTTATAGGTACATAAAAGCACTCTTTTGTGTTCCAGGATAAGTATCAAAATTTGTAGAGAATTACCTTAAACTAAAAGCAATTTTAATATCAAACTAGTTAAGTTTCTGTCTGATAAATAATGCATTGAGGAAAATTTCAAGCGATATTTCTCACTTTCTAAGCTTGAAAAAAATACTGATGCCAATAATGTTTTTTAGTTTGTAAAGGTTATATGTGTGTATATATAAGATATGTATATGTATGTATGTATGTATGTGTATATATGTATATCATATATGTGTGTGTGTGTGAATCTTAGAGTGGGGACAATCTTTCTAAGTAATATGCCAAATAGAAAAGCCCTAACAGACAAGATGGATGGATTTCGACTACATAGAAAATGAAAGTTCCACATTTAAAAAATGCAATAAGCAAAGTATAAAAATATATTACAAGCCAGAAGAACACATGTGATACACAAAATAATTTTTGTTCTATATATAGTTCTCAAATCACTAAGAAAAATGAAAACTCTTAGGAATAAGTGGGCAGAGGACATGTCTCAGTTTTGTGCTGCTGTAACAGAATCCCTGAGACTGGGTAATTTATAAAAAACATAAATTTATTTTCTCACAGTTCTGAAGGCTGGAAAGTCCGAGATCAAGGCCCCAGTCAGTTCAGTTGTCTGGTGAGGGCTACATCCTCATCCTCTGGAGGGAAGAAACAACTGTTTTCACAGGGCAGAAGGTGGAAGCTTACCCAACACTGCAGGGAAAAGCTCTCAAGGCCTAATTACCTCTTAATGGCCCCTCCTTTAATGCTATCATATTGACAACACCTGAAATTTGGAGGAGACACATTCAAACCACAGCAGGACATAAAAGACATTTCACACACAGAATAAAAACAGACACACACACAAATGACACTGAAGTATTTGAAAAATTTTCTAATTTACTCAATTGATAACTGCAAGCTAAAAAAAAGTCCATTTTTTCCACAAATATGAACAGTAGATACCAAAATGCAAATTAACGGTTAACATTAGCAAAGTGTGAGGAAATAGGCATTTCTTGTAAATAAGATAAAAATCAATGCATTCTGTCTAGAGAGCAACTTGATAATATCCCCCAAAATATTAAAATGTAAGTATTATTTTACCCAGTATTTCTATTTCTGGAATTTGTCTTACAGATATACACCTTATGTGTAAACACTATTCATTGAAGAATGTCAGCGTTGTTTATGGAAGACAAAGGCTAAAATCTGTGTAAATGGCCAAAATTGGATTGGCGAAGAAAATTATATTAGATCCATACAATGGTATAATGGGTAGTAGATCTATTTACATGGACTATAATGGTATTATCTCCAAAATATATGAAGA
>NW_012152174.1:5768337-5844360 GCF_000956105.1 Propithecus coquereli | reverse complement strand
TTAATAAATTTAAAAATCCCCAAAGCTAAAAATACTTATCTTCAAATCAAAAAGACTAGGTTGGATGAATGAACAAAAGACCACCACCTAAAATTTGGGATTTCAGAATACCTAGGTTGAAGAGAATGGCCTAAATATTTTCAAGAAAGAGGAGAAAAGGTTACCCGCCAACAAACCAAAATCAAGTTAATATCAAAAATATCATCTGTCATTCCGGTTTCTAAATATTAATGGTGGAGTCCATCAAAGCTCCAGGAAAAAGGTAATTATTGGTCTGTGATTCTATACCCAGCCAAAATAATGGTACCTAGGAGGCTACAGTGGGAATGTAAGGACTTTATTAGCCAAGAAAGGACTCAGCATTATTATTTCCTATGTATTCTTCCTACAAAATTCACTCGAAGATGTGTTTCAGGAGAAAATGATAAGAAGAAGACACGCAATTCAAAAAAGAATGAAACTAACACTGGAAACCAAACAAAATAAATTCATGGATAATGGCTATACAATGACCAAAAAAAAAAAACAAAACAAAAATAATAAACTCCCCAAAGTTGAGCAGCAAGTCACAGGTTTCCAAGATATCTATGTATTATGATAAATAGTTTCCAAGAGGTATTTCTTGAATAAAAGTAACTAAATGGATAAAATTGAGCAGAAAACAAAAGATGTTAAAAATATTTTGGTGATAGTAGGGTAGCAATTTATTCTGTTTCTCTGAACTAAGTGATATTTAACTACTAAGAACATTCCCTAGTCTGTTCTGTCTCTGAAATTACTATACTTCCTAGTTTCAACATTACATGGCTTGTGCTTCACCTTTATAAAACACATTTATAAATCATCTTATTCAATATTGGCAGTGGAATATTTATTCAATTTAGTAAACACTTTGCTTGTTCCAGATATAGGATTAGATCATTTAAAAGTAATAGTTTCATTTTTCAAGTGACTTCCTGCAGAGCTGACAAAAATGCTAACACTAAAATTTCCAGGAGTTGGTATGACTAGCAAAGGAAATGAGGAGCTGTGGATTAAATGGCATATGTCTTGAAAAACCCTATTAATTCCAAAAAACATTTCCCAATTCTTTATTAATTAGAAAATACTTCAAAGCTAGGTATTTGAAGAAACATGTCACAATGTATTGGGTGAATTTAGATTGAGTCAAGAAAAAAACTGAAGTTTTATTTATAGGGAGTTTAAAAACTGAAATCACTGGGATGCAGTTACAGCCAGCCCAGCTGACACACAGAAACAGATAAAATATCGTTTTGTCACCAGCTTCATGACTTCAACTAGAGTGATGTTTAGAGAAAGAAAGGGCTCAAAGTGTATAATTATTTGATTATATCACACTGCTGTGCAGAAGTTCTGATATAAAGAAAACAATTTTAAATTACTTTCTCTGGACCTTTGGTTCTAGCATCTCTCTTTCTTCCTACTGCCAAAGACCTACACATTTTATTAAATACAATTTTAAAGCACACTTTTAAATCAAAATTGATTCCCAATATTGTATAACATCTTTGGAAACAAACATTAGCTGAGAACAATAATTTAATATTCCATAAATTCATAGGCAGCCATATAAACTAATACAAACACAAAACTTTCTGGCCTAAAAAACTCCAGGTTATTCTTTAGACTACCAGTGATCGCTAAAACCCGCTACATCAGAGAAAGGGTCATGAAACTGTGTTAAGACATTAAACCGTGAGTTGTGTAAATCTGTTTAGAAGCTCTACAGGGCTCCTCTGTAGATCAGTAAAGTAGGATCATGGCTGCCCCCAAATGTAAACTAGATAGAGGGTGCTAGAACTCCAGGGCCTGAGGTTCAGTCATCTTTTTCATTATCACATTATTACATCCTTGTAATAAAGCTTTAGATGATTAACAGGATCTAAATAATATAGTCAAATAAATATTTCTAAACCGTGATTTATCTCAAAACAAAAAAGACTGTGATATAATCACAGTAGTGGATAGTTGATGGTGTTACGTTCAAGGCTCAGAAAACTCAATGTACATATGTTGTGCTTAGTGTAGCCAGTTCAAACTTGTCTCCTTTCTCACCCCGCTCCCATGTAGGAGGACTGCTGTATGTTCATCAATCAAAATGAAAAATACATATTAGGGTGAATTAGAGGATGAGATTTAGTGGGAGTAAAAGGAACTATATGGGGGCAGATGCCCCTTTAATCACTTTTTATCCGCATTTCCTTCCGTAGATCTTGAAGGGTAAGGCAGGGCAACAGAACTCATGGCCCTTGGCATTGAGGGACAGTATATTGTAAAAGGTTTGTGGTCTTCTATCTTCCCTTTTTCTGGCTTCCTTACAACTCTTTTTCCTGTGACCAACCAGTAATCTGGGCCTATTGCTTTTTTTCTCAAACTGAATGGACCAAGCTATGGGTCATCCAGTCCAACTTTTTTCTTTTCTGGACAGAGAGGAAAATTCGCTTCTTTTTGCCTAATATGGCATAGCTTTTACTACTAATGCCGTAAGACCTGAGCTGCGGATATGAAAGAGAGCGCTTCACAAATATGGCTGTAAATCTAAACAAATTAGTTTTCTACATGTTCCTACCTAGCTGACCAATAGACTGCACTGGGGTTTGGAACCAAAATGCTAGCTAGTAATAAATGTTCCTTTGCCTGACCTTGTCCTCTATTCATATATTTTCCCTTAGAAACTGAGGAAGAGAAAGAAAGAAGAGAGGTAGTAAAAGATAGAGCAATCCTCATTCACAGCTTGATAATTCTGCTTCTGTCATTAAATAGCCATTGGAACTGCTTGGGAATTTAGAGTGCAGTAAATTTTTGTTTTGTTTTATTTTTTCCTGCATCACATTCCCTATATTAGAATTTTAGACAATCATAACAAATATAACAACAATTTAAATACTGTCTCCCTCAATATCACATCTTCCTAGAACTGGGATTACTTTGAAAAAAAAAGACATTTTCATACATTTATATTATAAAAATATTCACAATGTTACACTCAAAACTCAAAAGAAATTAAAATCTTTGTGGACACAATAGACTTTTGTGGGATTAATGTTAAACATATCAATAAGTGACTTGTGTAGGGGGATATTTGAAAGCAGAGAATTGAGTCTCCTGGGAAAGAAAACTTCTGTGAGTTCTTCTCTAATGTATATTGAGGTGGACATATATATACCATTTGATACATTAGAAATCCTCATCCTTGGCCACCGGCCAGTCAAAATCAAAGAAGAAATGCACTACTAATTAAGATGAAAAATAGCACTCCTTCATTTGTGGGAAAAAAAATCACCTACAAAAATGAATTTTGAGGAGTGAAAGTCTTCCTCAAAAGTATCTTTGTCTAAAAGATGAGCTTTCAATCATGTAGACAGTATCATTCATAAAAATCTATTATTAACCTTACTAATCATATTATATTTACTTTGAAATAGTTTATCATTTGCCCTTTTGTTTTACCCAGTCGTCTTCTTAAAAAGATCTTTAAAGAGTTTCTTAGAAGCTTCCAAATACCCTGGGTATTAATTTATTCTTAATATAAAGTCCACATCCATGGAATTTGGAAAATACATTGCAATTTTATGAAATGCCTTACTCTAAGAGTTCTATTTGAGAGTGAGGCTTTGAATTTCCTTCTGTTGTTGGTCCCCTGATAAGCCCCACCTTGTCACAATATCCTATAATCATAAGTTCATGACTGATGACTCACTAATAATACAGCACCTCTGTCCCCACAGACCCCGTTCCAGAATGTAGAAGTATACAAAGAGAGCACAGGTCAAAGTGCCATCGTTCTCAATCCCAAGTGACTTCCTTTATATTTAACCAGGGAGAAATGGTATAGTATATATGTATATATGTTTGGAAACAGGAAATGCTGAACAGTAAAAATAGCCTTCACTCCGGAGAGCGGGATTTTTGCTCATCCTTAGCTTTCATACGTTGCATAGGTTGATGCTCACATGGGAGTCTGGGGCCTGGAGTCAAATTACCTCTCTTGATGTCTCATTACTAAAAGACTCAGAATAAAACTGAATAAATGTGAAATATCTCTGGCATATATTAATATCTGAAATGGATTAGATTGTATCTTTCATTTTTCTATTGGGTATTTCCTTTTTTAATCCTTTTTCTTTTATTTTTTTCACTGATTTTGCAATTTGACAAAGCTCCTTGTAGCAGATGTACTAGTGCACTGTGGAGAACATGTATTATGGATAAGAACTGTCATCTCGCTCCCCCATTCACATTTGCAGCTGCTCAGGAGACACACAACTTCAGCTCGTAAGCTTATTTTATTCCTCTGTGCTTAAAGAAATAGGCAGGAACAATGCCAACCTGTAAATCCTGCCCAGATTCATTTAAAGCTTTTTACTAATACTGAGGAAATGAAAAATTATTACTATGCACTGCCTTTCTTTAGATGAAAATGGAAGGAGTAAAGGAGATTCTGTTGGAATGGAAAAAGAAATTTCCAAAAAAAAATTTATTTTTTTTTTTATTGTCTTTCATGGCTTTAGAGTCATGTTTTTTAATTACAGTAAAGAAAAAGTTTCCATTCAGAACAGAGATCACATAAGATTGAAAAATCAACTACTAATGGTTCTGATTTAAAGGTCCTCCTTAAAGGATCTTATTAACGGCTGAGTTTGTGTCCATTTTCAAATACCTTTACATCGCTGCCTAAAATTTAATGTATGCGTGTTCACACAAAGGCCTGTACACCAATGTTCATGCAGCTTTATTTATATTAGCCCCAAACTAGAATCAACCCCAATGTCTGTCAAATGGATAACAAAAATACGGCATACCTGTGCAATGGATACTACCTGACAGGAAAACAGGAATGAGCTATGATGTCGCTACGATGCAGATGAATCCAAACACATTTGCTCAGTGAATGAAGTTAGACACGATAGAGTTCACACAGAGTCATTCTATTTACACTGTATTCAGGAAAAGCAAAGCTAGAATGACATAAAGATCAGTGATAGCAGGAACCAGTGATGGCAAAGGGAATAAACTGCAGAGGGCAGGAAGGAACTTTGTGTGGGGATGAAAATTTTTATATCATAATTATGGTAATTTTGTATAGGTATCAGAAATCATTGATCTGTACATGAAAATTAGGTCAATTTTGTCATGTTAAACTGCATTGCAATAATTTTTAAAAATTCAGTACATTTCTATCAAAGGGATTATTATATGAGATAATAATGTTTGAAATAATATTTGGAACATAGAAATCATTTGATAATTACTATCGACTATTGTGCTTAAATGAGATAGCATTCAAAATGAGGTAAAAAATTAGTAAAAAGCATGTGCACTTCAGCTCCCAAGAGCAGCTTATGCCAAAAATCAAATGTACAAGTTAAAATGTTAGTTTTACTACATCCAAGCTGTGCAAAAGGGGGATAACAATAGTACTTAATTCTTAGGATTTTTGTAAAAATTAAATGAGGTGATATGTTAAATGCTTATTTGAATATCTGACATATAGCAAAGACCCCAAAACTACTATTTTATTATCACTAAGGCAAATTATTTAAGCAATTGTTTATAGTGTTAATATCTTTTTAATATTTTGTTAGTTTCAAATGTTCCCTCTCACGCAATAAATACGATTTATCCAAAAGGTCCTGCCTTCTAACATTCTGTTATTGTTTATTCATTCCTTTATTCAATAATACCTATTGATCACTTTCCATGTGCCAGATTCTCTGCTGAGTGCTGGGAATAATGTATCAAACCGATCACATATGGTCCCCTGGCCTCATGCAAAGACAGATTTTAAATGCATGACATAACATGAGTTACATAACAAACAATTAAATATATGAGTTCGAATTATGAAAAGTGCTACAAATTAGAAAAATATGATAATATGCTAGGTAATGAGAAAGAGGTAATTTAGATGAGGGATGTATGGAAGTCTTCTCTAAGAACAGAATATTTGAGCCGAGACCTAAAGGGTAAGCCTGAGAAGAAGCATTCCTCTTAAAGAGCATGGCAAAGACCCTGCAGCATAAAAATGTTTGAAGAACCTGAGGAACTAGAAAAAAAGCAAAACAAAAACACTAATGTTCCTGGTGGGTAACAAGAGAGGAGCAGCAGGAAGTGGGCATTGAGAGCTAGACAGGCAAATGATGGAGAGCCTGGTGGGTCATGCTAAGATCATCTCACAACTATTGTCCTACTTAACACAACAGTCAATAATAATTATCAAGTCATTTCTATGTTCCAAACATTATTTCAAGTGCTCTACATGAGCTATTTCATTTAATCATATCAGCTCTATATGGGTAGATATTGATCATCAGGCCCATTTTATAGCACAGACAACTGAGTTTTAATAATTTGTTGAACATTACAGACAGGATCCAAACAGCAAAACAAAGACAGGGACCTCTAGCTTTGGCACCTACCCACTTAACCACTTTGTTATGTGGCTTCTCTCTGTTACACTGCCCCTCAGTTTAGGACAAAGACATGTGATAACAGGATTTACTTTTTGTATTGAAAAAGTCACCCCATCTGCTGTGGGAAGAATGGAATATAGAGGAACAAGAACGGATGCAGGGAGAATAGTTAGAAAATAATTGCAGTAATCAAAGAGGGATTCATGGTCATATGACCTGTCCCGTTACACAGGACCCCACACTTACAAGGGCACTGCTCTTGGCTTAATTCTGCGTTAGCTATCTTGAAATTCTAAATAATTGTTGAACAATGGGCCCTGCATTTTCATTTTTCACTGACTCCTCAAGTTATGCATTGATAGCTGGTCCTGGCAATTTTTCATGCAAGAGAATTCAACAACTTGGATTTTTAGATTAATTGGCTCACCTCTGATGAGTAGAGCTCTGCATTTTCCTTATCGATATCCTCCCTTGGGAGATGAAGGGAATTGCCATTTATTAAACATTGAGCTAAGCGAGATCCTAGGGCTTTACATATATGATTCAATTAATCATCACAACCACCTTATAAAGGAGATTCTATTATCAGCATTTTGTTAGATGAGAGAATGATTGCTCAGAGAGGTTAAGTCATGGGGCATACCTGATACCTCTAACTCCAAATCCATTCTTCTAAACCAAATCTTGTCTCTGAGGCCCTGGTTTGTATTGTCCACCCTAGAATCCTATCGCTATGCTGTGCTCATTGATGGGGTACCTCATTACTTCCTGGAGCCCTGCAAGCAAACCTTAGCCTGACCAGTCACTGGAGATTGCCCTCCCAGATAAAACCCACTTTCATACCTGTCCCCTACTAAAGTTTGGGCTGGCCTTTCCTCAGGCCCTAAGAATCTGTAAATTAACTAACTTTAAGACAAAATACCATTAAAAAATCTCCAATTCTCCAAAAATTTGCAATGTTTTCTTTAAATCCTGGAGTTTTTGTGTGCTTATTGGATTCAGAGTTTGACACTACCACAAAGCTACTGACAACCCTGTAGTCTTTTATTTGTGTAGCTTGTCTAATCACTTAGACAGTCTGTGAATGTCGTAATCCTACATTATTGAATCATGGTCTGTCTAAACTTCAGAGATCAGAGCATTTACCCAGATACAGGGTGATACTTAATTTCCACTCCAGTTCTCCTTAATCTCTCACAAAAGTTTATACACTTCAACTGAACTTTCACAGGAGAAAACACAGCAGGGACATAAATATCAAATTCAGTCATTGAGGGCAATTCTGAAAGTTTTATTATGTAAGGTAAACATTTTTCCAAAACATAAAATGTATCTTATTTCCTGTCCAAGTTTTAGAATTCAGTCACCTGTTTAAAACAATGGAAAACAAAACCATTGTTTCAATCATAATTTTAAAAAACAAATTTTAGGTACATTAAAGTCACTAATCAGTATAGTTTTCCTGACAATATTTGGTTAACCATACAAAATAAAAATCAGTGTGGTAGCTCTATCTAATGACATGGAACAAAATTCAACTTGTGTTCAAATTACTAATGAGAATTTGGTTCCCAAATCTCCATTCCCATTCTATTTTGTGCCTCGAAGGAGAAAACAGGATTCTATTGCACTGTTTCCAATACTGGATAAGAATAAGCAAAAAAGTGCTATCTTTTGCTGAGAGGAACTTAATGATGCATAATTTCCCATTTACTGGATATTTATTGCCTAGGCAAGATACCCACTTAAATTCACAATTTTCTATCCTTTTCAAGAGTCAAAGTCTCCTTCTGACATAGTACTGTACTGATTTGTTCATTAGAAGCCAAAATCAGGTGGCTGTTAAGGACATTGTACTAAGTATCATTCAAACTGCACACTAACCCTTCTGCACGGCTCAAAATGGAATTCAACATGACACTTTTCATTTACATAAAGCTGACAGTTTCAGCCTGTTGGAAAGTTTTCTGGAACTTCGTATTCCACCATAAACATAAATGCTACCTCGATAATGTCCCAATTACATTAAGTGGAATGCTTCACCAAAATAGAGGTGGCCTTCTTCATGGTTTATTTAACAACTCATACAGAGTTAAGGAGACTTTTCTTCTAGACTAATGTCCTTTATTAGTCATCAAGTTTTATTTTGTTTTTTTCTGTCTGCTATAATCATTCCCTCAGTGAATGGAATGAGTAATGAAGATTCCCACATTCATCTTCACATTCCTGAGGTGGTCTTAGGACAGAATATTAAATGCGTATGAGGATCAATCAGCATCTCATTTACTGAATATTGAGCAAAATAGGGAAAAAGAAACCCACCATCAAATTGAGATTATTGACAGGTGAAGAAATTGTAAGGAGGTTTGTAACCTGTACTTGGAAAGGTAGAATATTTATTAGAAAATATTAGAGTTAACAAACCCCATTATTTGCTCCATAAATGGCATATCCTCTAAAGATGAGAACTTTCAGTCAATGACTAAAAGTCATTGTAGTCATCAACTAAAAGTGAATAATCTTTTGATGAATCAGTCAAGAAGTGCTAATTAAAAATCTATTTACAGCGGATAACTAGGTGATCACAGAATTTATCATCTACCTAGAGACACTTTTAAAATAAAAGGAAGGGTTAAATAATTACAATGAGGCAGTAAGACTAAAACAGGATTGTCATGAGCAAACCAGAAATATACACTTTAATTATAAATGACTTTTGCCCTCAGGGTATACCCAATTTGAGGCAGATCACTCAAGAGTTAACAAACATAGAGGCTATGCAAACAGGATACTGGAAAATTTAAATCAATTAAAAATATAATTGTATATGAACAACACTTGTATTTTATTCTTAGAAGCAGAACTGTGAGCCATGATTCTAATTTAAACAAAAGTACTATTAAACATATTGTCTTTAGCTAAAAGAAAGAAGGTCCAGAAAAAGGGGATGGGGTAGAAGAGGATCTAAGAACCATGACATGGGAGAAACAACTGAAAGACTTCCAGCAGGTTAGCCAGGAAAGAGAAGATTTAGTAGTAGGCCATGAAAACTATCTGTATATCCTTTGAGGACTGTCATGAACAAGAGTGTTATACTTATTTTCTGTGCTTCACAAGTCAGAGCTAGGATTAAAGGCTGAAAGAAAGAGGGGAATAGCTCTCAGCTTAACAAAAGATCATTTTTCAACAATGAAGAGAGCCCAAAAACAGAATAGGCTGCCATATGAGTTAGTGAGTTCCCCAACACTACACATACACAAATGGAGTTTGGACAACCATTTACTCTGTTTATGGAACATGTAGTATATGCTACATACTTTGCAAAACAGTTAACAAAAGAAAAGTCCTATCTAAAAATCACACCAATCCTATATGGTGGTCACTACTATAATCATGTCTGTTTTATATAATAAATAAGGAAACCAAACCGTGTCAAAGACATAAACCTAATACGGGTAATACAGGGTTGAACTAAGTTGATTTCTAAGTTTCCTTCTATAGTCCAGATAATTTTCAAACCCTGAACTAAATTTTCTTAAACAATAAGGCAATTATCTCAAATATGGAGAAGTCTAAAGACAGGATCAGTTAAAGCTTATTGCTTGGGTTTTCTGCCTTTGTCTTGGTTTTGACCTGTGCTGGGTTCATTCACAGGGTGATTGCAAGATACTGGCAATAATATCACTCATAATATCCAGAAATAAGAGCATACAGAAGCAGACAAGATCTTCTCTTGTAGTGTCTTCTCAAGTACGAAAAATACTTTCCCAGAACCTTTCTCACATTTCATTGGACAGAACTCTGTCATATGATCACCTCTAACCAATCACTGTAGAGGGAATGAAACCATCGTGGCCAAATTCCACCAGTTAGGACTTATTCCTGATTCAAATGGAAGAGACAGGGATGGTTCTGCAGTCTTATTACTCAAAGTGTGGTTCACAAAATGGCAGTATCTACACTACCTGGGAGCTTGGTTAAAAATGCAGAATCCCAGGCTTCACCTCAGACCCACTGAATACAAAAATATGCATTTAGTAAGGTGATTGGTGTTTTCGTTAAAGTTTGCAAAGCTATTCCCTATAGTGTCTGCTATACTTTCTAAGTCCTAGATTATGCAATCTTATTAAAATTCCATATAAAGGAGTGAAACCACAATGATAGAAAAAAGTTCGAACTTGATTTCTGGGTGTATACTGTAGAGTAAAACAATCTTTAGCCCAGAATTTAGGCCAGTCATACTGTCATATTGATTCTGAATGTCTCGTCTTTTCATGTTAACACATCATGACCATCATGCCATTTGCCAGGGGTGTCCATAAAGACTACACACACACACACACACATATATTGTGTGTGTGTGTGTGTGTGTGTGTGTGTGTATACATATATAGAGAGAGTATACATATAATTACTTTGTGAGTTTTCATACTTCTGTAAACCACCAGAGTGCTGATTTTAAAGAGTCATGCCATCACAAATATGTTTGGCAAGTCTTACAGCTTCTTTCATCTAGAGATATCAAATGCTTTACACATAATTGGGCTTTGAAGGGAAGTAAGGAAAAGTGGCTATTTGTAAATTTGTATTTGCGGTTAGCTTATTGGACTATTACAATAATTTTGAGACAACTAATATGCAAAAGACAACACGGCTCTGTGGAGCCTTTGGTGGGATGGCACAGTAATTAATTGGTTGCATCATGGCCAAAGGTTATTATCTGAGCAGCTGTTTCTTTACAAAGCCTGCATGATCTGTAGCCAAAGGGTTATCATGAAAGACAGAAAAAAAAAAAAGATATGTTTACTTGTGATAGTGTTGGCTCTTTCTGACTAGGAATTATTTATCTACCCTGTATGCCTTTCCTGTGCAGTATTTCTGCAACCTTTGCCTAGGAATGAGAGAAGCAGCTCAAATATGAACCCAAAGGGTTATACCCTATTAGGATTTACCTCTCATCTTGAATACTAGATATTATGGCTAACCTATAAAAAGTGGGGAAACATTCACACAATCCAGCACCAAACTGAGGACTGTAGCTAGCAGGAGCAACAGAAAAGAGTCTTATCTTCATAGGGCTAGTGGAGGTTTAGTGTGATTTTTTCCATTCCTTTGAAAATAGTGACAGCAAATGCTATTTTCAGTTGTGTTAGTCCACACACTCAGAGCAACATGTCCTAAGAAGGAAATACATGTGCAAAGATTTTATCTGTGGAAGAAAATGGGGAGAGTGCCTGGTAGTCTGGGAGAGACACCAGACCATGAGACCACACTGACTCTGAGCACAGGAGAAAGGGAAGAAAGGTTGGGTGCAGCCATGCTAGACTGCTGTGAGGTCTAAGGAGTTTTGCAAAGGCTACCAGGGAGCATTCAAGCCCAAATCAGCTGCTAGGTGACTTCTATGACCCCAAAGGAACTAGCCTTTTTAGGTATCCTTGCTATGTTTTGTCACCATCTGGGAGCAGTCATGGGAAGCCTGTCCTTGGCCAGAATATGGAAATGGATCTCAGAGCACAGCAGCTGAGTTCTTGTTTAATTAATTTCTCTGTAGTAGGAGGTCTACAAGGGGCACTTTGTAGACCAGAGATTAGCACACTAACCAGTGGGAAGATCTCCTGTTTTTGTTAATATTAGTAAAATTTTACTAGACACAGACATACCCTTCCATTTACATATTGTGTATGTACACTTGTATACTACAATAGCAGAGTTGAGTGGTTGCAACAGAGCCTGTACGTCCTACAAGCCTAAAATATTTGCAATCCAGGCTTTTAAGAAAAAGTTTGCCTGCCCCTTCTCTACATTGCCAGAGTCCACCCCTTGAACCTCAGAGATCTAGTTCTCTGGAAAGATCTACTTCACAGTTTTAGGGAACGACTCCTCATATATTCCAATGGGCTTTTATTCCTAAGTTGAAATTCACAAGAGGGAGGTTATTGAAATGAATTATAGTTCCTGCCTCATGGAGGATCTTAGAGCCACAACCAGTACTCATTCTTTCTCTCCTTCACTATGCATTCTAAATTCCCCACATCTTGGTAGATGATAGGTAAAAAGTGTGAATCCTTGATAATCATACATTTCTCAGCTTGAAGTTGCTGCACGTGTCTGTTTATAATGATAATGGGGAAAAGGAGTATCAGAAGTTGCCCCAGTAGATCACCTGAAGTCTACACATTTCCCCCCCTTTCCCTTTTAATAGTCTTATCTTTTTCTGCTGATAAGGGTCATTTACCCTTGCCAGGATGATAACATTTCTATTCATCTGCTGTTCTTTGAGCACAAGAAGTCCAAAGTGTACCAGCGAAAGTTGTTAGCTTACAGTTGATGGAAACACTTTCTTTATCCCCTGACTAGAGAATGCCCCTTTTTGGGGACCAGGATCTCCACCCAAGCAGAGGTCAGTGTTGTAACGAAGGGAAGCAAAAATCTTCATTAAGAATGAGGTAAATGATGGTCATTCAGAATGATGGTAAATGGGGCCTTTCCTGCTTCAACCCTTTGGTTCCTATATCCATATATTCTTCCTTTTTGGAACACAGAGTACTATAGTTGCTTCTGATTTAATAAATACATTGCATCCTTAAGGATGCCATCCCATGATTTCAAAGCCTTAGTCTTTCCTCTGAGCTGATTCCTTAGCCATGTGTCTTTAGAAGACTATTCTAGCACTCTATGAGGATGGTTACTTCTGAGAAGTGCAGTATGTGACACCTCTAGTGTATCCCATGGTTGTGGCCTATTCTCAGTCTCCTTCAGTGTAAAGTAGGTCCCCTAATTGGATACCATACTATGTGAGATTTCATGCCTGTGCGGATAAGGTATTACATAAACTCGTAGATAATGGTGATTACTAAGATTATGCAGGCAAGTAAAGTAAATTCATATCTGAAAAAGGTATTTCTTTCTGTGAGGATGAATTGCTGGCCCTTCTAGAGTGGAAAGGCAAGTGGCTAGTTGGTCTCCTTGATGAATAAGTCTGTATTGTAGGCTCAGCGTTTTCCTCTATCGTTAACACTCAAAGGCAGCAATAGCTAGAGCAACGTTTGTAAGTGGGAGAAATGCTGTAAGACCTTAGTCTATGCCACCATAGCCACTCTATTCCTGTGTTCCTAATGTAGATTCTAGGGTATTCAATGGAAAAACTGGCTAATGTCAACTGGCCGGGTTGTTCAATACATCTATCATTGTAGATACTTTCTTGTGGTCAATAATGTGTGATATAAAACATATTCACATGTTGTGCCCACTTCAATATATTCATTCACATGCCAGACCTGCTTATCTCTGATACTGTAGTCTTTTATCTTCTAGGCTACTGAGCAAAAGGCAAGGCCACTGACCACTCACTGCCCAAGTATCTGTCTATATTCTTACCTAGAGCCATGTATTAGGGTTCTCCAGAGAAACAAAACCAGTAGGATGTATTGATACATAGATAAATAGAAAGAGATATATTAGGAAGGATTGGCTTACATGATTATGAAGGCTAAGCAGTCCCACAATCTGCTCTTTACAAGTTGCAGAACCAGAGAAGCTGGGAGTGCAGTTCCAGTCCAAACCCAAAGGCCTGAGAACCAGAGGAGCCAATGGTGCAAGTCTCAGTCCTAGTCAATGGATGTCCCATCTCAAGTACAGAACAAATTCACCCTTACTCCACCTTATGTTCCATTCTAGCCCTCAGGAAATCGGGTGATACCTTTCCACATTGGTGAGGTCAATCCTTTTACTCAGTCTACCAATTCAAATGCTAATTTCTTACAGAAACAGCCTCACTGACACACCAGAAATAATGTTCAACCAGCTATCTGGGCATCCCCTAGCCCAGTCAAGTTGACACATAAAATTAACCATCACAAGCCACTTCTCTTTTCACACAAAGTGTATAAGTTGTTGTACTGCTCACAGAACCACTTATTGGGATAATTTTCTTTTTTTTTTTATTTTCCACTGTCTTTCAGGATCACCAGTGAATGTGGCTATAATGCAACCAACATCCATATTTGGCTTATATCCAGGAACTCAGACAACACATCCAAAAATAAAGTTCAGGCTTCTCCCTTCTCTCACAGATCTGAAGACCATCCCCTCCCCGCCCCCACAAATAGCTATATGTGCAAGGCAGGTGAGGAGCACTGTGATGCATGACATGAAATATGCTCATGTCCTCTGGTCCTGCTCAGGCTTAATCCTAGATGTATGATTTTAGTTTTGCAATGGATTGATGTTGGCCCCATCTGACTTTATGATGTAGTGGGTCCAACAGAACCATGAACATAATAGAAAGTTACAGATACATGGTCACTTTGTGCCCACAGTTAAGCATTCCATCTTCATCAGGGCCCAGTAAAGATAAGAGCTCCTTCTGAAAAGGCATATAATTATTTTTTTTGAATGACATGGTCTTGTTCTAGAATCCCAGGCCCTGCATTGTGATTCTCTCACTGGGGCTTGCCGTAAGTTTCACATTGCATCTTTTCCCACCAGTGACAATTCTAACATCATAGATCTTGCTAGATCACTTAGGCTAAATAGCAGGGCAGCTTGCACCAAAGCTAAAAATTACTGTGGTACCTTTTCCTTCTCTAGGCTCCATATAAGCTGGCAGCCTCCTGTGTCACCTGCTATATGGGCCTCTACCATCCAAAGAGGTATGCCATGCAAAAAGAAGACTTCTTCCTTTGTGGTAGTAGGTGCAAGATACAGAAATTTGTTTTTTGCTTTGGAGAGGATATTCAAGCACACTCTTGACCATAAAATTATATAAATCTCACTGATAGGGCCTTTCCCTGAATTTTCATAAGATTTATCTTTTATCCTTTGGAGTGCATGTTTATCAATGCTTCCAGTTTACTAGTCACTTCTTACTCATTGTGTCCAATCAACACGATGCCATCAATGTAACGGATCAGTATCATTTTTGGTGGAATAGTCACACAGTCCAGATCTCTTTGGACTGTGTTGTGACAGAGGGCCAGAGAGTTAACATAGCCCTGAGGCAAAACTGTCAGTGAATATTGCTGTTTGTTTCACATGAATACAAACTGTTTCAGATCCTCTTCTAATTGGCAGTGAAAATAACACATACACCAAATCAGTGGTGGCATAGCCTATACCCAGGGTATTATTAATCTGCTCAAGAAATAATACCACACTGGCTTAGCAGCTGTGACGGGGTCTACTAGTTGTTTAAGTTGATGGTAATCTGTAATAATTCTCCAGAGCCTGGAGATTCCAAAAGGGTCAGATTGGTTAATTAAACAGAGATGTTATAGGGACAACTGCCCTGCATGGTTTAGGTCTTTAGTTGTGGCATTTTTCTCTGCCGTCCTTAGCTGAGCATGGCAGTGTACATCTGTAGTCCTAGCTACTTGGGAGAATGAGGTGGGAGGATGGTTTAAGCCTAGTAGTTTGAGACCAGGCTGGGTAACATAGTGAGACATAAAATAAATAAAAATAACAAAAAATAAATAATTTTTAAAAATCTCCGACATCTCCTCTGGGGATATCATAATGTTTTCTCTATACTGTCTTGTCTGAGAAATGCAATTTTAGAAGTTTCCATTTGGTCTTCCTCAGATAATGATAGTTCTTCTTTTATAGATCATGGACAGAATGGTTAATCCCAACTGCCAAATATATTGATTTTAATTACGCACTTGAGGATTGGAGAAATGACCTTTGGGTGGGTTTTTGGACCTAGTGGTCCCACTATGAACCAGATTTCAATATATTATCTGGCCCTCTTATGCCTCTACCCAACACAGGGTACATGATGACAGTTGGGTCCAGAGGTAGCAATGCCAACTCTGAAACTGTGTCTCAGAGTTCTAAAAATGTCTGGCTTTAGTCTCCTTTCACCATTTATGTTCACATGAGTAAATGGCTATAGATTCCTTTGAGAAAAATTGGGGAGATCATTAGAGAATATACTTGCCATGATGTAGCAATGTCCTCTCAGTCAAAGTGTTCCTGGTGTCAAAATTGCCTCAGGTCTAGAAACTTGAGAAGGGAGCATGACTCTTTATTGAGGCAACCACTCTTTGCCTTTTGCTCCTACATTTGTGCCTTTGTTTGTTATTATATTGTCTGTTAACCATTTCACAACTCCCAGGTGCTCAAGCCCTCTAGGTTGCCCCTCATGTCTTACCAGTCATTACATTAATTGTGGCCTCTCAGCTTCTAGATGTTAAGTGCTGCCATCTGGTCATTCTTACTTACATCTGGTTATTCATCCACTCTAAGTCCATGAATAATAATGAATCCCACTTTGTGGCCACATCAGCCTTGATATGCAAACGATAACCACTATCAAACTTCTTGGTGATGTTAGTGCCTTCGCACCAGCACATTACTGGTGGCGGCGGAGAATCACGTGTTCTCAGGGCCCTCTTGTGGAATATCAGTTTCTGATGGATCTTCTGGCCTTATATAATATACACATTCCAGCACACCCACTTTGCTCTGCCTTTTTTTCCCCTTCCTCTAGCATCTTTCAGGGAAACTCAAGCATTTCTACATCACTGAGACTGAACCACTGTTTTTCCAGGCCTCTAAGAACTAACCCAGTGGTAAATTGGTATTTTGCCCCATCCCCTGAGATTCTTGCTAGGACATTAAACACCAAGTCCCACTAGAGTGGCTCTAAACCAATACTTATTATTTATTCAGACTTAGAACCCTGCTCCTTGATTAAGCATCCTCAAAATTTAATTTCAGCAATGGTCTCCTGGTTCCTGCTGGTATATGCTAGCTAGTTCTTGCAGGGTTTTAGTTGTATAGACTCTTTCCTCCTTACCAGGCTCAGCAGATGCTTGGCCAGGTTATGTTAGAATTTAACCCTATTATCAGCCTTGGGATCAGGAGAAAAGGTAGATGAAGTTCCTGAAGGAAATACTTATTTCCTTATGGGGAAGAGATTTCTACTGCTTTTTCCAACAAAGAAGTGCTGGATATTACTACAGAAGAGTCAGTCACCTATGTGGGCCCAGAGGGTCGTGGAGAGGGGTGAAGAGCATTACCATCTCTGGCGGCACTCATCCAGATTCCCCACTTTTGGGATCCCAGATTTTCCTCACCAGGGCCCTGAACATCAACAACAATCCTTCCTCGGCTGAACATTCTAATGTCTTTGGAGCTCTGTGACTCTCACAATTAGATTTTCAACCTAAAACTCAGCTATATCTGCTCTTTCACTGCAGAAGGTAAGGGTCTATTTGCATGCTATCACAATGACTTTCTGGCTCTTGCAATTAGCCATTGACTTCTTTCTAAAAGCAGTAAGTCTTTTGTTGTCTTTCTGCCAGTTATCAGTATAATTTAGCTTAGTAACCAGCCAACTTTTCTGTCTTTGTAGGAATTTTCTTCCATATTTTTCAAATGTATCATCATACCTGCCACAGCATTCTCCTCCCCTGGGACATCATCACTGGGAAATCATTATCAATTTAGCCATGCCATTTATCCGCACGCCATCTACAATCAACGGGCCATCCTTTTCACTTGCTAGTTGGTAGGTGAGCCAGTTCCACATTCCCATATTACTACCTGTTTTCTCAGACTACTTGGTACAACTTGCATTAATCTCTATGAGAAAGAAAACAGCCATAAATCTGGGGATAACTGGAAGAACCATCAGACCATGATGTGGCACCCTAAGTAAAGGAGAGAAGAGGGAAGCTTGGGTAATAAATACCCAGACCACTGGGCAGTCTAAGAAAAGTTTGACAAGGCCATTTGGGAGGCCTTAAGTCAAAGTCAGCTGTCAGTAGACTCCTGTGTCTTTCATGAATGGGCTTATCTTCATAGCTATGCCACACTCAATCCCTGTCTGAGACCATTCCATGATAAATACATCCTTTACCTCAACATGGGGATGAATTTCAGAGTATACCCCTGGGGGCAAGGCCAGCTTCATAAGCTTGTGGCCTGTGCAGTCACACAGGACCTCACACTCAGTAGGGCCCTGCATTTGTTTTAGTGCTCTGCTCTTGTCTCAGAATTCTTCATAATTTTATCTTTGAACTTGTATTTTTAAGTGAAGTCCAATGGAATGTGTACACAAACAGAAGTGTCTGCCCTTCCTTGCTGCTCCATTCACATATAGGGCTCAGGATGTTCCCTGGGCATGAAATTATGGTAGAACCCAACCTAAGGGAGATCAAGCAAGACTTAAAACAAGTACAAAATAAGTTTTTTATGTCTATGACTGAGCAAGTAGGGGTACTGGCAGTGGCCAAGATGCCACTAACCAGAACTTGTGATGCATCCTAAGAAATATGAATGACCAAGGAACTGTATCATAATTTGTGTTTCTACTCTGAATGAACCAATCACTTATGCTGAAAATGATGACATAGAAGTAAAGGGAAAGGCAGGGCAACCCATAGGTCCTTTTGCTTTCAGTCCCTCCTTACTCATCAGTAAACTGAAGGTAAAAAATACCAGTAGGATGTGTGTGTATCAAGAAGTGAAATAAAAACCCCTGAGTGACTTTGCTGCAGTTTTCATTTTTCTGATAAAAAAAAAAACATGTGCATGTACGAGCTACAAAGTATGACCTGTGTAATTCAGTGATCCTGCACATAAGTTAAATGCTCTTATATTTGCATTTAAAATTGGCATCGCACAACATAAAGATGAATGGTGAAATTCAAACTAGCAATTTAAGATTTTAATTTGCTGTTACTCAGAACAATATTAAATATCAAATTTTTTAAAATCATGAAAAATCAAGAGAGGGACTGCAGAAGAAAAAAAAAGATTTATATTTTAGTACCTTTATTGACACTTTTTTTCTGCCTTTTGAACAAGGGCCCCATATTTTCATTCTGAAACAGTCCCTACAAATTATGTAGCTGGCCCTGCCTGGAGTCCTTGGTGAATTATGCTGCCTGCAGCTGAAGGGCAGCGGAGTGCATTGTCTTAGTTGTCACATGAGTTTTGGTGTACAGAAAATCCAGGATGCAAATCTAAGACACCTGAATCTTGACTATTTAGCTCTCCAACCAATATATCCTCTTAGTATAGATATCCAGTCCCCCTTTTTTATGTCAAAGCATGTTTAAAACTCCTGGAGGGATATTCTTCAATAATATTCTACATCCTAAAGCAATGTCAATGACAGATGGTGATGATTATACATGTCAATCATACTTGGTAAGGTGGGCCACTCTATCCCTATATCGAAGTGTGACTCACTTGCTCAAGAATTTGTTATTTATTTTTTCTTAGAGTAGATGTTAAGACTTTGGGTTCTGTAGTTGGACTGCAAAAGTTCTAATTCTAACTATGCAAAGTTACCTGATACAGTACTGAAGTTCTGAAGTATTCAGTTTATTCACCTATAAAATGGGATAATATGAAGCAATTTGGGACAAGGGGAGAGATCATTTGTTGATCAGTGTTATCTATTGTTATTATCCCACTCCAGCTACTCCTCGTAGCTCAAATTCTCCAAATCAAAGAATTCGTTTCCCATCTTTGAATCTATGAAAATTCACCTTTAAGTTTAAAGACCATCCTTCTTGGGCAACTAAGCCAATGATATGTTAGAGCCCTCACACCACTGCCTGCTCAATTCAGCCTTTGCTCAATACATATTTTTAAAAATGGTTTATTCCCTCTATGTCAATGAAAAAGAACTTATTATTATACAGTAATCACATGTATAAATCACCTCTGTATGATAAGGAAAGAACCCTGTCTAGTTCTGTAAACTTAAAACATTATCCTATACGTGGGTATTTTTCACCAAGGAAAGAAAATAATATTACTTAAGAACTATTATAATACAAATTACTAAGTTATGCAAGATTTATACAAGTGCTTTCTTATTAAATATAACATGTAATTATTTTGTTTCATTATATGACAGACTGCAATGTTAGAGGTATTAACAGTAAATATTTTGTGTTAATACAGCGTGCCCATAGGTTAACAGGAAGGAAATAAATATCACCTTTTTCTGGATTCCTTTAGCTGGAATTGGAGGCTCTAAAAATATAAATCATCAGAGCTTATTTTCCCTTTCTGATTTTTCAAAGGTTAAATTAAAAGGTCATGAAGTTGCTTGCCAGTCGCTGAGACATGGAATCTGAACAGAACAAAACAAAACCACAGGCCATGTCACTTCACCCTCCTGGATTTTGCCATAATCCTGATAATAAATAGATTATCAGGTGGTCTTTGGAAAATGCACCCTCCACTCTCATTGCCTTTTCCCCTCTCTACAAGTGCCTAGATTGCATTGCAGTTTAAGATCTTACTAGATTTTCTAAAAGTTTAGTAGGCCACTACCTACAATGATTCTTCCTAATTTTAATGTCATTCCCAACTAAACTTAAACTGACCTGAAATTTTCTGTCAGAAAATAAAAACTAAATCAAAATCATGATTTGGGGCAAGTTAGTCAAGGCCCAAGGACATTGTTGAAGGTTCTAGTTCATCTTCCAATCTCAGAGGATCTCTGAATTAGCAATTTGGACCCAGAGCAACTATTTGGTACTCTTACATCTGAACTAAAGATAACTTGAATTCCCTTTGAGATCTTCAAGGTCAGTTTTAATAGCAATTACACCTTTGGAAAAGACTCCTTGCTGTTATTCAGAAAGGTTACCATTGTTTCAGCAATATGAGGAGCTCTGCTGTTGAGGAAGAGGGCCCATTAGGTCTGGCTCTGCTCTTCTCAGTAGAGGAAAATCTATTCTTCATGCCTTTGTCCAGGCTCTTAGCAGCTGGTATTTAAAAGATAGATATGAAATTGGAAAGCAAAGGAAATCGTGGATATAAACCTACCTGTTTGGCTTCCTCCTCAGCTTTAATCCTGGACACCCACTGAAGCAATGTCCACTGGCCAAAATATAGAATCCCAAATATTTTGATTCTCTGTGAAACAATCAGGAATTCTCTTTTTCTGTTCTTTCAACCTGTATGTAGCTCCTCAGCTCCAGTTTCCACTTAACTTTTGAACCTTGATTGTGCCTCCAGTGATTTCTGTCCTGATTTGGAATTTCATGTGGACTTTGCTCAGAGTCACCTTCCTGGCATTTTTGACTCCCATCCATCTTGTGCTTACTAATAATTATCAAAAATTTTAATTTCAAGCACCCCCCTTTTCTGACAATTGTTTCCCATTTCTGCTAATGTCAGATTACACAAACCTACGGAGAAAGCCAGAAATATTCTTTCTTATCACTCACCTCCTTCTTAGTTCATATGATTCATACATAGATTCTTACTATATCTCCAGCATCCAGATTTTTTCCTGCCACCTTTACTCCCACTTTCTATTTCTTCTGCTTGGAATGTCCTTCTGGTAGCATTTTGTATGACTGGTTTATTCACAACACAGCTCAAATGTCTTCTAGCTAGAGAGATCTTCCTTGCTATTCTATCTAAAGATGTAGTCTACAAATATTCCCTGTCTCATTACTGTTAATTTTCTACAGAGCTGCTAAAAAATACAGCATCTATCTATTTCCTCCATCAGAATGGAAGCTTGATGAAGAAATCCTTATCTCATTCATCATTATGTCCCCAGCACCTAGCCTAGGAATAATAAACACAGTATAAATGTATTTTTAATGAATGGATAAATTAATAAAAAATGAAAGAAAGAATAAATGAATAAGTTAATGAATGAAAGATGTATTAATAAATGAGGTGGGAATTACTTTAGCCCCTGAAAATTCAAACCCTTTTAATAACTATCTGATTTATTCTCTTTCAACTTACTTTTTTAATGTCACAGCAAAACCCAGGCATATACACATGAAATTACCACTGTAATATTTGTAATATACTACCTAAGCAGTACATTTCATTTCAACACTATTCAAGAACACACAGGGACAAAGCAAGAAAATGTCATAACTTTGAATTATGATTCTTTCATGAATTAAGATGAAGGTCTCAGAAAGTACTGAAGATCTTCAAAAGGAAAACATCTCCAGTGGCTTCCCCAATAGCCAATTTCCTAATTCCAATCAATTTTCTAGGGGGTGGAGGTGGGAAGGAATTTATGTACATACCACTAGAGCAGCAGTCCCCAACCTTTTTGGCACCAGGGACCAGTTCCATGGAAGACAATTTTTGCACTAATGGGATGGGAGTAGGGGGAGGTAGAGCTCAGGTGGTGATGCATGGCCCGCCAGTTCCTAACAGGCTGCAAGACCATACCCGCTGTAGGAGGGGTTGGTGACCACAGCACTAGAGGATATGGTAGAGGAATTATGTTTATGGTGACTGCCTTGGTCTTTTCAGGCTGCTATAACAAGACATCATAAACTGAGTGGCTTACAAGCAACAAACATCTATTCTTCACAGTTCTAGGGGTTAGAAATTCCCCAAGATTAAGGCAGATTGGTGTTTGGCTAGGATTCACTTTTTGGCTCTTTCTTGCCATTTCCTCACATGGTAGAAGGAACAAGAGGTCTCCCTAGGACTTCTTTTATAAGGGCATTAATACAATTTGTATGTGCTATGCCCCTACTATGGTTTGAGTATTTGTCCCCTCCAAAATTGAAATTTAATTCCCAATGTGGCAGTTTTGAGAGGTTGGGCTTTTAAGAGGTGATTGGGTCATGAAGGCTTTGCCCTTATGAATAGATTAATACACTTATGGGTTAACTTATTAATGTGTTAATGGATTAATGGGTTATAATGAGAGTGGAACCGGTGGCTTTATAAGAAGAGGAAGAGAGAGCTGAGCTAGCATGTTCAGCCCCTTCACCATTTGATACCCTACACTGCCTCAGGACTCTGCAGAAAGTCCCCACCAGCAAGAAGGCTCTCACCAAATGCAGCCCCTTGACCTTGGACTTCTCAGCCTCCAAAACTGTAAATTGTAAATTTCTTTTTTCTTTTAAATAAATTACCCAGTTTCAAATATTCTGTTATAAGCAATAGAAAATGAACTAAGACAGCCCCCATGACCTGATTAACTCCGAAAGACTCCATCTCCAAAGAGTATCACATTGGTGATTAGGATTTCAAGATATGAATTTCTGAATGTTTATTGGGAAAAACAGTCAGAACATAGCAGTGACATTAGGTAAGAAGACCAGACGGTGAGAAGGGTTACTTAGCAAAAACCTGAAAGTTGATCTCAATGTCAGTGGATCAACTGGCTATGAAGAAGAGTCAGTAAACAATTTAGAACAAATAACAAAATCCCTTTTTTATATATTAGTACATAATTCTTCATCTTTTCATTTTTATTGTATTTTATTTTATTTTTATTTATTTTTTTAAATGAGGTATCACTATGTTGAGTGCTAAAAAGCTTTAAAAATTGGAAGAAGCAATTATCTACCAATTAGTTTAATTTTTCCCACTTTCCTATGACTTTTAAAAATCCATAAATTGTCTTAAAAGTGGTAGGACACATCTTAAGTAGATACAGAGATTTGAGCTGGTTGGACAAATGCAATGTCTGAAAGACTACATTCAAACATAAGAGCTGGTGTTTATTTTTCTCCTCCAAGAGAGCAATAAATAAAGCTACAACATTCCATATTGTCCTTGAGATCTTAATTAATTAATGGAAGTTATTTTACGTTTGGAAGACTCATGGTTCTTCCAATTTTTCACAATCTTCTTAATTACCTAGGCCACTTTGGAATATGTGTGTGGTTTCCTACTCATTGGTCGTAGAGCTGTACTTACTTAGCTTTTAGGAAAATAATGTGCCTTATAAAATATCTTATCTTTACTTGTTTCTTATCATTTTAATTTGAGTAGTGGGCTATCAGCAATAAATTATTTTTCCAATTGATTCAACATTTATTAAATATTATTTCATATTTGTGCTTTTTTAAACAAAACTAAAATAAGACACAAAGCAGAACAATAAGTGGATTCCAAACTTAATTATGAGCTTAAAATATGGCAATCTACACAAAAAATCCACATAGGGGTTTTTGCCGGCATCAGCCAAACAATTGCACATTGTGGCAGTGCTTAAATGTCACAAGTACAGTAATGTAAATTTAAAAAAGGAGGTTAAAGTTTGAATGAAATCCTAAAAGTTATCCAAAACACTAATTCTATGACATAAATACTTTCATTTTAAGAAAAGATTTTCTGAAATTTATCTCCTAATTAAATAAAGTTGAATTAATCAAATATGTATTCAGCACCCTAACAGAACAATTCACGCTCAGCTGTTCACTAGGAAAACTTACATATTGGAGTAGGTTTACCTCAGTTTGACATAATGTTGAGTTATATAGTTTCTGTACTTCTAAATTCCTCAGATATGACAAATGGACTTAAAAGTTTTCATTGATCCATCTTGAATTAATTTTTGTATATGGCAAGAGATGGGAATCCTGTTTCATTCTCCTGCATGAAACTATAGAAATTCTAGAAGAAAATGTAGGAAAAACTCTTTTAAATATCAGTCTAGGGGGCCGGGCGCGGTGGCTCACTCCTGTAATCCTAGCACTCTGGGAGGCCGAGGCGGGTGGATCGTTTGAGCTCAGGAGTTCGAGACCAGCCTGAGCAAGAGCGAGACCCCGTCTCTACTAAGAATAGAAAGAAATTAGCTGGACAACTAAAAATTTATAGAAAAAATTAGCTGGGCATGGTGGCGCATGCCTGTAGTCCCAGCTACTCGGGAGACTGAGGCAGGAGGACCGTTTGAACCCAGGAGTTTGAGGTTGCTGTGAGCTAGGCTGACGCCACGGCACTCTAGCCTGGGCAACAGAGTGAAACTCTGTCTCAAAAAAAAAAAAAAAATATATCAGTCTAGGCAAAAAAATGTATGACTAAGACCACAAAAGCAAATGAAACAAAACAAATAACTGTGACTTTATTAAATTAAAAAGCGTCTGCACAGCTAAGGAAATAATCAACAGAGTGAATAGACAAGCTACAGAATGGAAGAAAATTTTCCCAAATTACACATCCAACAAAGGACTGATATCCAGAATCTACAAAGAACTCAAACAAATCAGCGAGTATAAAACTAACAATCCCAGCAAAAAGTTGGAAAAGGACATGAACAGAAACTTCTCAAAAGAAAATAGACAACTGACCAACAAATATATGAAAAAATGTTCAACATCACTAATCATCAGGGAAATGCAAATTAAAACTATAATGAGATACCACCTTACCCCTATCAGAATGCCATTATTAAAAAGTCAAAAAATAATAGATGCTGGCATGGTTGCAGAAAGAAAGGAATGCTTATATACTGTTGGATAGCAAATTGGTACAACCTCTATGGAAAACAGTATGGAGATTCCTCAAAGAAATAAATGCAGACCTATCATTTGATCTAGCAATCTCACTGCTGAGTATATACCCAAAGGAAATTAAGTAATTTTATCAAAAGGGTACCTGCACTCAAATGTTTATCACAGCACAATTCACAATTTCAAAGATGTGGAACTAACCACATCTTTGAAATTGAAATACACCAACCTAAGTGTCCTTCAATTCATCAGTGAATAAAGATAATGTGGTGTGTATACACACACACACACACACACACACACACACACACACACACACACCATGGAGTACTACTAAGCCATAAAAAGGAATGAAATAATGTCATTAGCAGCAGCTTGGATGCAACTGGAGACCGTTATCCTAAGTGAAGTACATCAGGAATGGAAAACCAAACACCGTATGTTCTCACTAAGAAATGGGTGTTATGTGAAGGGTACACACAGGCACAAAGTGATACAAAGGACATGAGAAACCAAGAAGAGGGGAAGGCAGGAGGGTGGCTATGTGATTAAAACTAACCTACTGGGTGCAATGAACACTATTTTGGTGATGGGCACACCAAAAGCCCTGACTTAAGCACTATATAAGATAGCCATGTAATATTAATAAAAATACTTCACTTGTACCTCCTTAATTAATAATTTGAAATAAAAATAAAATAATGTCAATTACTACCTAAAAAAAACGTTTTCCTTAAAGCCTTAAAGAAGTGATTTGGTACATATGACCAGAGAAATTGAAAGAATAATATGAGAATGCTCTGTTTCCTGTTTTCTACAATTTAAATATTAAATATGGTAACCTAACAGAAACGCTATAATTTTGTTCTTTCTTCCTTCCTGTGTTTGTTTTTAATCAACGAATAAATAATAATTGTAGCTGTCTCCAACCTTATGGAGAAATATATGTAACTATTTTAAAGACATGCTTCTCCACTGTATTTGGAGATAGGGCCTTTAAAGAGGTAATTAAATTAAAGCGAGGTCATTAGAGTGGGCACTAATCTGGTGTGACTGTTGTCTTTATAAGAAGAGGAGATCAGGACACAAACACACGCACAGAGTGAAGACCATGTGAAGACTCAGGGAGGTGAAGACAGCCATTTACAAGCCAAGGAGGGAAGCCTCAGAAGACATCAATCCTGCCAACACCTTGATCTTGCACTTCTAGCCTCCAGAACTGTGAGAAATAAATTTTTGTTAAATAATCCAATCAGTGGTACTTTGTTACATCAGCCTTAGTAAACTACTGCAGGCTCCTATCCTAACAGCCTAGATGGATAATATCTGAATGCTATGAGGAAACGAGACAGAAACCAGTAACAATTGTTCGTTCTGCATAATGGATAGATACAGAGTTTGTGTTAAGAAAGTCTTTTCTGGGCAGGGAAAAGTAGTAAATGATGTTTTTTTCACTTATTTTAAGGGCATTCATAGGTTCCACTGCAATCCAATGGAGCATCCCAGGAAAAGGATTCAGTGCTTCAATGACCAGAAATTAGTGTATTGCAGCAGTTATCACCAGCAAGTGGTATCTCTGTAGGAGCAGACTGGAGAAAAAGTCCTGTCTAACTTCAGCGTGGCATCCTGAGCGGCATTCAGGAAGAAGATCAAAACTTACCACGGGACAGAAGAGCACAGTTCATTTGATTTTGATTACTTTCCTCATATTTAATTATAAAGGCTCTGAGATAACTTAGTGTTTTCAAAGTATAATTTCCCTGAGTGGATGGTCCTAACTCAAGAGCCTTAATTTTTACAGTAACCTTGAACATGATTACATTCAGAACTCGGAACAGTGTTTAGCTTAGGAGGCATTACATTAGATCTTTATTTACTGCTTGGAAGTTAAGAGAAAAGTGTAGTTTGATACAGCTTTATCATCATACATTTTGAATTATGACTAAACTTGTTTTACAGCTAAGCAGAAATGCTTTCAGTGTAGGTATGTCTAAGTACTAAAGTGGCAAGGGACGGTGAGTGTTAGGTGCGGATGGGGGTGTTGCGCAAAAATCAGTCATTGCCAGGGTATTTTTCTAACTCATCATTGAAGACCCGTAGATGGCAAATCTGTAGATGTTGTCAATATAGTGCCGTGATACTCAAAATGGGCAGAAAAGAACTGAATTTTAAAAATGCCTTTGCTAGGCTAACAGAGAACCTGCAACCATTTGTCTTTTGTCCACAAGACAGTGCGGTCAGCAGGACAGAGGCAATACCTGCCACTTGGGAACTAAGAACAACAAATGTGAAGCATGAAACTGACAGGCTGTAACTCACAAGTGTCTAAAGCCTGCCCTCAGATACTCTTGGGCAGCTCCCACTGGGGCTTTAGCTGGGAAGTCAATTGAATTTCAGGGCCTGAAAGGAACTCTTGGTCTACTGGGAGCAACTATTCTGGGCTGAAACATGGACAAGGAGTTTTAGGTAATAATCGGAAACTAACAGTAACCATCTGGATAAAAATACAATTGTTCGTTCTTTCTTAGAACCAGGCTTAGACCCAGGAACCCATATCCAGAGGTAACTAAGCTAAAATTTCATCTTCAGCTTCCATTTCACATCAGTGAGACATTACACATCCTGCATGTGAGCCTCACTTATTATTCCAGTCAGTGATGGGAATCTTACAAAGAGAGCACTCTCACTCCGTGAGAGTCGGGGCCCTCTGACCCTTCCCACCCGGGAGGAAGGGAAGTACATATGTAAGAGACTGTGATTACACAATGAATTATTAAGAAGAGAAGTCAATCCCAAATAATCATCACATTCAAAACAGCTTCTGTGGCCAAAAGTGGTTCAGCAAAATGCCACGCATATGGGAATTCTTAAAAACAAGGGGGTGATGGTGAACTCCTCGTTAAATCAGTCTGTCAGGTATCCTTTGTGATAATCCACCACCTACACATTTCTGCGTAACATGTGTCTCGGGAAAATATTAATACAATCAATGTAGAAGAGATTATTTTGGAATTTAGATCTGAATGACAAACACAAATGAAATCATAAACACAGATTTCCCTCCCTGTGTGCTGAAGGAATTCTGGAACAAAGAGGCATAGGTGTGAAACTAGTACCCTGAAAAAGTGTGGGGCGAGTAAATTTTAACCAAGCATCTTATAAAAAGTGAGATGTAAGTTGAAGGAAAGAAAGTAAACTGGCATCCTGGAAGAAAAATTTGTGTGAAAAGATATCCTAAAGTCATGGGCAATTTAACCAGTGAATTTTCTGTAAGAGAAACTCCTTCCAGTACATAAAAAGAAACAAAAATAGATCATCGCAGTTGCAATTGCTTTTCAGTGCATTATGGAATGATTGGGATTAAGGAGTAAAACAACAGAGATCAATTGTCGATTTCTTTATATCAAGGGACCTGGGGAAAATAAAACACATAATTTTTTAATAAAGAAACTATATGGACATCTGCACCCGAATGTTTATGGCAGCACAATTCACTATTGCAAGAATGTGGAAACAATCCAAGTGCCCATCAATCCATGAGTGGATTATCAAAATTTGGTATATGTTTACAATGGAATATTACTCAGTCATAAGAAATGACAGTGATCTAGCACCACTTACACCTTGAGCCCATTATCCAAAGTGGGGCACCACAAGAGCAGAAGAACGGGATCCATTTGTACTCACCATCAAATTGGTATTAACTAATCAACACATAAATGCACATATCAGAACAACATCTATTGGATGTTGGGGAAGGGGGAGGGCGGCGGGAGGAGGGGGAGGAGGGAGGAGGGGACGGGTATTTGTATACACAAGGAGTGCAATGCGCACTACCCGAAGGAAGGGCATAGGTGAAACATGGACTTGGGGGGGGAACCAAGGGCAACACACGTAACCTAAACATCTGTACCCCCATAATATGCTGAAATAAAAAAAATAAAAAATAAAAAAAAGAAACTATATGCATATTAGCATAATATTTGAATTATCTCATGTATTTCAGGCTATTTTTATGATGATCTGTATAATATAGCATTTACTGATCATGTCAGTCATTATTTCCAAGTCTCATTCTATTGGCATAGTTGAGTTCAAATACTCCGAATCTTAAATCAGGATATGGCCACATATTCCTTAGTAGTTTGCTTAAGACATGTACGCTTGTTCTGTGTTTTGCCTGGCCTCAAATGTTTGTCCCATAATGATCCAAATATACAGAACATCTAGAATAATTAGGTGTTATAATAAAACTCTGCCAATAGAGATACGCAGGTGGTGAATATCAGCTCTGGTGAATTATCTGTGGACAAAGAAATTATCCACTTACTACAAGCACTTTATCTGATTATACCCTCCCCCTCAATGGATTAGATAGTCATACTTGGAAATATTTTGCATTGAGCTGGAGATTGCATTTGGCAGTATCTCAAAATTCAAGATGAATTCAAAAATGAAGCAGCATTTGACATCCTTAATGAAATTTGATGTTGTAGTTTCTGGTATGTAAACTACAGAAAATTTGTATAATGTTTTATTTTAAAAAGAAAAGAGAGGAAGGGAAGAGAAGGAAGGAGGGAAAGAGGGAAGGAAGAAAGTACTTTAAACTCATGTGAGTTCATAGAGAGCTCCAGAACAGATAGAGTGAATCTGCTGCTGACTCAGGTAACAGGAAAACAATCATTTGTCAATAGTAGTTATGATCATGATGGGTTCATTCAAACAGTTAGGAACATTAGCCGAGAAAAACAAAATACCATAAGCCAAGTTATCTGAATAAAAGGGTGTTTTTTTTTCATTAAAATATAAGATAACCAATATTTGCATCTTATTAAAGGCTAGTTACATCGAGTTTGAAATTGTAAGAAAACATAAACTCCTTTGGTTATTCAGTGATGATTTCATGATGAATGATTGCAGACAGAAAAATAAATGAGCCATTCTATTAATGACTTACATGTAGAAGAAAAATTCTAAAAAAATATATTTTTTAAATAGTTTCGCTAAAAGTGCAATATTTAGTTTTTAAGTCTATCCTCTTTATCCAGACCCCGGCTTCCTAAAATTTAAATAATCTCTCCTTTATGTGAATAACCATAGTGGTTTTTTATTTGGTATGAATTTTATATATTTTTTAAAATTTTCTCTACTATGCAGAGCTAAAAATACTTTGTGAAGAGAGATCCTCACTCAATCAATTCAGTTCATTTTATCAAATACTTGTACATAGTAGCCTCTCAGTAATTTCTGATAATAAAAGTGATTGCATAATGTTCATAAGAATTAACCCTTTTAATATTTAAATATATTTGTGTTTAACATGGCAACACTACAAAGTATTTCAAGAAAATATTTTGAATACTACTATGTTCAAAATACCTTCAGAAATTATAAATTAATAAGATTTTTAAAGTTTTATATGTTATATTTAGAATTTTGCTCAATCCTAAATTTGAAGTCATGTTTGAAAGTCCTGACTTAGAAATGGATAAGTAGTATAAAGCTTCTGTATCTTCTAGCAAAGTTTCAAAGATTAGGTATATTCACGACTAGTAGTTTTAAAAGCCATTTTAGACATGAAGAAAAAAAATTCTCTGAAATATCTATTTGTGTCTATTTAGTTAGACATACATTAACTATTTCACCAGAAAATTCTGCTCAGGAAACATTTTAGTAGGAATAAAAAAAATACATCTTCAGAAATACTGTCGATTCCTTTAAGTGCCATTTATTATCCAGAGATAGTTCAGATATGGTTTGATGAGAGTTAATTGTTCAATACTATTTAGTACAAAAGTAGCTGGAAGATAAGGCATCTAATTGATGCATTAGTAGTCATTTCCACCTCCAAAAGTTGCAGGAGGCATTTTTAACAACCTTCATTTTCTTTTCAGGGGATCTGCTCTAAAGAAAATGAAATATTCACTGTTTGTTCTGTTTTACATTTATTTAGTAAGAACCATTATCATCCATCCCAAGCACACAACTTTGCAGAATAACAAAGATGCACAGAGCAACAATGGCCTTCATTCTAAGCACAATGCTTTGAGGAAGCAGTTCTTGTTTTATTAAGTGCTTTCAGTTTTGCCTTAGGACCTCTGACTTGAGTAGGCTTTTTCCCGGAGGTGCACAGATGGCCCTTTTATATTCATTATTATATGCTGTTAATCTACGATGATGGAGAAATTAGTGGATCCTTTCTTTTCCCTTTTCCCCAGTAACCTTCTTTTTGGATTTAATGCTAATAATTAGTTTTGAGGAAAATGAATAGATGTATAGTACTACTTTCTATGGTACTACTTTCTGTGATTCTGTGGAGTGAAAACACATCAGATTTTTCATCATAAACATCTATCTCTAGAATTTTATGCAACCATTGTAAAAATGTTCCCTGGGCTAGAATTTTACATTTCCTTTTGCATTTTTTTCTTTTTATTCTGCCCCTCTTTTTAAAACTTGGAGAAAAATGAGAACATATTCAAAAGAAAAGTTTCTTTTCTATTGTTAGGAATGGAAAATGGAAATAGACAGTATTGCTAAATGAGGAAAAAACTTTTATAAATGTTAATTGCATTTTTAAGTAATGTGAGAAAAGCTGCTTGCCCTGTTAGGAGGGTTTTTCTCTAATAGCAATAACAAACAAAATATACTTAAAAAACTAAAAATATGTAAAACGCTGGCCTTTGAGAATACTATAATGCCCTAGTTAAAGTGCTCTGATGCCTCAGGTTCTAGAATATTCTGAGATAAAAGTTAAAAATAGAATATAAGATTAAAGCTCTTTCTCCCATCTCATTCACTTCTTTTAACATTACCACCTAGAGCTTGAGAAACTTAGTATAGAGTTTCTGAAAGAGGCAAAGAGTCTGAGGGTGCAGTTCAAGCTCTGGTTTAGCCAGAAATTAAGAAAGTCAAATAATCTTTCTGAATACCAGGCTTTTCCTCTAGAGAAGCAAATTTCTGGAAATACCTTATAAAGACTCCCTTATTATAGTAGATAGTCTTAAAATGTTTATGTAACAACAGAAAAGAATAAATTATACTGTTCACCTATATTCAAGCATGCTCAATCCTAAATATTCCTACATATTACCGAAATATTCTTGGCCAACTCAATTCATCGATCCAGTTTTTGATTCATTAATTTATTCATTCATTCAATAAACATTTATTGAGCACCCAGTATGTGCCACATAACATGATACAGCCCTAAAAAGAAAGCAGCTCTTGTTCTTTCAGAATTTACAGTTTAACAGAGAAGACAAACACTAAGTGGCTAGTTATGACAAAATTGGATAAACATTATGATAGGGGAAATGACTTCCTTGGTGATGCACATGGGTGATAAAGTCTTCAGTGAGTTTTGTGCCTTCTAGCAAGATAGATTAATAAAATGCCTACTTATTCTGATGAAACTTTGTAAAAAATTAGGGAAATTCCTGGCACCAAATATAGCCCAATAACTTCTCCTCCTAACCTCTCTAACAACACAATGGAAAATATTCAAAATTCAATTAAATCTCATTTTATTGATGCTTTAGTAGACACTTAAACATATATTTATTCAACTATGCAGAAAAGAGAGATATTCAACAGTGTGTCCTTCTAAGTAAAACAAAATGATGCTTCATAAAAGTTTTCAGAATCCTTAATCAATGCTTTTCTCATTCATTTGGTTTTTTAAGATTAAGAGTCTTATTGTAAATTGCAGTTCAATTACATTTTCACCTAAACTATTTATGCTTTACTCAAATATAATTATATTTACATCCAATATAAATTTCTCCTTATGCCTAACTCATGTCTGTCTATATTGTCTTTAAAACATTTATGGCCTCAAGAAATATTCAAATCAATGACCCCTCAAAAATACACAGAAAGGACATAATTGTCACTATCAAAGCAGCAAAAACTGTAAAATGTCCATCTAAGATATGACATTCAAAGATGTAGCTTACTTAGTGTTACACCTAAAAAGATGGGAGTCCAGAGCATCCAGGCCCACATGCTATTGTTGTTTTTGTCATTGTTTGCTTCACTCAGTTATCTGTTCAGTGTTGCACAGAATAGCACAGGGATGTGCAATTCTTGGTAATAGCAGAAATACTACTAGAAGCAGTCCACATATATCTGCAATTTAGTTACAAGATGAATGCATAAGAAAGAGTGAAAAGGTAAATGCACAAAGGTTGCATTTTGATTCCATCTGTGACTTGCTAATCAAACTTATTTTGGTTGTATAAAGGCTCACCTCCGAAAAGCAATTGCAGTAATAGCTGTGTGTTTCAGTATTGTTTTTTACTCCTCTTGATCACCCAAGCTTTCCTGTACATAAAAGTGAAGGAGAGAAATAGGATGGTAGGCAATTTACCATTTCTCTGAAAGCTGTAGGAGGAAAAAAAAATCTTCCAAGTAATACCTGAGAGAAAACCTAGTTTCCTTTTAGTCATGTTACATTCCTGCTTTTGTGTTTACAACTTGTTCACAAATAAATGATTCCAAGTTTCAGCCAGAATTTGAATCTCAAGTATTCCACTCACTGTGAAAAGGAACATAGAGGCCCAGAAGGATGTAACCAACTTTTGCTGTGACAAAATGTTCCCTTGAAAACCGAATAAAGTTATTGGTGCATCCTCAGATAGGTTAACACAAATTTGACTGGGAAGAGCCCAATTCTTGGCAATAAAAAACTGACCTTTGAAATTTCTTCTGTCTATAAAGTAGAATTTTCTTAATGTTATTAAGGGGAAACAGCAATTTCAACCCAGACAACATTGTCCATCTCCTAAGTGCCCAGCACTGCACTAGGTCCTTAGATATAAAGTTAATATACCCAACCTCAAGGAGATTTTGTTTTGTAGGAGAAATGAAAATATTAAGAAACTATTAAATTCATGGAGAACATACAAATGAGAATGCATATTTTATGATAGGTAATTTCAAATAAGACTTTTTGTTCTTTTTGAAGACAGATGTGTAAAAATCATCAGTGTTAATATTGTAATGCTGAACGTCCAGTGTACCCTGGGGCAGTAATGGTTAGGAGTTGGCCTGCTGGAACAGAGCAGGGCAGTTGCCTTGGGTGGTTAGCTTAGGCTCATGGAGGAGCCTACTTGGGGAGACAGCCCAGGAGGTAAACAAAGGGGACAAAGTATCAGAAGTCCCAGGGAAAGTTGGAGAGATATTAAGTAAGGGTCAGAGCATTTCTGAGTAAGATGAGGTAGGCCTGGAAATGATTTAGTCAGAATTCTTCTGGCATAAGTGAAAATAATAAAACTTCGACTGGCTTAATCAAAACATATAAGTTATTGACTTGCACAATTGAAAAGTGCAGGGCATAACTGAAAAGTATAGACAAGGCTATGCCCATGGGGTTATCATGAATCCATTTCTCACTTTCTTCCTGGCTCTGCACTTCTCTCTGTTGGCTTCTTTTACAGGCAAGCTGAGGCCAGTGGCAATAATGGGCTATCACCACTCCGAGTTTATGTTCAATTTAACAATCCAACCCAAAAGAGAGAACCCCTTCTCCAAAGGGACTGGCAATTGAAGCATTAATAAATGAAAGTCTTGTCTATACTTTCCTATATTAATGACATAAAAACCCTACATAGATGTGACACATTCTTGTATCCCCCTCCCAAAATCAATCTTTGTGTATCTGTTAGGGATTGTATTCAGCTGCTATAAGGACAATGATTAGAAGAAGTCAGAAGGCTATTTCTCCCTCACTTAGAAAAACCAAAAGCACGTAGCCCAGAAATATTATGTCAACTCCATAATGTAAGGTGTAAGGACTGGAAAGAAAGACACTAAACCACCACTGTCCATATTTGATAAAATTATCTGAATAGAAAATATGATATACTTTACAGAGAAATTATTATAAGAGATATGATTAATTGACAAGATTGTTGTATATAAAAAATAATATATAACAATCAATTGCATTCCTATATAGCAGCAATATAGAGTGGTAAAATCATATTAAATAAGATATATCATTTTCTATAGTAACACAAAATTAAGGCATTAGACTAACCATAAGTGATCTGAATAACATTAAAAGAAAAATGACCAAATTTTATTTAAATTGATTTAAACATTGAAGAGATATACATATTCATGGATAAAAAGATTTATTAGCATAAAGCTATCAATATTTCCCAAATAAATCTAAAGGTAGATATAGTTCTAATCAAAAGTGCCAACAGGGATATTTTTTCAAGAAAACTACCAAAAGGAAGTATATATAAAAACAATGAATCAAGGGATTTTTTTCAAGGAACCTGTCAACAAAATTTATATGAGAAGGCCAAGAACCAAGAATATGCAAGACACAAGCTATTTGCCCTACAGATATCAGGCTATTATGAAATTAAAGTGGTTAAGAAGCATAGTCCTGGGATAGACATAGGGAAATTGACCAGTGAAACAGAATGGAAACTCCATATAGATAAATATATTATATCAATAAATTTACATTGAATATCGTGGGGAAATAAAGTTACTATTCAATAAACAATACTGGAAAAATTATATATTCATATAGAAAAAATTAAATTGAATCCTTATATTATATAACAAAAAAACTAAAATCAATTCCAAATAAATAGTAAATCTGAATACGTGGAGAAAAAAACTTTAAAATTTTCAGAAGGAAATGCCTTTATGGCATTAATATAGGAAGATATTTCTTATAATGACTCAAATATGCAGGAAAGATTGATAATTTGATAATACATTACATTTTGATCTGTGCTTCAAAAGAGTGAAACAGAATGAAAAGTCCGCTAACTCCCTGGAAGATTATTTTCAAATTGAATAAGTGCCAATGAATTGGGATCCATAATATGTAAAAAATTTTTAAAATCTGTAAGAAGAGCACAAATAATTTAATGGTAAAATTGATGATATATATGGCAATTCACAGAATAAGAACTTTATCTGAATAAGAAAAAATAGACATATTAAAAATTATCACCAGTTACCAAAAAAATGCATATTAAAACCATAATAAATATTATTTTGTGCTGAATAAATTGTGAAAAAGATTAAAAGCCTGACAGTAGAAAATGCATGTAAATGAGTTACAATTTTCATATATTACCAGCAGAGTGTAAATTCCATAGCCAATTCGAGGCGTAATTGGAAAAATATTGAAAAATAGAAGATGACTTAGCAATTTAATTCTCTATATGCACTCTAGATAAATCCTTACATGTGCAAAAGATGTATACATGACTATGCATAGCAAAAGTGCTTATAAAAGCAAAAAGAAACGTATAAATAACATAAATCTCTATGAACAGAAGAATAGATAAATATATTGTGTTATATTCACGCATTTGAACATTATACAGAAATGCAAATTAATACACTCATTCTACAAATGTCCACATAGATATATGTTAAACATTCAATATTAAGTGAAAGGGCAAAGACAGGAGATATATACATGCAGTATGTGTTTTACACACACACATATAAAATTTTGTAATACGTCTTAGTTCTGGCTGCCAACATAAAATACCACAGGCCTGTTAACTTAAACAACAGAAATCTATTAATATTTTTCACAGTTCTGCAGACTGGAGGTCAAAGATCAAAGTACCAGGATGATAAAGTTCTGGTGGGGGCCCTCTTCTGGTATGCAGACTGCCAACTTTCATTGTGGCATATGATGTGGCAGAGAGCAGAGAGGGAGAGAAAGTAAGCTCCTTGTATCTTTTTATAAGGGCACTAATACCAGTCAAGAGGGCTCCATCCTTATGACCTAATTATCCTCCAAGCATTCCCCCAACCCCCAACACTATCACACTGGGCATTAAGATTTCAACATAAGAACTTGCCAGGGGTTGGGAGACACACACATTCAGACCACAGAAAACAGTCAAATAGATATCTAGATTTTTCATGAATGTGTGTGTGTGTGTATATTTGGTAAAAATACAAAGCTATATTAAGGAACAATACACACAAAATGAGGATAGCATTTGTCTCTAGGAGAAGAGTGGAATGGATTTGAGAAAGGATACTTAGGGAGATTCAGCCCATATTTATAATATTTTATATTATTTCTCAGAGTGGTAGTTAATAGGCATTTAATTCACTATTATCAATACATTTTTTATATCTGATATATTTAATAGATTTGAAAAGAAAATATGAATCAGTTACTGATTTCATAAGAAGGTTGAGTGGAGTTGGGATACAAAAAGTAGACAATAGCAAACTGTAAAATTTAGATGCAATAATCTAAATTAAGGGTCCTCCAACTGCAACTCATAGGCTAAATCCAGCTCACTATCTGCTTTTGTTAATAAAGTTTTATTGGAACAGTCATATTTATTTACGTATTGTCTGTGGGTACTTTTCTACTAAACATCAGAGTCAAGTAGCTGCAACAGAGGCAGTATGGCCTCCAAAGCCTAAAATATTTATTATCTGGCTCTTAACAGACAAAGTTGGCCAAACTCTGCTCCAAATGGTTAACATAGACTTTGATTGATGTATAATAACAAATTTTTATTTATTGCATACTTACAGGCAGATTGAATGTATCACCTCAGTTAACTCTTAATATTTGAGAGAATGCTAATATTATCCCCATATTACAGATGAGAAAACTGAGACTCGGAGAAATTAAATAACTTGTTCAATATCTTTCTTAGGATTAAGAGATAAAAATAGGTTTCTCTGATTTAAATCAAAACATACTGACTTAAACCATTACAGAAAAATCAGAAATTTATCCTAAATCTTTTTCTTTTCATACTACACTTTTTTAGTTTGTCAAAATAGAGGATGTTGGATCAATGATTTGGAATAGGGTAAGACCTAAAATGTAAAATATATGAAAATTTGAAGTTACAAAGAAATATAAATTTTTTTCCAAATAATTAGGCATAAAAATTTTTCCCTAATAAAGGAATCTACAATCATATACACACAATTTTTTTTTTATTTCAGCATATTATGGGGGTACAGATGTTTAGGTTACGTATGTTGCCCTTGCCCCTCCTCCCCCCCAAGTCTGAATTTCAAATATGTCCATTCTTCGGGTGGTGCGCATTGCACTCTTTCACACACAATTTTTTTAATCAGTCCGTAAGAGATACAGAGATGCTGTGTTAGCTTAAACAGCCAATTATATTACACTATATGACTCAATAACTCAACAATTCTATTGATTTTCTGTTACATACAAATCACCGACACAAATGTATAAAAATCACTTGCAAAGATTAGATTTTCTATAATGAAGTAGAAGATACAATGAAATTTTTATTTATTTTTTTTACAATGAAATTTAAAAAAAAAACTCCTCCATAGACTATAAATGCCTTGAGAATTAGAATTGTAAACCTATTCAATACAAATGTCTAGGGAATGAATTAATGATACTTATCAAGTTGTTGAAATAATTTTTTTTTTTTTTTTGAGACAGAGTCTCACTGTGTTGCCCAGGCTAGAGTGCCGTGGCGTCATCCTAGCTCACAGCCACCTCAAACTCCTGGGCTCAAGTGATCCTCCTGCCTCAGCCTCCCGAGTAGCTGGGACTACAGGCATGTGCTACCATGCCAGGCTAATTTTTTCTATATATTTTTAGTTGTCCAATTAATTTCTTTCCAATTTTAGTAGAGACGGAGTCTCGCTCTTGTTCAGGCTGGTCTCGAACTTCTCAGCTCAAACAATCCACCCGCCTCGGCCTCCCAGAGAGCTAGGATTACAGGCGTGAAATAATATTTTAAAAAACGTTAACACCTAATGCCAAAAGCCTTGTCCCAATTCGGAGAAAAGAGAAATTTAGCAAAATTAAGGGGGCCTCAAGAAAATTACAATGTACTTAGAGACTAACTAACGAGTGAGAGAAGAAAATATAAAAGGAGAACATGAGAAAGATGCAGTCTGGACATGAGCGAACTCTAGCTGTGAGTCTTAAAACTTCAAAGAGCTGGGGTATGGAAGAGGGAGGGACACCAGTGTGAAAGAGAAGAAAGTGTTAAGAAATACACTGGTTTATGAAATTCACTTGGCCATCAGATGGTATTATAAGCCAAAGTCAATTTATTTGGTTGTCAAAGGAAAGAGATGAGAGGTAGAGACAGCAACCATTAACATGTTAGGTAAGCATGTTCTATATATTTATACTGAAAAAATAGCTCTTTTGAAAAATTATTTAATGCCTTGAAATTAGAATTTCTGTTTTTGTGTGTTTATTCATTATTTCATAAATATTAGAAGTAATGCCTGGGCTTTATTTCAGAAGAAAATACATAAAATCTTAAACATAGTAGAAACCAAAGTGATAATATTGGTCAAGTTGAAGTAAATTATTTTACCTTTTCACACTTGTGTTATATTTTGAATTATTCTTAATAAACTTCCAGCAACCAGTCTCCCTCAGGTACTAGGATGGAAGAAAAATAATCAAAGTCCCAAAGCAAGTCAAATGCTTGACTTGAGGACACCCAAACCCGTGGTGCTATATTATGAGAGGGATGGGATGTAGGAGAACCCCAGATCCCCAGATTGCATTCCAAGAGAAAATTCCTGAGGATCTTTGTATGTGTAGTGCAATAAAGACCTTCCTCATGCAAAGCTTTTGCTGCTGGTGTTGAAGAACCTGGAAGCAGCGTTGATTGTTCCTGACATTGCCGTCTTCCACACACAGATTCAAGAGAAACATCAAATTAGCAAGCAATCTAATTCTTGCTGTATTTGCTGTGTTTTAAATAATGTATTCCTTTTTTTTTTTTGAGACAGAGTCTCACTCTGTCACCTGGGCTAGAGTGTCGTGGTGTCAGTCTAGCTCGCAGCAACCTCAAACTCCTGGGGTCAAGTGATCCTCCTGCCTCAGCCTCCCGAGTAGCTGGGACTACAGGCACTTACCCCCATGCCCAGCTATTTCTATTTTTAGTTGCCCAGCTAATTTTTTCTATTTTTAGCAGAGATGGGGTCTTGCTCTTGCTCAGTCTGTTCTCGAACTCCTGATCTCAAGCGATCCTCCCAGAGTGCTAGGATTACAGGCGTAAACCACCACGCTCGGCCTGCATAATCTATTCTTTCTTGTGTATGTATAAGAAGAGGTGTGCTTAAGTCTCCAGAACAATTCCTTCAGATGGGCCTTTGGTGAAGAATGTATGGGAAAAAAAATTCTAGTCAGGCAAGCAATGTTGATTTCAGAAACTTAGAAAGTTCTGAGGTAACACGCAGACATTAGTCATTGAATACGGTCCAACTTATGCTTCTTGGGCTTTAGGATATTGAGCTATTGCAATATATTACACATTTTCTTTGATTTTCAAATCTCTAAAAAAAAAAGAAAAGGTCACACAGCAATCACTAGCTATGTGACCTTTAGACAGTCACCTTACTTGATTGGCTGTTGGTTTCCTAATACGGAAGGCGAAGGAATTTTACATGATCCACACCTACAATCTTCTCTTTTTATGAACTGAAGTAGCTTGTTAATAATACAAATGTATCTCAGGATAATTACAGAAAAGTATAAAACTTCCATAATGAAAAATGACCTCAGCATGGTCTCTCAGGAGCAATGACTGGTTTGTCATTTAAGTGCAAATATTTCAAAGCTGGATCCCAAAAAGCTGTGGGGCAAAGCTGTGCTAATGTGTACTCCAGGCATCAAAACCCTTTAAGGGATTATTTTAGAGAAATAGGAGATTTAACTAAAATGTGAAAATAAGATTACCTGAAGTGGAAGAGGACTGAAAATGTGGGGAAAAAAATGCCTTAGGTGGAATTAATTTAACTTTGGGAAAAATCTGTGTGAAGGGTAAGAAAGGAGAGTGTGGGTGGTATTGCCCAGGGCAAAGAATTCATTCCCTTGAAAGGCAAAAGAGCAGGTGAAATACACTTTAATATGCTATTCCCAAAAGGAAAGGGGTGAAATAAAGTTCCAGTGAGAATAAACATTAAAAATATATTATGTAAAACTATATTTACTCATAAAACCACTGTTTTATATTATTAATTTTGCACTATATCTGGGCAATAATTACAAATTTAATAGTTAAATTTAGATTTGAATGTTTTAATTTTATTCCAGTTATCTCTAAATATGTTTACATTTTAGAAGGAGAAATGAATTTTGTTAGTGGATAAATAACCCAGTTATTAGGGATTTAGGTAGACCTGCTATCTTTACTGATGTGAGGCTCTCACTTACAACCTAAGGGCATGGTGTACAGTGAGATTGCAAGGCAAGACTTGTTGAGCGAACCAGAGAACTGGCAGCTAAAATGAATCCTTTTGAATTGAAAGGGTGCATCACGCCAGATAATATGATTTCTTCCCCTATTTAAATTAGACTGTTTCTAGCAGGACTTGTACAGGGAAAATATTTTAAACTAGAAAACAAAACTTCTATTCACTATGTAACTATGAGTAAATTCTGCATTTTCCCTCAGTTTTCATTGCTTCATTCTTTCAGATAAATTCCGTTCACCTCTCCAGATTCACTTTCCACCCTTGCTGTCTGCCCTGGGGTGTCTGCCCATGTAGGTTACACCAATAGGATCCCGTTGCCTTGAGACTCTGATGGGATGTGGTGAGGAGGACTCTGGGGCAGAAGAGCCCTGGGCGGAAGGAGAGTTAGGATCCTCATGTCCCTGTCTGGGTCCCTGGATCAAGGGTGGCGGCATCTCTCAAGGTGGCATACTCTACCCAGGTGTTTCCTTCCCAGTTCTGCTCGCTGCTTCATCCCCCACATCTTCAGGTCTACTACAGGTAACAATTCTCTGCTGTCACCAGAATCTAATTCCTGTACTAAATGAGGTTCGCCTACACCACTCACACGATTGTGAATAGTTTCTTTGTAAATAAACCTTCTGTATTATCTTTTATTTATTTATTTATTTATTTTTAATTCAGCATATTATGGGGGTACAGATGTTTAGGTTACGTATGTTGCCCTTGCCCCCCCTCCAAGTCCGAGTTTCAAATATGTCCATCCTTCGGGTGATGGGCATTGCACTCTTTGTGTATGCAAATACCCGTCCCCTCCTCCCTCCTCCCCCTGCCCAATATGCAATAGATGTTATTCTTATATGTGCATTTATGTGTTGATCAGTTAATACCAATTTGATGGTGAGTACATATGATGCTTGTTTTTCCATTCTTGGGATACCTCACTTAGTAGAATGCATTCCAGCTCTATCCAGGAGTACACAAGAGGTGCTATATCACCATTGTTTCTTAAAGCTGAATAGTACTCCATGGTATACATATACCACATTTTATTAATCCACTCATGTATTGATGGACACTTGGGTTGTTTCCACATCTTTGCAATTGTGAATTGTGCTGCTATAAACATTCGGGTGCAGGTGTCTTTCTTATACAGTATCATTTGCTCTTTTGAGTAAATGCCCAGTAATGGGATTGCTGGATCGAATGGTACTTTTACTTGTATCTCTTTAAGATATCTCCATATGTCACTGTTTCCTGCCGGAATCTTGATGGATCCACCTCATTTGAAACATAAGTAACACTAATAACCATCTTGTGAGGATATTAGGAGGATTGTGTAGTGCTGTTCTGGTGGCACGAAGTCCTTGATTAATGTCCCATGTTCTCTAGAGAATGTAGCATGAGATAAGCCTTAAGTGCTAATGCTTTATTTAGGGAGGAGCTATCCCTACCAGCAGAAGTGAAGGAGAAGGGAACAGATTCTAAGGAGAATGGGAAGCAATGAAGAAATAGTTTGTCACCGCACAGGCACTTCTTCAAGACAAGCTGCAAAAAGACATACCTAGTTTTGGCAGATGAACCCAGACACAAGAGAATCTCCTGACAAGCTGTATGGACAAACCATACCTCAGATCAATTTTACAGACAGAAGATGGAAAGGGTACTGTACCTCCCTTCTCTTGTCTTCCATTGGTCAAATTTGGCCTCAAAGGACTTTAACTCGCTAGGCACCAGTGGCTGTTTAGGAAGCCAGATTCCAAGCCCTGTGGTGTGGCTTTTACTTCTCGTCCAGAAGGACAAATAGAGAAAACATCATCAGGTCTTTTGAGGCAATAGTTGAGGCAGAAAAATTGGTAATGTGGGTGGAGGAAAGATGAGACATCAAGAATCTGAGGAAGTGCATGAGATCTATCCAGTACCTGCATAAGGCCGATGCTGTAATTACTATTATCACTGTCGATGCTAACCATTGCCTTCCAAATCAGGTTACCTTCTTTAGGTTACCCTGTGTTTCAGTCCTTACTCTAGGGGTGAACCCAGGAAAGACAACATACTATGTGACTCCACACAGGTAACAACTAACTAGATGAAGGTGGTGGGAGGATACATGACCTTAGGGATCCAAGCATGTTCTCCTTTCTGGGAATATAGAATTGGAACATTGCAAGAGCATTTTTGAAAGATGATGATGGATACCTAGAAAATTATTAAAGAAAATGATAGTGGCTATTTGAACTGAAAGTCAGATAAAAAGCTGAGACAATAGCACTTTGAGGAATGATAGCAATCCTGGCCCTGATTCTAGGTTGCACATTAAATGTATGCCACTGTTAGGCAGAAGCAAAGAAGCCACAAGTGTATATACAGAAGGGGTTTTCAGAGACAGAAAGAAATTGAAGCAAATTTTCAGTTAGAAGCAGAGGCAGGTGGCCACCAGCTCCATAAAGAACAGAGAAAGTAGTGTTGGTTCCAGCTCTTTTGTGTCATCTAACCATAGCTTGCTTCCTATGCTTGGATTTTTGTAAACTTCATAGCATCCCGTGTATTAGTTAAGTCTTTTTAGGTTGTAACATATGACAGATTCTATTCAAGCAAACAAAAATAACACATTGATTCATAAGAAAGCCTTTGGAGTATCCAAACTTGAGTATGGCTTGATCCTGGAATTTAATGATATCATTAGGAAGTCTATCTCATTTTTTCTCCCCCTTAATTCTCCTGTTTCCCTAGTAGGCTTCATTCTCAGCCATGCTCTTTTCAAAGTGGCAGCAATGATAATCCTTGATGATCCTCAGTAATCTTGATCTGTAGAGAAAGAATCTTAAATCCAAGATCCATGTCGATTCTTCAAATCCGATTGGCTTGTCTTGAGGCATTTTGGTACTCCTGACTCAATTGATGATTCCAGAGAGAAGGGGGTTCTGGACAGCCTAGCATCATTGCCAAGCACTTCCAAAGTGCAGAAGTGCTCTGTGATTGTCGGTCCCATCAGGTAGGGAAAGGAAAATCTCTAAATGGAAAAGGTGCTGAACAAAACAAGAAGGTAACAGATCTACTACATTCCGCTATTTGTTTTGGAGAATTAAACAATTCCTGACTGACACACCACACTTCTCTCTTTTTTGTGGCCCCTGACTGACTTAATCCTTAAAAGCAAAACCAAAAACAAACAAAAAGTGAAACAGAAAACATTTTTCTATCACTACTAACCTCCCAGTCCAAATCCATTGCTGGATTTGGGGAATATATTAAAAAACAGGTACGAAATTAAAATACAATGTGATAAATGTGGTAGTAGGGAGTATAGAAGAGACAGAAAGAATAACTAGGATCTTTAGGTTTTTCTTAATTCCTTTAGTAAAACTTGCTTTCAGATAGATGCCATAAATACCAGACTAAATTATACTCTTTGCTGGACTAGTTACATTTTTAGAATCCAAGATAAAATGGATGAACCTATCATCAGATATATAACAAACTTTAATTACCTTATATAAAAATATTTGGAAGAATAGAGAAAGTGACTGTTATTGGGGACCTCCTAGATCCTTGCTAGCCATCTATATTACCCATAAGATGGATCTGTTTTCTGTTACCAAAATTCTCTAAATGAACTCAAAAAAGGACTGAGTAAATGTGAAATAAGTCATATGTAAGGTTTCCATCAACTTGACTATACTCTCTCATGTCTCATGGCAATAGATGTTCTTAGTGGTGTGCTTCTCCCTTGTCCTCTGGATATTTCTGGAAAAGCGACACATAACTAGGTCTTCTGTCCTCTTTTAAGTAGCCTCAAAGTCTCTTGCTTCTTTGCTGCTTTTGGCTCTTTGGGACTTCAGCTTCCAAATTTAACTTTTGCAATTAATATTTAAATTTTTTTAAACAATTATGAGACACATTTTAGGATATAATATATATAATTCTATATATTATAATTACATATTGAAATTGCTTAATAATCAAGATGTGAGGCAATATGTCCTATTAATGTATAAACTAAAAATAATATGGCTAATTTAATAATATATGCTTTTATTGGCACTTAGCAGGCACATGATAAACATCAATAAAAGCTAGTTTCCTCCTGTTCTTGAGAATTATTTAACTTAAGGGATTTGTGTGTATGTGTGTATTTGAGTGTACATATATTATGTAAGTTGTTATTCTTCTAACATAGCTATATTTCATTTTTGGAAAACAAAGTACTTTTGGTTCATTTCTTTTCATAGACTTGTTTTGGGAAAAAAAAAGACACAGGAGAAAGTAGCAATCTCATCACATGTTAATATTTTGGAGAATGTAACAGGCAGCTCTTTATACATACACATCATGTTATATCATAATTAATTCAATAGTGAGTCATTTTATGATATGATTATTTTATATCTTAAGAGAATAGTGAAATACTATACAAGGATTTATCTCTACCATTTTTTACTTAAGCCACTGGTTACATTTCATAACCAAATAACCCTTGAAAGGACCACTACATATATAACCAGTTCATCTTTATCTTCACTTGAAAAATGTGAAAGAGATTGTACGTTTAATTTCTCCACAGAAACATCAATGATGTACTGAAATGCCTAAACTTAATAAAGAAAGCCATTTGATAGAAATATAAAAATTGTCAGATAAATGCCAATTTATGGCTCTATAAACATTTGATCTGTCCAGAAAGTGTGTACTGATTGAGTCAGTTTTGACAGCTAAAGAGCACTCACTGAATATCCCTTCCTAAGAAACATCCTTCATTAATATTTACATTTCTCCTGACAGTGCAGTTGCTGCAAGCTTAGGTTGGGTAAATATAGCCTGCATTTGTCAGATATACATAGTCATAGGCCTACATTTGTGTAAGAATCCAAATGCTTTGGGTGAGAATATGGGCCTGATTTTTCCTGTGGACTTCCTGGACCTCAGGTACTTTAATGCAAGAAAGAAAAATCCATGACACTTATTTGAAGGCATGAGGACATTTATAACTAGTTAACCTGTGACAGTAAAAGAACAAAGGGTAGCTTTAATTCCAATCCCCTCCCCTTATTTTTTTTTTCTTCTTCTTCATTTTTTATTCTGCTGTGAACAGTCACTGAAAATATATCTGGTCAATAAAGGGCAAGTAAAATTGGAGGGGTTGCTATAGGAACACACGAAGCGATGCAAAGCAATAACTACTCTAATTTATGCTGTGTCTGTTGTGTTTCCATTGTAGTTAAACGCAACTTCAGAAGACATTCCTCAAGAAAAAGGCTAGTTGAAATGCAGGCGACTCGTTCTAAGAGAATTTTATATACTAACTTTAAAAATAATACATTCTAAATCTGAGTAGCACTACAAGCAGAAAACTAGTATTTCTCCTATTTATGCTGTTATATTTTCAATGCATTTTGACCAAAATCATTTTTGCACAGCAAAAGATCTGGGGATGCATTTTAATAGTGATGAAAGCATGAGTAATGAGGTGCACTGCCTGAAGCAGCCTGCGCTCGCCTCTCCTCCACTGCTCTCTCCCATTTTGATAGGCAGCATCTATATTCCAGTCGGGAGACCTTTCTCATTCCCAATTCTGTTGAATTATCCCACTCAGAAACTATGCTCTCCTCAGATCTTGTTTCTGTTGAAAGGTGGCAGACCCTATGATCTTGTTTCTGACCTCCATTTGATAACTCCAGAGTAATCATTGGAGGCATGTTGTATGGACATTCCAAAATAATTTCACATTTGCCAGATCCACAACTGAAAGGAGAGGGTCACAGCAACCATAACCACATGGAAATCTTCTAGAAGGGAGGGGGTTTTCCTCATGATTATATTTGAGGGAGTGATTAGCTCAACCTCAGGCTGTTTCTCTCTGTTTATTTTCATGTGTCCAACTCATAATCTCAGTCAGTTTTCTTTTTTTTCTCCCAAAGTTGTGGAGGTAGCCTATGAACAATTTATTCTCAAAATGAGAGTACAGGAGCAGTTTCTAACCCAGTGATCAAAGAGCCCCACAGATCAAGATAGCTGAGGAAATAAGATCTTTTATGAAATCATGTAAACGACATGGCTGGACACTGGAGCGTTTTTCTTCCTTTTTTGTGGTAAGTTCAAGGCAAAGATCAAATGTTTATTCTTTCCTTGTTTAATAAAAAAGAAGTGGTTTATGGCTGACAGGGGAGGGACTGTGATTAATCTAACAGTCCTGTTGCTCCGGTTGATTCAGTTGAGGAGAGTGGTTTTCACCTGTGCCCTCGGGTTGACGCCTGGGGGGTGTTGGTGAAAGGGGCAAGAAGAAAAACAAAACTGCAAAAGATAAAGTCATACCAAAATCTTAAAAAATAAAAAGTGACTTACGTGAAAGGGGTCAGTAATTGATGTGTAAGCAAATTACATTTTTTATTATGAAACAATCAAGCTCAATTTACTCATGTGGGGTAAAACACTCAAAAATTTAGTAGTAGTTTGTCCTGCCAGAGGGCTATTTAAATAATGTCTGTTTGAGAGCTTTTAATCATGAGTGTCTATGTATGTGTCTGGGAATGGGCAGAAAAGAAGTATAAGAGCAATTTCTGTGCCATGTACTCCTGACCAAATAGCAAGGCAGTAAGAATCAAGGTTGTGTTTGTCAAATGTCTAGTGCTTACTCTATTCAAGCACCTAACATATAACAGAACCCGCTTTTTGGTAATATTGTACATATAATTCTGGAATATATTTTAAAGACTTTTCCAAGGACTGAAGCAAAGAGTTTATCAAAAACCTTGGACTTATAAATAATGTTGTTTTCCAAGAAAGCAAATGTCTACAATCAAAACACTTCTATCATCCCGCAAGAAAATTGTAATCTCATTATCGTAAAAAAAGAAACAAATGTCTCATTCCAGAAAATATTTTTAATGTTTAAAAGATCCTGTTTTGAGCCAAATAATCTTTTGGTTTCAAATAGATGTCAAGGAGAGTTGGGGGAAGGGATGGATTAGGGAATTTGAGCCTTCAAAGGCAAATGGGACCAGTTTATAAATGATACCTTTCATCTCCAGAGCTGTTAGCTGGAGGGCACTGCTGAATGTTTAGTCTAAAAAATGAATTCAAATCATTCTACAGAATAAAGGTTTCAGAGTTAACTAACAGCATTAGATATTATGCTTTCCAATGCAACCCATTTTGTTTTTTTAGCTATACTGAATCTGTCTAATCACAAAAGGAACACATTTTTGTTTGCCTTGAGAGGAGCATTAGCATTTTTAACATCTATCACTGCATGCCCACACAGAAAAAGAACTAATTTTAGAATTAATGTATTGGCTTATGTACATGTACAATTATTTACTATTTACAATTCCTTGTTGACAGGCTTTCTGTGGGATGTTGCCGTTAGTACAGTTCCCCATGAGGCCAATAATCCTTTACAATTCCTTCAACTTTGATACTCTTTCACTATTGCAACTGAGAGAGTAAAGGCAGCTCTGCTAGGGTTTGATACTGTCTATACATATCCCTCCCCTTACTGAGCTATATTTAGAACCAACATAAAGTCATAAGTCAGATAGATGTAAATTTAAAAATCACCTTTATTCTTAAACTAATATTAGTTCATCTGGCTTAAGTAAACAAAGCAAGTGGGATTCACCTTTGAATTACACAAACTCACCCTTCCCAGTCCTGGCTGTTTGGATTGATCATGGACCTCACTACAGGAGTAGGGCCTTTGCATTTAAACCTCCAGCATGGTGGTTCAGAGAAGACTGTGTGTACCCTGAAGGCAGCTGGCTCCCAAAGAGAGAAGAAAAAGAGAGACTGAATAGAACAAGTTTAACTCCTCCCAAACTCTCCAACAGATCAATCATATCTTTTGCAGGGTAAGAAGTGGCTCAAAAGAACAGGTATGTTGGTTTCCCTGAGACCCTTCCACAGGGAAACATGAAGCCAAAAGAAAAGAGAGGCACTCAACCCCAACATGAGCTTTTTTCCCTACCTTATGTGCTACTGAAAAAATGTTCTAAGTGGAAACCCAACAGTCTGAAATAATTAATTGGCCTTGGTAAGTTCTTAATACTAAGAAGTGATTTCAATATTAGAGAAATTTAGCTCATTAATTTCTAATATTAAGCCATGTTTCCACTAGCATGGATCCTTTTAAATTAGCCTTATATATATACTAATAGGAAAACTCTGTAGGATTTTGACATTTTCATACTTTTGATATCATTTTTCTTTCAGCTAAAAAGCAATGCACACATACACACACAGAGAGACACTGTTAGGTTGCTCAGTATACTTTACATGTATTAATGTTAAAAAAAAAAAAAAAAAACAGACAACAATTTCCCAAATACACTACCCTGGCACAATATAGTAAATTTGCTTTGTGTTTACAGAGATTGTCTTATTCCTAGAATGGCCACTGTGTTACCTCCTTATGTGCAAAGATCATGAGGCTTTGTTTAGGCTGTGCCAATATTCTTATGCCTAAGTTTTCTTTTCATAAAAATGAAAGTTTAAGTGTATTAATGTTAAATGCAGAATAAAAATGCTTAGAAACATTAAATATTCTCCTTAACTTTGATTTCCAAATGCTTTAGTCCAGCCAAATACTGTGCAAATTAAAAAAAATGACATAAAGGATGTAGTGCATTGTAGTTTTCTTCATTGGGTGTAAAGATGGAAGTATCTAAGAAAAAAAATCACATGGGGCAAGGGACATCACGAAAAACAATCCTAGAACAAGTAGCAAGTTACTTTATCCTGAAAGAGGAGTAAGGTTTGGATTGCTAGGGAGAAGCGGTGAGGTAATCCAGGTGGGAACTCTATAAGCCAAAAAAAGACAGTGATGAACTTGGTGTCTTAGCCTGGCTTCCCCAGAAATCAGAGTTTGAGACTGAGGGCTCAAGTGGCATTATTTTATTAGGGCAGACTACCCTAGGACACAGGGGTAAGGGATTAAGAGGAGTGAAGCAAGGAGAAAGGGACAGCCAATAGGAAGATATATTTTGCAACCGGCAAGGCTAAATACAACCAATTGTGCCATTCTTGGAGACACAACCCCACAGGCCAACTTGGTTTCAGAATCATCTGTCAATGGTGGAGAAAGAAGGAAGTAGAGGAAGAAGTTTAATACTGGCTTCCAACTCCTATTGGTTAAAAATTCTCTCCATGTAGCATTAACTCCCCCACACTTCCAGATTGGACATGCCTGAGTGTGGACACTCAACACTCCCATCATATTATCAATAAGAAAACCACATGGCAATTATCTTCAATAACAAATTCAATTTTAGGAAGGTTACTTTATTGAAATGAGCAAGTGAATTAAAGGTAGGGTTGAGAGAAGGGGACTAGAAACAGGAATGCATGTTGTCATGACTTTGTATTAAATAATTGATTCAGCTGAGAGATCACACTGACCAGGACCATAGCTGAGATAATAGGATTGATAAAGGCAGTGAGCCAGAAGTCAGGGAACCCGGACTCTGGTCCATGCTCAACCCCTGCCTCACTTTCTGACCTCAGACACGGGAGCTCACTTCTCTGGGTCTCAGCTTTCTTGCCTGTAAATGGGAATAAATTGAAACTACCCTGCTCATTTCATGAAGTTATGAAACTCAAAAGACAAAACATTAGAAAGACTTCTGTAAAATAGAAGAAGGTCATTACTATTACCAGAAGGTGCGAACAAGGGAGAGTAGCATTGTTTTTTACTGACTTCACCTATATTTACAGAAATTGAGGGATTAACACCAGAAATAATCCTTAGATTCATGTGTCAGCTTCATGTATATGTAGCCTTAATGACTGATATAAAATAAATATAATTGCAACAGTTACCTATATGATTAGAAACCCTAGAATTAAAATAACACTCACTGAAACAAAGAAATTCCTATGTTGAAGAAATAATACTATTCTCAATTAGCCAGATGGATTGCTTACAATACATAAATTCCCTAAATTCTGAGCTCTCAATCACAACTTGTTCTGTAAGCACAAAATGTCTTAATCTATAACTGCAGAAATTTAGTGACTTTTGCTTTGTCTAAAATATCAAAAATAAACTTTTTTAATGAGATAATTATTTAGATAATAAAATCCTTAAAACCCCTTTGGACTCATTCATCTTGATTTTAGGCAAAAATGTGGTCCTTTACGAAGAATATTAAGATAATTATTTCAATGTGCACTTAACAAGCAAGCATAGATCTGCCTATATTTATCACTATTAGCTCCCAAATCACTAGAGGCATTCTGACATAGTTTTGTCCTTTAACCGCCCTTATTGCTCTCTTCCCAGGTCTTACCTCAGGCCACCTCACCTCCAGACACTGGAAACAAGACAGACCATTAATGACACTTCTATGTGACCTGTAATATCAGTAACTTTTTCTGTTTTTGGCATCTCGTAGGCCTAGTACTTGGCCTCTGTAAAGAGCATGGTACAAAGTCTTCAAGTGGAGGACTTGTAATAACTGGTACATCTGAGATTTTGCTGGTCCATGAATTAAGTGATTTATGTTATAGTTCTGCTTCTTTCACTAATTAGTTGCAAGGAACTTGAGCAAGTGACATAACATAACTTAGAGAATGTCCAGTCTAATTTGTTCATTGACAATTGCTGAATCAGCAAAGTTATTTTCTAGCTTTGATATTCAATGATGATTTCAATAGCAAAATGAAATGCTTTCCCATGAATGTGATCTATAGTGGTTAAGAGTTAATTAGTCAAACTTGATGTGATCAAATCATGGGAATATAATAGCAGTTAACACAACTAAAGGACTCCATGCTAAACTGGACCAAACTTTCTGGCATTGATTGTCTAATGCCTGTCTGCCTGAGTCTGCTACTCTCAACTGTAGGAGCAAAGTTTGTGAAGAAAACGGACAGCCAAAATTACAAAAGTCAAATGTGGAAAGTATATGCTCTGTCAGGGAGAAATATGCAGGAATATACAAACTTGGCCTATTCTTGGTAAGTACTTTATTGCCTACAAATCTTTCATACCCTCTGAAACAAGTTAGTCCAATCCAGCCATGACTTTGGCGGTGAGCTGGGCCTCCATGTCAAGTGCTCACCAAAATTCATTCTTTCACCAAAGATTCCCCAGCTCTCTTTTACCTCATTTTCTATTCTTCCCCACCCTTGCTAATGCTATTAATATCTTGCTAATATTCTTCGGCTTCTTCATTGTTAGAGGCTGAAGCTTTTCGATTTAACCTTTAATGATCACTCCTTGTGTTAAAAAAAACAAAACAAGTAAACCACAAAGAAACACAACTATAACCTACCTCGTTCCAGAAATAATTTAGGGCATCTCATGAAAAAATACATAGAGTAGAAAAATAAAATATGTTTTTAGTTTGGAAGAAGTTTGAAGCCAGGAAAAATTAAGGGTAATAAAGGTGATGTGGTGCCAGGAGATAAGTACAGAACATTTATGCCATAAACTCCTATGCACATGTTAAAGGGAAATCGCAAATTTGTCCCTACCTTTCTATCAGTCTGCAGGAATAGAAAAACATGACTAGTTATGTAATTCTCTGTGTTTGAAAGATAAAGATTCACCAGAAGCATGGACAGAAATTCTCTCACAGACCCCTGTAGGAAGGATTCTCTGTCATATGTTGAACCAAAATCTTAATCCCTGCAGTAAATATGTCATAGAGCCCCCACAGGGTTGTTTCTGATGACATCCTTCAATATAAGCTGATGCTATAAGCCAAAGTGGCAATGTAATAAAAAAGCAATAGTGCAGGAATGTTGATAAAATGTGGTGAAATGGTTTAATCCAACGATGGATTTCTATATTATTGAGAATATTGTTATAGTGTACCTCTCAATAGCTATGATGTGACAGTGAAGTCAAGATAAACAGCTGGAATGAGTATCTAAAATGCAGGGTGACAATTCAGTGACCAGCCGAATGTTTTATCAACCTGCCAAGCCAGGAGTAGAACTGTCATTTTTTAATAAAAATTGAGTTGCTTAATAGGAGTAAGTGCCAACGTGGAAGATCAATCCACACATCCTCTGAAGAGACTACAGGAGAACCCACTGGGAAGGCAAAGAGTCTCCTTGGGAAGAGAGGTTACCACACACACAGACAACAGGACAGGTGACAGCCCCAACTTCTATGCCACAAAACAGCTGTAATTTAAGTCTGTGAAAATTTTAAAGCAACTAAAACCAAACAATCTACCTTTCTACCTTGCCTATTAAATAATAAATCAAATCTCTAGAAAGCATTCACTTTAAGTCCAGATCTTTGAGCAATTTAGCTTCCTGCTATGCCCGAGAAAGATGAAAATCACTGCAAGCTCGATTTCTAGGCATCAGCTTGATGAGATAGCCTGCCACTGAGTAGTATTATTATTTATACACCAATTTGAAACTGGAGGCCTGTTGAACAAACATGACACCGTAGTTTTGCAAGAGTTGATGTGTGATCTTTTCTACTATGAAGATTGTTTCTAGTCTCGTATTAAAACCTTGCTGTCTGCACAGAAAAAAATGCTTAGCTTCCAATACTTTAAACTGTATGTGCAGAAGAACCATAATCCTTCTTTACAATTGTTTAGTTGTTTTTCACATGTTGTCTGCTAACGCCCTAAATTCAAATCTTAATTCCCTTTTTACCTTCGTATTCCCCTAATATTAAAATAGTCTAGCATAGAGTAAATGGTCAACAAATATTTACTGAATAATAAATATATGTCCAAATATGGCATTCATAATTTATCCTACTGAAAATAATTTTTATCATAACAGAGCCTACCTTTCTCAATTAGTGATACAATTTTAAAAATTCCTTGATTAAAATGCATATTCCTTGGCTGATACTAAGAAATTGTAATTGCTTCAGTTTCTGGTAGAGATCCAGTGTCTGACTTTTAACAATCATCCCAGAGAATTTGGATGCAAGTGATCCAGGAATTAAGGATTCGAAAAACACTGCAGTAGATGTCAATGTAGATTCTGTATGAACATCACCAGCCCAAGATTTTATCCCATATCATATTCCCATCTATGATCAAATGCCTAGGGTTAGGAGTGTCAATAAAAGCTGTAAACAATCATGTAAATACTAACAATTACTCCTCAAGGTGGTAAAGAATAAAACAGAGATCAATAGTGGAATACCTGCGTCAAAAATCTATGCTTCTTTTGTAAAATGCTTGCCTGAAAAACTCAGGCTTATAATTTATCAAGCAAAGCATTGCAAAAGGAATAGATGCTAAACTAGTAAGTCTATAATTTGGGATAAATAAAGGGTACACCCATCTAAAAGGAAGCTCAACTACATTTTGGATTTATAAGCATGCAGTATGATAATCCAGCAAAAAAGGCTACTTAGGATCCACAAATTTCAGGGCATTAGCAGACCTTTTAGCCAAATTGAAATCTCACATAGATTTATTTTTCCCAAAATTGTGTTTTATTTTGTTTTGCTTCTTAATTTAATTCTCAAAGAGCCCTCTGGGTTATCTGTTCTAACGTAAACTCTGTTAGGACAGAAACTGGGACTCCTTTAATTTTAGGGGCCAGAAAGAAACATATGACAATGCTGTAAGTTACAAGTGGTTATGAGTGTCTCTGTACAGGCCACTTTGATGCAATGAATTTTCCTGTATAGCAGCTATTCATATGTAAAGTTAAACTCTTTGCCTGGTGACACCATTTATTCATTCAAATAATTTTTGGAACAGGACTGAGAATCCAGAGATGAAACCAACTGCATATGGTAATCTAATCTTTGACAAAGCTGACTAAAACATACACTGGGGAAAAGAATCTCTTTTCAATAAATGGTGCTGGGAAAACTGGAAAGCTACATGCAGAAGACTGAAACTAGACCCCCACCTCTCACCTCTCACAAAAATCAATTCAAGATGGATAACAGACTTAAACCTAAGGCATGAGACCTTAAGAATTCTAAATGAAGATGTTGGGAAGACCCTTTCAGACATCGGCCTAGGTAAGGAATTCTTGAAGAAGAACCCCAAAGCAATTGCCGCAGCAACAAAAATAAATAAGTGGGATCTAATCAAATTAAAAAGCTTCTGCACTGCCAAGGAAACTATCATTAGAGTGAATAGACAGCCCACAGAATGGGAAAAAATATTTGCTCTCTACACATCTGATAAAGGGCTGATAACCAGAATCTATCTAGAACTCAAAAAAATCAACAAGAAAAAAATCAAACAACCCCATCAACAAATGGGCAAGGGAAATGAACAGAAACTTTTCAAAAGAAGACAGAATAATGGCCAGCAAACATATAAAAAAATGCTCAACATCTCTAATCATTAGAGAAATGCAAATCAAAACCACAATGAGGTATCACCTAACCCCGGTGAGATTGGCCTCTATCAAAAAAACACAAAACAACAAATGTTGGCGAGGATGTGGAGAGACAGGAACACTTTTACACTGCTGGTGGGACTGCAAATTAGTGCAACCTCTGTGGAAAAGAATTTGGAGATACCTCAGAGAGCTAAAAATAGAAATACCATTCGATCCAGCAATAGCACTATTAGGCATCTACCCAAAAGAGCACAAACCATTCTACGATAAAGACATCTGCACCCGAATGTTTATGGCAGCACAATTCACTATTGCAAGAATGTGGAAACAACCCAAGTGCCCGTCAATCCATGAGTGGATTATCAAAATTTGGTATATGTTTACAATGGAACATTACTCAATCATAAGAAACGACAGTGATCTAGCACCTCTTATACTTTCTTGGATTAAACTTAAGCCCATTATCCAAAGTGGGGCACCACAAGAGCAGAAGAATGGGATCCATTTGTACTCACCATCAAATTGGTATTAACTAATCAACACATAAATGCACATATAAGAATAACATCTATTGGATGTTGGGCAGAGGGGAGGGGGGCGGGGGGAGGGGGAGGAGAGAGGAGGGGACGGGTATTTGTATACACAAGGAGTGCAATGCGCACCACCCGAAGGATGGACATACTTGACACTCGGACTTGTGGGGGGGGACCAAGGGCAACATACGTAACCTAAACATCTGTACCCCCATAATATGCTGAAATAAAAGAAAATAAATAAATAAATAAATGTCATGAGCCCTGTGAGGTACTTAGAATGCAAAGGTGAACTGACCCAAGTCTCTACTTTCAAAGGCCCCCATTCTGTGACTCTGTTCATTATAGTAATAGCATAGTGATACAGGAAAACGTAAGGCATTGTGAGACTACCTACCCAAGAAGGGCACTATCTCAGGCTCAAAGAAAGGAAGGAATGTTACAAAATATGTAGAAGAGGTGATTCCTCAATTAAGTTTTAAATAGACAGAATAGGAGTTAAACAGGCGGTGGTCAGGGAAGGCAACACGAGACATTCAGAATATACATGTGAGTGATAAAACATGAGGCTAGCAATGCTGAAGGAGCCGGAGGATCGTGTATTTTATGTTACAAGCCAGGTGGAGCTTTGAACTGTTACAGCCAGACAATGGAATTCTCAATGGAACAGGGAATCACTGTAAGGACAACATAGTGATAATGGAGCCTTCTTTTAGAAAAATGTGACAACCTGGATATGCTTTTCATTTAGGAATGCTGGCACCAAAGACAGGAGATCATTAAGCCAATAGGTTTTACTGCTACTATGTGTAATCATATCGGAAAAACACTGGTCCGTAATGGAATATAAGAGAATCATAAAATGTGGTGCTCATTCTTGGTTATTTCTCATTGCTGTCCTTCCTCTTAAGACAAATGAATATGTAGCTAAAATAAATGGTTAATAGTCATCTTTTTCCTAAGGCCTTCCAGATTGGGTGGGGGGGAAATATCAACAATCTGTCTTTTGAGTAACTTTTTGCTGCAGGCTGATGGGGTTACATTTAGGAGAAAAAAGTTTTCATGGTCGATGGGAAAATTGTGGTACTTTAAAATGTTTTAGCAACAATATTTCAGGATGACATGATCTTCCAGCCTCTTCCACTCCTGTGATTATATACTACAATAGCACTCTGTATTATTACTCCACTCACAGTCCCCCTTTCCCCATCATTTCTATTCAAATTAGAACTTAAAACATCTTAAGTTGCACAATATCTTTTCATAGACTTGCTCATTTTTAAAGGAAATTAAGTGGAGACCACCCACGATTAGAGAAGCAGTAGGTTTACACTAAAGGGCATTTGTCCTCCAGATTTATCTTTTGCTCATGAATGACCTCATCATGAAAAGAATTAACATAATTTATATCAATAATTTGTTTCTGTGATATGTGAAGAAAATAATACTCCACAATAAATTAAAGATGCCTTTACGACTGCATTTTATCAGCTTATTTACCCTTACTGATATTTGCAACCGCAAAGTTACATTAATAGAGTTATGAAAATGGCCCATGGGCTGAAGCCCTGTTAGTTTATAGTCCAATAGGAATGGTGCTCTTATCTGAGTGATTAGAAAGGCTTTGCTGAATTTGACTTGTTAATTATAACACTTTCCTGATGGTTGTGAAGCTGCCTCTAATTCTCTAGTTTTCAAAGCTTGGGGTCACCTAAGTGGAGTTGCTATCTTTTGTGTAAACTGGTCAGTCATTTGCCAAACAGATGCATTTGATTTGTCTTTTAAAGTGACCTTTTGACTTGCAATCATCCACATTCTCTTCATGCTTTATTTCACTTTATTTTACTGGAGAGCATTTTAGAATGTTTGTCATGAAAAGTGCTACATAAATATTAATGTATTGATAGTGTTATGGCTTTTCAAACCTATATTTTATGTCATGGGCCTTAAGAAATACAAAATTTACTGACTGCACGGAAAATGTAGGTATAATGGACTTACTGAAATGCCCAAAATGTGATAAAATATATGAATTATTAATCCCATGAAAGTCAGTATGATCCTGTTTAAATGCCAAATATTCTGAGCCAATCTTGGATTGTTTTACTAACAGAGATAGAATTTAGGATGACAGATACAATACATATAATATGCCCCATAATTTTTGAAGTTTAAAGTTAATTTGAAGATAAATAAAGTAAACAAACACAGAAATTAGGATGCATCTAGAGTGAAAAGGGCACTTCAACTTAAAGCTACCTGATCTCAACTCCTCCGCTGTGCTCTGCATCCCACAGGAGACCATGAGGTCAAGAGTCAACAAGGTCAACAATTGTTTTGTACACATGAGGCGTTTCCAAAATAAATGTTTGGATAAAAAATAAAATCACATTTAAGGAGCATCCCATATATCCAAAAAGTGATGAAAATAGCTCAACCTGTGATGTGCTTTACCTATTGTAGCATATGGAAAAGTTTAAGGAAAAAAAGTGTCTGTAGATTACAAGTGCTATATTTAAATACAGAATTTTCTGTATTTAACTGTATAAAGCTATATAAAAATGACAATTTACTGAGTGCCTTATCATTATGTAGCTAGTAAGAGGGCGAAATCCATAGGAAAGAAAGCAGATAAACTGGATATTCCCTTTTCTAGAAGAGTTTGACAAGTACTAACAATAGGAACGGCATTGTACTAAGCTCTGTAGTGAATATGAAACGAGAATATAAAGCTTCTACTCTTAGTGCACTTAACATACTGTTCAGGAAGACAAAGAAAACATGAAAATATACACCTAGAAAATAGAAACAAGTTAGGATTCTCCCAGGTAAGAATAAAAACTGCGTTGGTAAAGTGAATCATAAAGATTGCTCAGTGTAGCTATTTCTTGACTTTGGTTTGGATGGAAATGACTTCAGTGCATTAATGAAAAGGAAATTGGATGACATACTCAGAGGGAAAACGCAGCACGAGGCCAGCCAGAAAACTAAGACGTAGTGAGAGACATGCGAGATGCTGAAGTGACCAGTCCCACCTAAATGAACAACTGAATAAGGCTTTATTTTCATCTCACATGGATAGAATACATATTAGTCTTGGAGTAGTGATATGCCAATATTTCAATAGCAGTTTTCTCCCCACCACTTTTATATCATAATTGTTCTTAAAGAGCATTTTACAGGCTATGTCCTATGCTAATAACATAATATATTTATCCCATGTAGGATCACACCAATTCTATGAAATAGGTGTTTTTATTCTCCTTTAGCAGACAAAGAGAATGAGTTTTACAAAACTTGTAAATTGCAAATTATGCAGCAAAGCACATAGGATACTCCATCTAAATTTTCCATAAATTCCTCTCAAAGTGTGTGTATTTAGCTCAATTACTTAAATTCTTAACTTCAGATTTCTGCTTTAAAAAGTAAAGGCAGTGGGCCTGAGTTTCAAAGCTTTCCAGCTTTGATGTTTAAGTTTCATGTAAGTTTCCCTTTCCTTTTGCTCCTTTCATCTCATTTCAAAGGAAAAAAAACAAAACCAAGAGTAAAGATTTTGGTCTCTCTTGGACCAGATCCTTATATAGATGAGAATAAAATTTGTCAGAAACAAAAAAAACACAAATATACTGCTAATTTTAAAAGAAATAAACAAAATTTCATGTAACAAACAAAACAAATTATACAAAATGATCAACCAGGACATACCCTGATTTAAATTTCAAGGAAAAAATAATTTGAAGTTTTAATGAAAAAAAATTCAGAAATTTTAAAAGGTGAGGAAACGAGGGAGAGGGTGTCTGGTATAACCAACACTAACTCAAACTTCTCCACAACAGTATCAAACAAAATTATGAAGGAAAAAAACAGTGTTAAACCCAACCTACTTTACACAGTTTAGTATTCAAATTTAAGGAAAACGTTCTAAAATAATGTAATTGGAAAGTATGGTTCCTTTTTGAAAATAATATAACCACAAAATTTAGTCACAAATGATAGATGGAAAATACAAGGAGAAGAAAAGAGGAAGGAGGAAGAGGAAGAAAAGGAAGAAGGAAAAGACGAAAGAGAAGAAGAGTACTAAGAGGAGGAGAAGTTGGTTGAAGACAATAAATATAAATACACACACACACATATCTGTGTGTGTCTACATGGAAATAAAATTTTAATAGATGTTTCAAAACTCATCACTAAAGAATAATCGCATAAAAAATTTAAGTCAAAGAGGCATGAAAGATCCTAACTTAATATAAAAAGACTCAAATCGGTTCAAAAATATATAATTCATCCTATATTATGAACTGATAAAGAAGGATTAAAAGTAAAAGGATGAACAGATTTAGAGTAAACAAATTCTATTAAGAAGAAAGTCACAGCAATATTATTGATTTCAAAGAAAGTTTAATACAAAAAATGTTAATGAAGCAAGGAGAACATACAACGTGGTTATTACTCTAATAATAAATCTTTGTACAACAAATAACAAAGCATCACATTACCTAAATAATGAAATGTAGGAAATGCATGAAAAAATCAATAGAAAGCAGATATTAATTTATATCAATAAGCCCATGAGAAATCTAGTAAACAAAATGACAAAAAAGTAGCATTTCTAAATATATTTATTTTTATGTATATATTTTATGTTTTTGTTACATTTACTTACAGATTTATTTTATTTAAATACATATATATTAATATTTAGATCAAACTCTATACCTCTCAAAGGAAAGCTGTACATCCTTTTATAGTATTCATAAAATATTTTGTTTAATTGACCATATTTTGGGGCATAATGAAAGTGTTCATATATTTCCCAAAGTATAGGTACTGCAGATACTGTGTTTATAGTTCAGTGTAAAAATTCTTAAAATTAATGATAAAAATATAAGCAAAAACAATCTTTTAAGATACATTTCAAGCAATACCAAGGCTAAAGAAGAAATGAAAATTCAAATTGTAAAATTATTAGAAATTAATAAGAGATACGAAAACATATATGATATGGCTAAAGCTATACCCCAGAAGAAAAATTATTACTGAACCAGACAAATTACGATGAATTATTTAAGGTTCTGAATCAAGAAGATAGCCTTAAAAATTACCTATAGGACAAAAATATAATCATGTAGAAGAAAGAAGGAAGGACCTGATAAAGTCAAAAATTTATTCGTTAAGAAATAGGAAAAATAGCATGAATAAAGAAGGTAGACCTTTGGAAATAAAAATATAATAAATCATCAAAAAGACTAATGAAGAATAAAGGGAAAAATTAAAAATTACTAAATTAGAAATAATAATAGTACACTAACCATAGATATTGAGGATGTTAAAAAACATAATGAAATTATTTAAAAGTTCTATAAAAATTTCTTAAGCTGAATTAGATTTTCTGTGAAAACAAAAATAAACCACAATTGACTACTAAAACATATGCACAAAACTTCAAAATAAGTGGTTTAATACAAAAATTTCCTCATGGTTTTATGTAATAAAAATTTTGACACTATTATATCACAGGGAAAGAGTGAAATCTTTCTATTTTGAAGTCAGGTGAACAGTGATATAATATGTGACAAATATATCATAGATAAGTATTGATCAGTTTCACAAATGAAAAGTAATTTTAAATGCAAGTCTATTAACATTAACTGCCATGTGAGTTGTATTTAACTTATGCTAGTTTTGAGCCCGGGGCCTTTTGAAGCATATGTAACTCACACATATCCTCACCTTGGGAGCTGGGAGATATGTTTTTCAAGTTGCATATAACTCACGCACAAAAAACAATAAAAAAATAACAAATTTTTCATTCAATTAGAAAGGATCATTTTGTTTTCAAAGTTTTTATTCTAGTTTCATAATAAAATACTGTGGCCCCAAGGAAATATTTTTTTTCTAGTGTGGTAGTCAATGTGTTAATATGCATATTAATAAGTCAAATTAAAAAAACATGATCTCAATACATGCCAATCAAATGTTTATCAAAATTTAAAAACCACTCCTGATTTTTAAAAAATCAGTAGACTAAAAATAGAGGACTACATCTTTAACATGATAAAAATATATATTTCAACTGAAGTTAGCATGATTTTTTATCGTCAAAAATTAGAACTATTCTATTCAAGTCAAGAACCAAAACAATTAAAGACTAGGGGGACGAGGTAGCTCATAACACCTCACTATTACCACAATTATTTAGCCCTGACATGGAAATACTAATGTAATAAGGACTCGCCATTTTTGTCTAGTATCTGGCATCTGATTATGCAAAGCCCACATCGCTGGTAGAACCAGTTTTTCATTTTACTAGTCCTTTTGACCAATAGAAAAGAGTTGCTAACAGGTACAATGCACACTATGGGCACACTTGTACTTTGACTCAAGCTGTACCAAAGCAATCCATGTAACCAAAACATTTGTACTACCATAATATTGTGAAATGAAATAAAAATTTAAAATTTAAAAAACAGAAAAGAGGCACATGAATTTGGCTGCAACCTGCAATGCAAAGGAGCAAGGAGAGTGGAAAATCAAGCAAGGAGGGCGTGCAGACAGTGACAGCAAGCTAGTAATTCCAGGCGCAGAGATGCTGTGTCAAGCTTTGGCAGGACTGATGGTGCAAGCAAGCCCTGGCATATGCACAAAGCAGAGGTAGCAAGCCCACCACCAAAAGGATTGCATGGCATGATTTTGCTTCTGTTTTTGCTGGCAGTCCTCTGTTACTCTTTCAGGTAATTCATTGTCCAAATTCCTTTTCTGATTAAAGAAACCAAAATCAGGTACTATTGCTTCCCTTAAGAACCCTGATTGATACAACTAGCCAGCACAAATTGGCAACCTAAAATATTAAGGTGATAAATATTGAATCGGAAAACTAAAACTTAAAAGATGATGTACCTATCTATCTAGAAATCTCAAGAGTCAACTGAAAAATAGTAGAACAAATCGGAGTCATTATAATGTAATCATATTCGTATATAGAAATGAAACATATAAGTGGCATAATAAAAGAGAATATCCCATTTGCAGTGATATTCACAAATAAGAAAACATAATACAGTGAAATAAGTATAACAATGTTCAAGATATATAGAGGAAAATCTATATAAAATTACACTAGATGACACAAAATTATACTTTAGTAAATGGGAAGACAATGTATTCTTGGATAGGAAGACTGTAAAAGTATTAATTCACTCCAAACTAATATGTATACGCAATGCGATTATAATTAAATAACAAAAAGCAAAATGTTATCGAGTTCCTATGTGGATAAACGGGGTAAATATCTGTAACAATTCTGAGAAAAGAAGACTGATGAAAAGAGAATAATCCCTGGGAGGCCGAGGCGGGCGGATTGTTTGAGCTTAGGAGTTCAAGACCAGCCTGAGCAAGAGTGAGACCCCGTCTCTACTAAAAACAAAGAAAGAAATTATCTGGACAACTAAAAAACATATAGAAAAAATTAGCCGGGCATGGTGGCGCGTGCCTGTAGTCCCAGCTACTCGGGAGGCTGAGGCAGGAGGATCGCTTGAGCCCAGGAGTGTGAGGTTGCTGTGAGCTAGGCTGACGCCACGGCACTCACTCTAGCCAGGGCAACACAGTGAGACTCTGTCTCAAAAAAAAAAAAGAGAATAATCCTATTAGATATTAAAATGTACAAATATTAAAATCTTTGACATATTAAGATATTAAATCTACATTATGTCTACATATTAAAGTACTTTCAAGCTGTAGAAATAAAAAGCTGTTGAATGGATTAGAATATAAGCCAAAATAAATCCTGTAAAATATAGGATTTTGGTTTACTGTGTGAACTAAAAATAAAATCCTAATTCTTCTGCTAACTCTATGGACCCTCTTGGTCAAGGGTTCCCCAGAAACACCTTAAAACTGAGTTCCCAGTCATGACGGGATGGGAGAGAGAAAGCAGAATTTACAAATGTATATGATTTCTCTTTTCATAAATATTCATGACTCCTCCTATAGCTTGTTGAATATGTATATTTGACCAGCCAGCTCAGTATAAAATCTTGTTCCTTTTGTGTGTCCTTTGAAGAACACTTGCCTGGCTTCTGGCTGGGGTTCTACTTTCCATCCCATTGTAATGACAGCTCAACAGGCTGCTACCCTTTATGAAAAATAAAGCTCTCCTTTTTCTAAAGTACAGACCTCATTAATTTTTTTTTAGTCAATAACTGTAAGTATGCAAACCAGTGGGAAAAGAGGGAATGAAGGATTAGTTTATTAGTTGGTATCTGAAGAACAAGCTACAATTTGGAAACGTGTAAACAGAATCTTTTCCTCATTTATTAAACCAGTGGTTCTGTCTTAGTCTACTAGAGCTGCGGTAAGAAACACCACATACTGGATGGTGTAGACAACAGTAATTCATTCTCTTACAATTCTGAAGGCTGGAAGTCTGAGATCAAGATGTCTGCAGGATTGGTTTCTTCTGAAGCCTCTCTCCTTAGCTTTTAGATAGCCATTCTCCAGTTTCTTCTCATGGCCTTCCCTAATCTCCTAATCTTCTCTTCTAATCAGTACACTAATCATTTTGGATTAGGGCCCACCCCAATGACTATATTTTACCTTAATTAACTCTTTAAAGTGCCCATCTTCAAATACAATCACATTCTGAGGTATTGAGGGTTAGATTTCAACATATGAATTTTGGGAGGGCACAGATCAGGCCATAATGAAGTGGGGCACCCAGACCACCAGCAGTGTTGAATCTCAACCTAAAATCTGAAACCCTGGGGGTGGGATCCAACTATCCGTGTTTAACAAGTTTTTCCACGTGACTCTGAAAAACACTCCTTAAAAAATAATTTCCAATTGTTAAATAAAAAGAACAAAGTTATAAGGGTTTCTACTGGCTTGAATAGTGTCCTCCCAAAATTCAAGTCCACCCAGAAGCTCAGAATGTAATGGAAATAGGGTCTTTACAGATATAATTAGTTAAATTAAAATGAGGTTATATTGGACTAGTGTTGGTCCTAATCTAATCACTGTGGTCTTTTAAAAGAAAAAAAAAGGACACAAACCGACACACAGGGAGAATGCCATGTAATGATGGAGGTAGGAATTAGAGTGATAAGTCTACCAGCAAAGAACATCAAAGATTGTGGGCAACCGCCAGAAGCTAGGAGAAGCAAGGAAGTATCCTCCCCTAGGAAAAGGCCTTCAGAGAAGGCGAGGCGCCAGCAGCACCTTGATTTCAGATGTATACCTTCCAGAACTGTGAGCGGATACATTTCTACTGTTTTAGGCCACCAAGTTTATGGTACTTTCTTATGGCAGTCCTAGGAAACTAATACAGAGTTCTATTAAAATTTGAATTTATTTATTTATTACTAGAGAGAGGTTTTTCTAAACAGAACATAAAACCTAAAAAATAAAAATCTTGCAAGTGGTAAAAAAATTGTAATGTCAAAGGACAAATGACGAACTGGAAAAAATGTTAGCAATGCAAATATTAGCAATATTAACAAAAGGTCACTTTCTTTAATTTACAAAGAGCTTATAAAGTGAATAAGAAAAGATGAATAATACAATAGGAATGAAAAGGTAAGAATACATTATGGAAAAATGTCCAAATGCCAAAAAATGTGTTAAAACGTGGTCAGTAGCATTATTAAATTAATGCAAATTAAAACGACACTATTATTTTCATCTATCAGAATGACACATTAAGTTATAATGTTCAATGCTAGTAAGTTTTAGAGATACAGGCAATCCCTTACATTTTTGGAGGAAAACAAATTGTGACCTTTTCATAAAAGCAATTTGATGATATCTATTAGATTTTTACACGCATGCAGTAATGCCATGCTTACAAATTTAGATACATAATTATTTCAAGATATATGTGAGAGGATTTTCCTTACGGGATTGTTTGCTAAGAAAAAATAAAACTCTGCAAACAACCTAAATGTTCACCTATATGATACAAATCAATTTAATTATGAGGTATCCAAACTAAGAAATAATAAATAGGCATTAAAAGATTAAAGTAGATTTCTATGTACTAAAATATGGAAAAATGTTTGATATTTTAATAAACAAAAACATTCAGGGGTAGAAAAGTGAAGTTTGTTTAATTCTTTTTGTTTAAATGAAATAGGATGTGCTCACAAAATATTATTTTGGAAGTAATGACAAGGAATGATTAACCACAGATAATGTTTCATGAGGGAGTTTTGGTGTGTAAGAATAGAGGCTCCTGTCTTAATATATTGCTCTTCTGTATAGTTTAACTATTCTGAGCATAACTACTTAGAGATACACGTAAAGGCCTACATAAACATCATGCCAATTTATATTATGTGAAGAGTGGGATTATGGGTTATTTTAATGTTTTTTAATTATAATTTTCTGTGTAAAAAACCTCTCATACTTTATAGTTTCAAAAAGTCAGGAGACAACTTTCCATTTAATTGCTTTATAAACTGTAAAAAATAGCAATATGAGCATGCTTTTTCTACTATTTCCATGCACTCATCAGCAAAAAGCAAGTGTTTTTACTGAGAAGCCTTTGACTTTAACTGATTCCTGGAGTGACTTCCTTTCTGAAATTTTATCATTGTAAATTAATCTTCAATTACCTCCTTAGTAGCTCTCTCTATATCACCATTCATCAAGTTGAGAGGTGTTAAATTGAAGAAATAGGGCTTCCTCATAAAACTCTGGTTTAAGAAGACATTTTGTAAATCAAGGGACAAGAACTTTATATGATATGCAGAAATAATATAGCCACTAGCCTGACCCTTGTCTTAGAATTTGCAGAGACACATTTTGAAATGCTGCACAGTTGGTGGCCTATGACAGTAAACAGCTATGTGGAACTTGGATTGTTGATCTTTCAGACTGTCCTTTATGATCATTCACCCCACCCCTCTGCCAAGCAAGGTGGGAAAGGACGTGGGGAAGGAAGGATGTTTAGTTAGTTCAAGGTAAATAATTTACTCCACATCGTACATGATGGATGGCAGGTAACTGCTCAAGCTCTAGGTCGGGGGCTCTTGCTTTAAATTCTAGCTCCATTGTGACTCAATTTATCACCTGGAGCAACTCAGCCTCTCTGTGTTTCTGTTTCGCTGTTTCTAAAACAGGGACAATACTAGCCTCTCTATAGGGTTATTGTATTATGTAAGCTGATACAGGTGCTCAGCACAGGGCCTGAGAGAAAGAGAGCTAGCATTTTTTAAACATTGACATAAAAAAATCATATTAGAAAAATACATAGAATTGGATTTTTGACAATTGCAGCTATAATAAATGAAACAGATACCATGACCAATTACAAAGGTTCATGTATATAAATTGCATTGCTTTGGAGCAAAAATGATTATTTCAAAAGGAGCAGATATACACACTTAAATGATGTTAAAAATAAATTATGTGTTTTTTACGTATTGGACCCACTTCCACTCCAGGTAGCACATTTTAGCTTTTGATTCAGAGTAAGCGATACCAAAAGCAATGACATAGTTAGAAAAATAAAAATTAAACACGTTCCCAGATTTCAACATAGGGTTGTACTTTTCACTTACATCTAATGCATGGTTACATATTAGGAGCTCTGGGAATCACCTGGATTTTAGTGACAAGATAAGGGATGTTTAGTTTGCACAGTGCCAGTTACCTCCCTTGTTTGCACGTTTGTTTTGTGATCCCTGATGAGTCTGCACTCTGGAGGGAGGTGATGTCCTGATAATCCACTAAATTTATAAAGAGTAATTCTGTTTTCGCAGAACCAGCAACATACAGGACAAAAAAAAAAAAATTTAATGCCTTCCTAAAATGCGTTTTCTGTTATATTAACAAATGTTTTAAAAGCCAAACAATACATATTTGTTTCAACCTCTTCTTTGGATACATTCTTTCAGAGTTTAAAAGGACATATTAAGTCACCTCCATGAAGCTGAGCGCTGCCACCTTCTCCAAGTGGAACTGTTATATGAGATGCTGTGTCCCTCCTAAGACTAGCAAAATACTCATACTGGGTCCCCTGGAGCAAAGGACCTCAAACTGGGATCCATGACTTTTGGGGTCTATGAACCCCCTGAATTTGTATGTAATGTTTTACGTGTATATACATCATTTTCACAAGATATTCAGAAAAGTCCTTTATCTAAAAGTGATTGAGAACTATGTTTTTACAGAACACTGCAAACACCAATGTATTTTAGAATTCTCAACCAAATGAAGCCCAACAGGCTTATCACAAAAACACTTAACAAATTGAAAGAGGAGCAACATATAAGGTGACCTTGGAAGGATAATGTTTATGATTAGAAGAAATAGTTTGGTAATCCACTTGGGGAGGGTAATGAAACCTGCCCTCTGAGTCCAGCGAACTGTGGGATATTTGTTGACTGTGGAGGTCTTAACTTCGCCCTATTCACATAGTATGTGGAAGAACATGGTCACTGCATCAGTACATTATAACCAAAGTTGAGTGTTAATTTATTTATTGTTGGTTATTAATTTTGTCTTACTTATTTTGCTTTAAGTTTAATAGACAGAAAAGCATTTTTGCAAACCTAAACTATAAAGTCTTTTTTACTTCTATTTAGGAGAATCTAAACTGAGCTTAAAATAAGGGGAGAAAAATTAGAGTATAAATATCTTTATGTTTACAATATCTTTGTCCTTATCGCTGGATTTATGTCTTTTACACAAGGGGGAAATTGGGTTCAATATGCTTTTTAAAGAAAAACAAATATCAAACTCTAAAAAGGGAAAGGGTCTACAAGTGCAAGTTATGTGGGTATTTTTTTTTTTTTGGCCCAAATTATACTCACATTGATATAATTGGAAAAGACATTGGAAAATCAAACTTTTGTTCCATTGTTGTGACATCATGATGAAAACATTTATTGGTTGGCTTTGAAAAATTTTGAGAATTATTAATGAATTTTTATTCTTTATAATAAGGACTTGGAATCATCATTCAAGTTGTTATGGAATTTAAGAGCATATTCAGAACTTTTCTCTGAGGGTTTGTTAAGGAAAACAGTTGGAGAACTCCATCTAATCAGGTTTAAATTATGAATGTTTTGACTCTATTTGGGGCATGTGAGACAAATTATATATCCTGTTCAGCACACTCCTTTTGGGATGAGGCTGCCTGTTTCTATGATCATTGATATACTTATAAACAAAGGAGGACATCTTTTTCAATAAAAGATTTTAAGTATACGATTTGCAGCCCTGAGTGTAAAATGTCCCAAAATAATATGAGTAGACAAAGCAGCTTAAATTCCCTTCTGATTAGAGGTCATAAAATACGAACATGATATTTAAACACAACTCAAGAAGAAAAATGAAGAACAGACTACGCTCTCTTATGGTGCAAATGCTCAGCCTTACACACATTTGCAGAGAAAAAGTTAACAGCAAGTATCTTCATAATGCATGCTACAACCAAGTTCTCATGAATTGTACCCTCTCCTTAGGCACACATGCACGGTCTTCTGTTTCTTGTCTGTATGTGGATTAGGAAGATCACAAATCTGATTTATCTTCCAAAGATACCTTTCTCTCTGCTTTGGCTTTATCTCAGCTTTTTCCTCTTGGTATTCATTTGACAGGTATTTTTTGTATTCACCCACATGTCACTCATGTATGTATATTCATATTCTCTCCACTTACCAAAATAAACTCAGAAATGGTTTAATACAACCATCAGTATATTAGTCAAATAGCTAGTAATTTGTGAGATAAAATTCCAATTCACTGATATAGAAGCTCACAATTTCTCAAGATGTCTCTTTTTAACTTAAATCTAACACTTTTGTGGAGAGCTGTTAATAAGTAGTTCTGGTTAAATAGACACTTCTGCAGAATGTGAGATGTGATGGTCACCCCCTCCCAAATAATCAACCTGAGTGCCAGCAATAAGGGAGCATGTATCGTGTCTAGGAAATTTACAAACAATAACAACCCAACTAAAAGCTAGTCTCCTTTTTATCACCATGCACCAGACATTTAAGTACTATTGGGTGATAAAATATTCTTTCTGAAAGAAGATTTCATTGATTTAAGTTCTAAACAATTGCTTTGTTTACTGTGGAGTTTCAATAATATTTATTTAGCCTTCAAAATAGCACATTTTTATTACTTACAGAGAAAAGTGTGTTCTGCATAGATGTTAATTTGGACAACTACTCTTATCTCATCAGTCCTGATATACGACACTGTAGATTCAAATACATAGGAGCTTTACAGAGTAAGTTTGTAACAATTCAAAATTTTTCCATCTTCTGTTGGTTGCACTTAGTATCTGCAACTCCTGTGGCACTACATATTCCTGTGTTTAAACAACTGATTCTAAATAAAAATTATTAGCACACTGATGGTAAATATGAAGAAGCAGGACTTGAGTTATATCAATTCAGTCATTCTATGCAAGCACTTAGAATTGTAACTTGTGTGTAAAATGTAAAACAGTGAACTAGAATACAAACTGTGAGGTATAATACTTTTCTTTGAGATATACAAATTTTAGTTCACACATTCAATACCTAATTTGAATAATATCTGTAAATCGATATTTCTTAATCTTTTTAAATTATTCATTATTATGAAAATTTTAAATAAATCCAGAAAACTATTATAATTATTGTTTGACGTAATTACTATTGAAAATATTTTTTCATACAGAAGAAGAAAGTGTTGACAGATATGTTAATTATGCTACTGATTACCAACTTAATCCTATATTAATTCTAAAGTAATATCTAGTAAACTAAATATTTGGTGACTCACAAGATTAGTTTAATAATGTAATATAAAAGTGCTGAGGAAATTACATCATGTAAAATAGCAGTTAGCAGGGTCAAAACTCTCTGTCTCCCAGAATCTGGGTGCCCAGGCGTTTCGAGCTACATAGGCTCTTACCAGCTTTGCATTCAGAGATGGTGACTCAATGGGAAATGAGACTTAGTGGGAAAATGTGTGGAATCTTACTCTCCTAGGCCATGTACACACACTCATGCACACACACACACAAGCAGGCAAAATGATGGAGAAAAACAGAGGTATATGCCGTTTAGACTCACATGATTTGGAGAGGGAGATGTGTTGTTATAAAAAACCCTTGTTCCTTTGTAACACATTTAATAAAAGAATTCAGTTTTAAATCTCTGCCCCCAAATTCCCTTACAAAGGACTTATATCTCTCATCCCTGGGTTATCTCCATTTTTCTCCTGCCCATCAGCATATACATCCCTAACGCCCTTAAATTATCCCAGTAGTTGATAATTAATTAATACCAGTTTGAAACTGAAAGCAGCTCAAGTCCCCATTTTGTAAAAGCCTGTACATATATATTTTTTTTTCACATGCATGTACACTACTCAAAAAAAAAAAAAATTACTGCTGGGGAGAAAATAGTTTATTTTAAGCTGAATAAGCTCTAACCATCTTTCTTTACTTCGAGTGGCACAAAGGTCGTTCTGCCCTGAAAGAATATTTAATTAGAGATTGCATGTTCTTCTGCTATCCCATATAAGTGACCAGGTTTAGAGTCTACTTGCACCAGCCTGGGAAATAACAAAAACTAAATTTGTTTTAATTATGGCATGAGTCAAGGTTGGAGCCCTTCTCATGTGACAAGTCTCTGCACAGCATCCCAGGGGATTGTCATACTGCCATCTAAACTATGTCTTATATAATATGCAATTTGCAGTCAGTAATGGATACATGACCGAAAAAAAATGTACTTTTTTTGTTTGTATAGTTTATCATATCCATAAGAGGCCATATATAGTTCTCCTAAGTTTGCAGATATTTTATTAAAATGTGGACTACTTGGCCAAAGCCACTTTAAAGCTGGGCATGTCCACACCCAAGTGAAAAACTTAGAAGAGAATGCATAACTTTTGGAATTTGTTAAAATGTCATTACTGCCAAGAATGTGATGTATGGGGATAATTAGCTATTGTATTCACCATGGATGCTATAGACTACATTCTGGAATGTTACTGGAACAAGATTTTTCAGCATTTTTGACACAATTTGGCAACTGTCTTTATGAGCATTTCTCAAAAGAGTAGGCCACAATTTAACATAATAAAATTATATTTAAAATAATTTCTTCTATTTTTCAATTTTTTTATTTTCTGTCAATTTTAGACCAGCATTTTGTTTTTATGATCCTGAATGGGATAGAACTTCACTCTTCTCAAGAATGGATTGAGCTCCACCCTCAGTGCTTGTGGATCTGCTCTGTTTCTGCTTATTGATTTAGGAAACTGTTTCTCAGTAAGCAAAATATATTGGATTTTTTGTCATAGGACCACTTCTCATCTTTATATTTTTCTTAATTAAACTTCAAATACGTGTAAATGATCCTTTTAATAATATGAACATAAGTTTTTTCCTTTCTTTCTCAAAGTTAAGGAGATGTTTTGGTTACTAAGAATTTATTCATTTAGACAATCTTTAATCCAACAGTTGGTAAATTACAGCTCATGGCCTAACCCAGCTCACCTTCCACATTTGTAAATAAAGATTTATTGGAACACAGCCACTCTAATTTGTTCATATATTGCCTTTGGGTGCTTTCTCACTGCAAAGGCAGAGTTGACTTGTGACAAAACCTAAAATATTTACAGTCTTGTTTTTAGAGAACAGGTTTGCCAATCCTTATGTTAAACAGATATTTATTGAACACCAATCTCATATTAACCACTGTACTAGGCACTGAAAATATAACTGTGATCAAAATCACCAAAATTTCATAATTAAATGGTGATGGATTTGTTAGTAGAAAATATGAGTGGGGAAAAATAAGTACATAAACTAGATACATCATTGAGAGAGAGAATATAAATTCTGAAGAGGAAGGCATTCTCCATTTACAGCCAAAAAATTGAAGGAACCTATTATATATTGAGTAGAGCGAATAGGCACAAAACCCTTGATGTACTCCTTTTAATGCTCCTGACTCCTAATATTATTGTCTTCAAGGACCACATGACTGAGCAAGCTACCTATCAATATTCTACCAGGGGATTATATTGCAAAGTGTGATATCTGCCAAAGGAAGGAAAAGAAATCAATTTTTTATGTGATTCTTTAAGGTTTTTGTTATACCTGATAATTATTTTATATATTTCTTCTCCAGTGGTAAATCAGACTGTCCAATTTTTCTTTGCACTGTGAAGCTTTAGTATGAAGATGAGGACAGCATTGCAGACATTCATGTACAATATATTTTTATTCAGTTTCTCTGAAACAGTGACACTTAAAGTTTGTGTGGCTATTTCCAGTTAACTTTTTTCTATAACAGCAAGCCAATCATCTTGTAAGTGGTCCACCCTAACCCCTTGGCTTTGATGTGCTCACCCATACAGAAATAAAAAACACAAAACAAATATAGTTTGAGTAAGTTGTACATCACATTCTAATTTCAGAAATATAAATTTGAAATACATGTAAATGACTTCAATCTGTCTAAGGGAACAACATGCATTCTAAATACTCTCTTCAAAGTTCTCTTCTGACCACTAATGTATTAGGAAGATAGGCTTGCTTCTGAACCTGGAATCATTTTCCTCTGTGTTGCAGAAAATTATATGGGCACTCTCAAGACAAAGGTGAACTTTACTCTGTTAGTTTTAATAAGGCTGTATTTTTTGTTTTGTTGTTTATTTCTTTAATCATGACTCATCTAGGTATCCAATTAAGGTTTTCAGAAAAACCTTCTAAGGGGTCCAGAGTTCTGCTATCAGAATATGTGTGAGTGATGCCTACAGGGAGGTGACAGAGCAAGATGGCCAAATAGATACCTTCAGTGATCATCTCTCTCCAAATTTAACAACTATCCATGTAAGCAAGCACCTTCAGAAGAACCAAAAATCAGGTGAGTGATCATACAACCTGCTTTTAACATTATATCAAGGAAAGAGGCACTGAAGAGGGTAGAAAAGATAATCTTGCTTTGCCTACGGCACTCCTCCTGCACTCCCCAACAGTGCCACTCCAGCAGGCAGAGTGGAGAGACAATCTGTGTACCAAAGGAGGGAAAGTGAAGTGATTGTGGGCCTTTGAATTGAAACTCAGGACCACCCTGGCACAGGCGAACACAGCACAGGGCAGAATTCTGCCAGTGCTCTTGAAGGGAGCATTTAGATCAGCCTGGCCAGAGGGAAAACCTCCACCCTGAAACCCTAGTTCCAGCTAGCCCCACCACCAGCCAACAAAAAGCAGCCTGGAGCATGGAATAAATTGATAAGGCAGCCAGGCCACAAAATTGCAGTCCTTGGACAATTCCTGCAGCTGTGCTGGCTTACAGCCAGTGGGCTTGGGGTGCACGTGACCCAGGGAGACACTAGCAGTGGCGAACAAACCAGTGCTTGTGTTGCTCACCCACAACTACAGGCAATGTGGCTCAGGGAGTCTTCTACCACTTGGGGAAAGGAGAGGGAAAAGTTAAGAGGACATTGTTTTGCAACTTGGGTACCAACTGAGCCACAGTAAAATAAAGTACCAAGCAGACTCTTGAAGCCCCCGAGTCCAAGACTTAATTCCAGGACAGCGTTTCTGGACCCACCCCGAGCGAGAAGGAAACATGCTGCCCTGAAGGGAAGGACTCAGTCCGTACAGGATTCACCACCTGCTGACTAAAAAGTCCTTAGGCTTTGAATAAAACATCAGAGGTATCCGGGCAACAGTCACCATGGGATTTGGTTAAGACTGGGCTTGCTTCAGATGTAGCCTGGCTCTGGTGGCCATGAAGGAGTGCCCACACTACTCCTCCCCCAACTCCTGCAGCCCAGCACAGAGAGTAAAGGAAGAAAGTGAGAGACTTTGCTTGGTAATCCAGGGAATTCTCCTGTATCTTTTCCAAAACAACAGGGCTATGCCGCCAGGAGTCTACAGGAGTCACAGAATTACTACAGGAGGCACCCCCAGTGCTGATATGGCTGCAGCGACCAAATACATAGATCATAACACTCAATTCCCTTTGAATACCTGGAAAGCCTTCTCAAGAAGGATGGGTTCAAACAAGTCGACACTGCAGAGATTAAAATAAATACCTAACTCTTCAATGCCCAGACATTAATGAACATCTACAAGCATCAAGAACACTCACAAGAACAAAACCTTACCAAAAGAACTAAATAAGGTACCAGTGACCAATCCTGGAGCAATGGAGATATGTAACCTTTCAGACAGAGAATTCAAAATAGCTGTCCTGAAGCTCAATGAACTTCAAGAAAACACAGAGAAGGAATTCAGAAACCTATCAGAGAAATATAACAGAGATTGAAATGATAATTTTAAAAAATCAAACAGAAATTCTGGAGCTTAAGAATTCAATTGTCAAACTGAGAAAT
>NW_012152174.1:5759797-5763698 GCF_000956105.1 Propithecus coquereli | reverse complement strand
AAATGAAAACCAAAAAAGTGTAGAAGTATATACTTCTATCAGAGGAAATATATTTCAAGACAAAAACTATAAAAAGAGACAAAGAAGATCATTATGTAATGAAAAAAGAGTCAATTAAGTAAGAGGATAAAACAATTCTAAATATATATGCTCTCAACACTGGAGGACCAGATATATAAAGCAAATATTATCAAATCTAAAGAGAGAGATTGACTCCAATACAATAATTGCTGGAGACCTCAATATTTCATTTTCAGCATTGGACAGATCATCCATACAGAAAATCAACAAAGAAACATTGGATTTACTCTGCACTATAGACCAAATGGACCTAATAGATATTTACAGAACATTTCATCCAATGGCTGCAGAATACATGTTCTTCTCCTCAGCTCATAGATCATTCTCAAGGATAGACCATAGGTTAGGCCACGAAACAACTCTTGAAAAATTTTTAAAAAATTGAAATCATACCAAGTATTTTCCCTGACCACAATGGAATAAATCTAGAAATCAATACAAGAGGGACATTGGAAACTATACAATCATGGAAATTAAACAATATATTCCTGAATGACCAGTGGGTCAATGAAGAGTTTAAGAAGGAAATATAAAAATATCTTGAAACAAATGAAAGTGAAAACACAATATATCAAAATCTATGGGATACAGTAAAAGCAGTAATAAGAATAAAATTTATAGAAATAAATGCCTACATCAAAAACGTGATAGAGCTTCAAATAAACAAACCAATGATACATCACAAAGAACCAGAAAAACAAGAGCAAACCAAACCCCAAAGTAGTAGATGAGAAAAAATAATAAAGATCAGAGCAGAAATAAATGAAATTGGAAGAAAAAAATACAAAAGATTTAAAAAAGAAAAAGTTGTTTTTTTGAAAATATAAGCAACACTTTGACACATTTACCTAGAGTAAGAGAAAAAGAGAAGTCCCAAATAAATAAAATCAAAGATGAAAAAGGAGACATTACAACTGATACTTCAGAATTCCAAAAGATCATTAGAGACTACTATGCCAATAAATTGGAAAATCTAGAAGAAATGGACAGATTTCTAGACACGTACAACATGAGAAGATTGAACAAGGAGGAAATTTAAAACCTGAATAAGCCAATAACTAATGACATAGAAACAGTAATAAAAAGTCTCCATCAAAGTAAAGCCCAGGATTTAATGGCTTCACTGCTGAATTTTACTAAGCATTCAAAGAAGAATACTAACCCTACTTAAAATATCCCAAAACACTGAGGAGGAGGGAATACTCATAATCCATTCTATGGGGCCCCTATCACCCTGATACTAAAACCAGACAAAGAAACAACAAAAAAAGAAAACTATACACCAATATCTCTGATGAACATAGATATAAAAATCCCCAAACAAAATACTAGTAAACCAAATTCAACAACACATTAAAAAGATTATACATCATGATCAAGTGTGATTCATTCCAGGGATGCAGGGGCAGTTCAATACACACAAGTCAATCAATGCAATACATCCTATCAACAGAACAAAGGACAAAAACAATATGATCATTCCAATTGATGCTGAAAAACCATTTTATAAAATTTAATATACCTTCATGATAAAACTCTCAACAAACTGGGTACAAAAGCAACTTAGTACCGCAACACGATAAAAGCCATGTATGACAGACCCACAGCTAGTACCATATTGAATGAGGAAAAACTAAAAGCCTTTTTTCTGAGATCTGGAACAAGACAAGGATGCCCGCTTCACCACTGTTATTTAACATAGTACTTGAAGTTCTAGCTAGATCAATCAGACAAGAGAAAGAAATAAAGAGCATCCAAATTGGAAAGATAGAAGTCAAATTATCCTCGTTTGCAGATGATCTGATCTTATATCTAGAGAAGCATAAAAACTTCACACAAAAACTATTAGAATTGGTAAACAAATTCAATAAAGTTGCAGGATACAAAATCATCATAAAACATCAGTAGTGTTTCTATATGCCAACAGTAAACAATCTGAAAAAAGAAACCAAAATGTAATCTCATTTACAATAGCTACTGATAATGCTCATGGATTGGAAGAATTACTATTGTTAAAATGTTCATACTACCCAAAGCAATCTACAAATTCAATGCACTCCCCATGAAAATACCAACCACAATCTTCACAGAAATAGAAAAAATAATCCTAAAATTTATATGAAAACACAAAAGACCTAGAATAGCCAAAGCCATGCTGAGCAAAAAGAACAAAACTGGGGGAATCATATTACCTGACTTCAACTTATACTACAGAGCTATAGTAATGAAAACTACATGGGACTTACAAAAAAACAGACATGTAGATCAATGGAACATAATAGAGAACCCAGAAATATCCTACATATCTACAGTGTGCTTATCTTCAACAATGTCCCAAGAACATACAGTGGCAAAAGGACAGTCTCTTCAATAAATAATTTTGGAAAAAGTGAATATCCATATTCAGAAGAATGAAACTAGACCCTTAGTGCTCACCATTTACAAAAATGAAATCAAAATGTATTAAAGACTTAAATCTAAGACCTTAAACTATGAAATTACTAAAGAAAACATTGGAGAAATGCTTCAGAACATTGGTCCAAGCAAGAGCTTCTTGAGTCATACTTCCAAAGCACAGGCAACCAAAGCAAAGTTGGACAAATGAGATCATATCAAGCTGAAAAGCTTCTGCACAGCAAAGAAAACAATCAGTAAAGGGAAGAGACAACCCCACAATATGGGAGAAAATATTTGCAAACTACCCATCTGAAAAGAGACTAATAACTACAATATATAAGGAGCTTCAATAACTCAATAGGAAGAAATCAAATAATATGATTAAAAATGGGCAAAGGATATGAATAGACATTTCTCAAAAGAAGACATACAAATGGCCAACAGGTATATTAAAACATGCCCAACCTCATTAGTCATCAGAAAAATTCAAATCAAAACTACAATAAGATATCACCCCAGTTAAAATGGCTTTTATCAAAAAGACAGGCAATAACGAATGCTGGCAAGGATGTGGAGAAAGGGAAAATCCTCATACACTGTTGGTGGGAATATAAATTAGTGCAGCCACTATGGAGAACAGTATGGAGGCTCCTCAAAAAACTAAGAATAGAACTACCATATGACCTAGCAATCCCACTGCTGGGTATACATCCAAAGTAGGGGAATTCTGTATAACGAAAAGATAACTGCACTCCCATGTTTATTTCAGTACTATTCACAATAGACAAGATTTGGAATCAACCTAAGTGTCCATCAATGGGTGAATGAATAAAGAAGTTATAAACAATGGAATATTATGGAATATAAACAATGGAAGTTATAAACAATGGAATATAAACAATGGAATATTATATAGCCACAAAAAAGAATGAAATCTCACCATTTGCAACAACATGGGTGGAACTGGAAAACATTATGTTAAGTGAAATAAGTCTAGCACAGAATGACAAATCTTGCATCTTCTCACTCATATGTAGGAGCTAAACATTAAAAACAATTGATTTCATGAAGACAGTGAATAGAATGATAGTTACCAGAGGCTGGGAAGGGTAGTGATGTGTTTGGGAGGGCAAGATAAAGTGGAGATGGTTAATGGGTGCAAAAAATATAGTTAGATAGTTAAATAAAATGAACACTATTTGATAGCACGACAAAATGACTATAATCAACAGTAAATTAGGGTATAGTTTAAAATAATTAAAAGAGTGGTATTGGATTGTTCCTAACAAATAAATGATAAATGTCTGAGGAGATGGATATGCTAATTACCCTGATATGATTAATTCACATTGTATGCCTGTATCAAAACATTATATGTACCCTATAAAGATATACAACTATTAATATTATGAACCCATAAAAT
>NW_012152174.1:5756627-5759747 GCF_000956105.1 Propithecus coquereli | reverse complement strand
CTATCAGAGAAATATAACAGAGATTGAAATGATAATTTTAAAAAATCAAACAGAAATTCTGGAGCTTAAGAATTCAATTGTCAAACTGAGAAATGCATCAGAGTTTCTCAATAGCAGAATTGATAAAGCATAAGAAACAATTAGTCTGAAGACAGGCTATTTGAAAATAAACAGAAGAGAAAAAAGAAAATAGAATGCTAAAGAAGGAAGCATGGCTACAAGATCTAGAAAATAACCTCAAAAGGGAAAATCTAAAAGTTATTGGCCTTAAAGAGAAGGTAGAAAGAGAGAGATTTGGTTATAAGTTTTATTCAAAGAAATAATAACAGAGAACTTTCTAAACCTACAGAAAGATATCAATATTGAGGTACTAGAAAGTCATAGAATACCGAACAGATTTAACACAAACAAAACTACCTCAAATTGTTTAATAATCAAGCTCCCAAAGGTCACAGATAAAGAAAGTTCCTAAGGGAAGCAATAAAAAAGAAAAAAATAAATAACATATGAATACATGATACATGAGTCAGCAGACTTTTCAGTGGAAACCTTACAAGTCAGGAGAGGTATGACATATTCAGAGTACTGGCAGAAAATAACTTTAACCCTAGAATATTATATCCTGCAAAAATAACTTTCAAACATGACGAAGAAATAAAGACTTTCCCAGACAAACAAAAGCTGAGGGATTTCATCAACACCAGACCTGTCCTACTAGGAATGCTAAAAGGAGTTCTTCAATCTGAATGTAAAGGACATTAGTGAACAATAAGAAAACATCTGAAGGTATAAAACTAACAAATACAGAATATTGCTAAAATTGCAGTGTATAAACCATTTATATCTTGAGTGGGAAGACATAAACACAAACTTATCTAAAGTAATAACTACAAATTTTTAAGGGACAGAATAAAAAAATATAAATTAAAACAAAAAAGTCAAAAAGGGGGGTGCAGGCAAAGTGTAGAGTTTCTTTTATATTTCTCTTTGCTTATTTATTTTTGTAAGCAGAGTTAAGTTGTCATCTGCTTAAAATAATTGGTTATAAAATTTTTCTGCAAGCCTCATTGTAACCTCATATCAAAAAACCCAAACAGATACACACACAAAAAAAGCAAGAAATTAAAACACACTATCACCTTGTAATATCAAGCTGTACTACAAGATTATAGTAATCAAAACAGTGTGATATTGGCACAAAAACAGAGACATAGAACAATGCAACAGAACTGAGAACCCAGATAAAAAACCATCCTTACATAGCCCTCTAATCTTTGACTAAGCAGACAAAAACATACACTGGGGAAAAGAAACCTTATTCAATAAATAGCACTGGGTAAACTGGATAGCCACATGCAGAAGACTGAAACAGGATCCACACCTCTCACTGATCACAAAAACCAACTCATGGTGGATAACAGACTTAAACGTAAGGCATGAAACCATAAGAATTCTAGAAAAAAATGATGGAAACACTCTTATTCACATTGGGCTAGGGAAAGAATTTATGAAGAAGGCCCCAAAGGCAATCACAGCAACAACAAAAATAAATAAAGGGGACCTGATCAAATTAAAAAGCTTCTGCATAGCCAAGGAAACTATCGTGAGAGCAAACAGACAACCTACAGAATGGGAAAAAATATTCACATGCTACACATCCAAAAAAGGGGATAACTAAAATGTATATAGAACTCAGGAAAATCAGCAAGAAAAAAAATCAAACAACCCCATTAAAAAGTAGGCAAAGGACATCAGCAGGAACTTTTTGAAAGACAGACAAATGGTCAACAAACACATGAAAAAGTGTTTGACATCTCTGACCATCAAGGAAATGCAAATCAAAACCACAACGAGATATTACTTAACTCCAGTGAGAATGGCCTTTGTCAAAAGTCCCAAAACAATGAATGTTGGTATGGATGTGGAGAAATAGGAACACTCTTCCATTGCTGGTGGAACTAAAAACTAGTGCAACGTCTGTGAAAAGTAATATGGAGATACATCAAAGAGCTACAAGTAGAACTACCATTTGATCCAGAAAGCCCATTACTGGTAGATAGCCAAAGGGAAGAAAAGACATTCTATGAAAGAGACATCTGCACTAGAATGTTTATAGCAGCACAATTCACAATTTCATAGATGTGGAAACAACCCAAGTGCCCATCAATACATGAGTGGATTAATAAAATGTGGCATGTGTAAACCACGGAGTACTACTCAGCCACAAAAAACAATGGTGAACTAGCACCTCTTGTATTATTACGATGGAGATGGAGCCCATTCTACTAAATGAAGTATCACGAGAATGAAAAAACAACCACCACATGTATTCACAATCAAATTGGTAATAATTGATCAACTCTTATGTGCACATGTGGCAGTAATATTCATTGGGTGTCAGGAAGGTGGAAGGGGGAGGAAGGGATGGGTATAGTCACACCTAATGGGTGTGGTGCACACTCTGTGGGGGATGGACACGCTTGAAGCTCTGACTCGGGCCGGGCAAAGGCAATATATGTAACCTAAACATTTATACCCCCATAAAATTCTGAAATCAAAAAATAAAATAAAAATAGAACACACTACCAGAGAAAATAATTTTTAACAAAGAAAGACAGAAAGGATGTAAGAAAGAAATAGAGGACCACAAAACAATCCAAAATCAAATAACAGCACAGCAGTAGTAAGTCTTTACGTATCAGTAATAACATTGAAGGTGAGTGAACTAAACTCTTTAATCAAAAGATATAGAGTGGCTAAATAGATTAAAAAACAAAAGCAAATGATATGTTGTCTGCAAGGAACTGACTTCACCTATAAAGACACGCATACACGGGCCGGGCACAGTGGCTCATGCCTGTAATCCTAGCTTTCTGGGATGCCGAGGTGGGCGGATTGTTTGAGCTCAGGAGTTTGAGACCAGCCTGAACAAGAGCGAGACCCCGTTTCTACTAAAATTAGAAAGAAATTAATTGGACAACTAAAAATATATAGAAAAAAAATTAGCCGAGCATGGTGGCACATGCCTGTAGTCCCAGCTACTCGGAAGGCTGAGGCAGGAGGATAGCTTGAGCCCAGGAGTTTGAGGTTGCTGTGAGCTAGGCTGACGCCACGGCACTC
>NW_012152174.1:5744588-5745537 GCF_000956105.1 Propithecus coquereli | reverse complement strand
GATTATTTTTAATTATACTGGAATAATATAAGGTTTGTAATTGAGTTTTTAATACAATAACTGGCACATGGGGAACTTAAATATTTGTCAAATGAAAGGACAGCCTGGCTTAATTCTAGCTTTGATGGAGTTTATTGTATCAGTTAGACACTAGTTGATTTGTCTGTAAGTGACTAATGAAGACATACTATTGAAAAGGCAATCGTGTACAAATTTTAGTCCATACAAGATTGAGTTGTCTTTGCTCATTGTCATGGCATTATATTTTCTATATATTTTCTTAATTATTACGTATTGATGATATTATCATCGGAAATAGTTGAGAGGATCAGTTGGCTCAACATCAAAGTAATAAAGATACTGTAACTATAATAACAACCTCACCTTTATGGAATCTATGGAGACATCCCCATCCTAACTTTCTGAAGCCCACTCTTTCTTTCAATATCGTAACTTTAAAATAAGAGATGATGCAAAGGTGTGGACCCAATTTGCATTGTAATCCAGCCAATTGTAGCATCAGACTTTGTGTTAAGATATTTTGAAATCTCAAACTTACACGTTATGATAACGGTTTCTTTTGGGGAAGTCATACAGGCTTCTTATACAATTTATTATCTAGTTTAGTTCAGATTTGCAACTAATACTAATGAAATCATATAATATGTGTTCTCTTATAACTTACTTTTTTATCTCAATATTACATTTTAGATTCATTCTTATTGATGAATGCAATGATAGTTATATGATTTTAATTGGTTTATAATAATCCATTGAATAAATATCTTGCATTTACTTATATATTTGATTATTGATTAACATTTGTAATTTCTGCATAATTTTGCCATTTTGATGAATGCGGCTAATAGTATTTTGTACATCTAGTATTCATTTATAAAAGTTTCTCCAATGTGAAGCTATTCAAGCTGATGTTGAAAACCATTAGTGA
>NW_012152174.1:5723363-5743933 GCF_000956105.1 Propithecus coquereli | reverse complement strand
ACTATAGGGGTACAAACATTTTGGTTACATATAATGCCTCGCCCCAGCCAGAGCTACAAGCCTGCCCTTTCCCCATACAGTGCACTCTGCACCGAATAGTTGTGAGTTTACTCACCCCCTTTCCACTTCTTCTCCTCTCTGACCAGCACCAATGAATATTACTTCCATGTGAGCATCTTAGTGTTGGTCAGTTAGTATCAATTTAATGGAGAGTACATGTGGTGCTTGTTTTTCCCTTCTGGTGATACTTCACTTCAAATGATGGCCTTCAGCTCTATCCAGGATAATATAAGAGGTGCTAGATCACCATTGCTTTTTGTGATTGAGTAGTATTCCATGGTATACATATACCACATTTTATTAATCCACTCATGTATTGATGGGCAGTTGGGTTGTTTCCACATCTTTGTCATTGTGAATTGTGCTGCCATAAACATTTGAGTGCAGATGTCTTTATTATACAATGCCTTTTTTTTTCTTTGCATAGATGCCTAGTGGTGCGATTTCTGGATCAAATGATATTTCTATTTTTAGCTCTTTGAGATATCTCCAGATTACTTTGACAGGAGTTGTTCTAATTTGTAGTCCCACTAGCAGTGTAAAAGTGTTCCTATCTTTCCACATCCATGCCAGCATATGTTGTTTTGGGACTTTTTGATAAAGGCCATTCTCACTGGAGTTAGGTGATATCTCATTTGTGGCTTTGATTTGCATTTCCCTAATGATTAGAGATGTTGAGCACTTTTTTATATGTTTGCTAGCCATTATTCTGTCTTCTTTTGAAAAGTTTCTGTTGATGTCCTTTGCCCACTTTTTAATGGGATTGCTTGATTTTTTTCTTGCTAATTTTCCTAAATTCTATATAGATTCTTGTTAGCCATTTATTGGATGTGTAGCCTGCAAATATTTTCTCCCATTCTGTAGGTTGTCTATTAGCTCTAATGATGTGTCCTTGGCTGTGCAGAAGCTTTTTAATTTGACCAGGTCCCAATTATTTATTTTTGTTGCTGCCGTGACTACTTTGGGGGTCTTCTTCATAAATTCTTTGCCTAGGCTGATGTCTATGAGAGTTTTCTCAACATTTTCTTCTAGAATTCTTAAGATCTTATGCCTTAGGGTTAAGTCTGTTATCCACCATGAGTTGATTTTTGTGAGAGGTGAGAGGTGGGAATGCGGTTTCGATCTTCCACATGGGGTTACTCAGTTTTCCCAGTACCATTTATTGAATAGAGATTCTTTTCCCCAGTGTATATTTTTGTCTGCTTTGTCAAAGATTAGATGACAATATGAGGATGGTTGTATATCTGTGTTCTCATTCCTGTTCCAAAGGTCTATATCTCTGTTCTTATGCCAGTATCATGCTGTTTTGGTTACTATAGCTTTGTAGTAAAGCTTGAAATCTGGTAGACTGATGCCTCCCAATTTATTCTTTTTGCTTAAGATTGCTTTGGCTATACAAGGTCTTCCCTGGTTCCATACGAAGCATAGAATTATTTTTGATAGATCTGTAAACAATGATGATGGTTTTTTAATAGGGATTGCATAAATTCTGTAGATCACTTCAGGTAGTATGGACATTTTAACAATATTGATTTTGCTAATCAGTGAGCATGGTAGGGTTTTCTATCTGTTTACATCTTCTGCAATTTCTTTCTCTAGTGTTTTATAGTTCTCCCTATATAGGTCTCTCGCCTCCTTCGTTAAATATATTCCTAAATATTTAATTTTCTTTGATGCTGTTGTGAACGGTGTTGTGTCTTTGGTTTGATTTTAGGTTTAATGCTATTGGCATATATGAATGCCACTGACTTGTGAGCATTCATTTTGTATCCTGAGACTTTACTGAATTCATTTATCAATTCTAGGAGTCTCTTGGTTGAATCCTTGGGATTTTCTAGAAATATATCATATCATCAGCAAAGAGTGAGAGTTTAACCTCTTCTGCCCCATTTTGACACACTTAATTCCCCTCGCTTGTCTGAACGCTCTGGCAAGGACTTCCAGCACTATGCTGAATAGAAGTGGAGATACTGGGCAACATCATCTGGTTCCAGTTCTAAGCAGAAATTCTTTAAATTTTTACCCACTCGGTATGATATTGGCTGTGGGTTTATCATATATGGCTTTAATAATTTTACAGTATGACCCATCTGTGCTTATTTTGTTGAGAGTTTTTATTCATAAAAGTGTGCTGGATTTTGTCAAATGCTTTTTCTGCATCTATTGAGAGAATCATTTGGTCTTTGTCTTGCTTTTATTTATGTGGTGAATTGCATTTGTAGATTTGTATATATTGAACCATCCTTGCACCTCTGGGATAAAGCCCACCTGATCATAATGAATGATTTTTTTGATGTGCCCTTGAATCGATTTACTAAAATTTTGTTGAGAATTTTTGCATCTATATTCATGAGAGATATTGATCTGTAGTTTTCTTTTTTTGTTGTGTCCTTTTCTGGCTTTGGTATCAAGGTGATATTGGCTTTGTAGAAAGAGTTGGGAAGGATAGCACCCTTTTCAATGTTGTTGAATAATTTCTACAGCATAGGTTTGAGTTCTTTTTTGTAAGTTTGGTAAAATTCATTTGTGAATCCATCTGGTCTGGGACTTTTTTGTTGGAAGATTTTTAATTGCTGCTTTACTTTCTGTGCTTGATATTGGTCTGTTGAGGAATTCTATTTCTTCCTGATTGAGCCTAGGGAGGTCGTTTGTTTCTAACAATTTGTCCATTTCCTCCACATTTTGTAGTTTGGAAGCATAGAGATTTTCATAGTATTCAAAGATAATGTTTTGTATTTCTGTGATGTCTCTAGTGACCTCTCCTTTTTCATTTCTAATTGAGCTTATTAGAGTCCCTTCCTTTATAGTTCTTGTCAATCTAGCAAGAGGGCTGACAATTTTATATTTTTGAAAAACCAGCTTTTGGTTTCATTAATCTTCTGTATAGTTCTTTTATTCTCAATTGCATTTAGTTCTGCTCTGCTTAGTTATTTCTTTTCTTCTGCTAGGTTTAGGATTTATTTGCTCCTCCTTTTCCAGTTCCTTGACATGGTTTATTAGTTTGTTGATTTGCAAAGTTTCTGTCTTTTGGACGTGAGCACTTAATGCTATTAGTTTTCCTCTCAGGAATGCTCTTGCTGTATCCCACAGATTTTTATAACTTGTGTCCTTGTTATCATTTAATTCAAAGAATCTTCTGATTTCCATTTCGATCTCCTCCTTGACTCAATAGTCAATCAGCAATAGATTGTTTAATTTCCATGACTTTGTGAAGTGGTGAGTGTTTCTGTTGGAATTGATCTCTAATTTTATTCCACTGTGGTCTGAGAAGATACATGGCATAATTTCTACTTTTTTTAATTTGTTGAGATCTTATTTGTGGCTTAGGATGTGATCAATTTTAGAGAAAGTTCCATGAGCTGATGAGAAGAATGTATATTCGGCTTTATTAAGTGTGGGATGTACTGTAGATGGCTGTTAGACCCATTTGTTCTAGAGTTCTGTTTAAGTCCATTGTTTTTTTGTTTATTTTCTACTTGGAGGATCTGTCCAGTTCAATCAGTGGGGTGTTGAAATCTCCAGCTACTATGGCATTACTGTTTATCATGTTATTTAGAGTAACCAGGGTTTGCTTTATGTATCTGGGTACTCCTATGTTGGGTGCACAAATATTATGAATTCTTAAGTCTTCTTTTTAGATTTTTCCCTCCACCACTATATAGTGACCATCTTTGTCTTTCTTTACTATTATTGTTTTAAAGTTTATGTTATCTGAGATAAGAATAGCTACCCCAGCTTTCTTTAGGTTTCCATTTGCCTGCAAGATTGTTTTCCAACCCTTCAACTTGAGTTTGAAAGCATCTTTGTGGATAAGATTTGTTTCCTGGAGACAGCAGATACTTGGCTTGTGTTTTTTTATCCACTCAGCCAGTCTATGTCTCTTCAGTGGACAATTCTAGCCATTCACATTTATTGAGAGAATTCACATTTGGGGTATATTTCTGTTCATATTGTTGGATAAATTCTTATTGTTTTGTTTTACCTCTAGACCCATTGTGGAATGACGGTTCTGGACTTTAACTCCTGAGTGTTTTTACATTGGTGGGTGTCTATTGTACTGTTCAGTGTATAATGCAGGTCTAAGTACTTCCTGCAGGGCAGGTCTGGTCTTTGCAAATTCCATCAGTGATTGCTTGTCTGGGAAAGTCTTTATTTCTCCATCATATTTTGCTAGGTAAAGAATTCTAGGTTGGACATTATTCTGTTTTAGAAGATTGATGATGGACACCCAGTTCCTTCTGGCTTGTAAGGTTTCAGTCGAGAAGCCTACAGTTAGTCTGATAGATTTTCCTTTGTAGGTTATCTGCTGTTTTCATCTTACTCTTGAAAGATTGCCTCTTTCGTGTTTACTTGGGCCAGCCTAATAACTATATGATGTGGTGATTGCCTTTTAACATTGTGTCTCCTGGGAGTTCTGTGTGCTCCTTATACCTAGATATCTAGATTTCTGGTCAGGCCAGGTAAGTTTTCCTCCATTATCCCAAGAAATAGATTTTCTAGTCCTTGTGTATTTTCTTCTTCTCTTTCTGGGATGCTTATAATTCTTATATTTGGTTTCTTTATATAATCCTACATTTCTTGTATGTTTTGTTCATGTCTCTTGCTTCTATGTTCTTTTTCTTTTTCTGATTTGTTTAGCACATAGGCATTATCTTCAAGCTCTGATATTCTTTCCTCTGTATGATTCAACCTTTTCTTAAGGCTTTCCACTGTGTTTTGTAGTTCCTTAAATGCCTCTTTCATTTCCAGTACTTCTATTTGATTCTTTCATGATACTTCAACTTCTTTAGAGAATTTTTCATTCATTTCCCATATTGTTCTTGTGGCTTCTTTGTGTTGGTTTTCTATTTTCTCTTCAATTCCATTGAGTTTTCTTGCAATCCATATTTGGAATTCTTCCCTCACCATTTTAGTGATTTTGTTTGTGTTTGTATCCATTGTTAAGGATCTAATGATTTCTTTTGGAGGTGACTTTTCTCTCTGATCTTTCATGTTTCCTGCATTCTTTTGCTGATTCTTTCTCATCAGGCTTCTTGGTCATGAACTGGGGATTCTAGGATTGGTTTAAGGCTCTGTCTCAATGTACCCAAGGGTCATTCCTTGACAGTGCTGGGGAGAAGCATGCTGGTCCTGTATTGCCTTAGGGGTATTTTAGCAATTTGGGTTACCTCTGACCTGTTATCTTCACCTGTTGCCAATGAAGACTGTGAGTTTCATCCCCCAGCTTAAGCTCCAAGCTGGAAGATTGCCTTTGTGGGTATGACTCCACTGCCTTCTACTAGCTTGAGATGGAAGGCACTATGTTAAGCTCCTGGATTACACTTTTTGTCATTGATTGTAGTTTGCATGGAGGAGCTCTTGAAAAGATTTTTAAGAAGCTCTACTTAGTACACATAAAATAAATAGGAATGTAATTCCATATGTTCAGCTTTTTCAAAATGAATGTATTGATGTATACCTCCAATAGCAGTATATAATAGTTGCCATTTCTCCCCATTCTCACTAACATTTGTCAGAATTCAAATTTAGGTGTCAAGAATATACTGGCCTCATAGAATGAACATGGGGCATTCGCTCTGTTTATATTTACAGAAGAACTGTTACAAAATTGTTTCCTAAGAATTTTATAAACTTGTCTTTAAAATCTTTAGATTTTTGGTTTCTTTATGGAAAATTTTTCAATAACTCATGTATAATTTTGATTTCTTTTACAATCTTCTTTGATAAGTTATATTCTTCTAGAAATGTATCAGTCTCATCTAGGTTTTCAAATTAATTGGCATAAAAACAATAATTTCCATTTATTCTCTTTATAACTTCTGCATCATCTATACCTCCAGGTTTCTTTTTTATTCTTAATATTTTTTATTTATGAATCCTCTTAATCTTTGATTAATATTTCTGGTTCTATGTCTATTTTATTAGCATTTTAAATAACCAACTTTTGCTGTATTGATCCTCTCTATTGTATTATTGATTTACATTTTATTAAATTTTTTATGGTATTTTTATTGCCTGATGATTAGTTTCCATGTTCATGCCAACTTTACGGCTTGGTGACTACTCACAGTGAGCAGCACAGGTCACAAAGTAAACTGAAGGTGGATGTAAAGCAAGCTAGATAGTAAAAACAGTGATTCTAATGGAAAAGCCAGAAATCAGAGGAAATACTAAAAACAGGGGCATTTAAAATATATAATTTGGTATATAAAAGTTTAAAGAAAATTAAATATAAGTTGAGACTATTTTTTTCTAAAGCTGTATTCTAATATTGGTTGAATATGTGCAGTATATTTTGGTTCATGAAATGGGGAATGATCATATAGAACAATGAGCTCTGATCTTGAATTAACATTTTGTTTAATTTAAAACTACATCTTCTATTAATAGTAGATTAGCAAATTTAGATGACCATCCCATTGAAGACAATTATAAAGGTTGGGCACAATTAGAAATATTTTCTTTTTTAAAGCTTCTGGTAACTATCAAGATTGCAAAGAATTACTGCCCCAAATCTAGGGGAGAATTTTAGCCAAATAACATGAGCCATGCTTTCAAGGTTACCTTTTCCCCTGCTTTTGAGATATTGAGAAACTGTATTTCAACCTCTAGAGCTGAGAGGAAAGGCACTTGAGTCTAGGGCCTATGGAGTATGATGGCTATTAAATCTTCTCCTTAAGGTGAGAACTAAAAGAACTGTTTCCTGGAGTACAAATAAATCAAAAGGATACAAGTATTCACAAGCAATGCAGCTTGGTCTCTATGTTTTACTGAGGTATTCTCAGTATATTAGAACTCCAAGTTAACTGGTAGAAACAAATGAAGATTATTTCTGGTGAAAGATAATATTCTCCTGAGCCCAAATTATTACTACAACCAATTTGAAAAATAAAATATTGGCCACAAAAGGACATAAGAAAATATTTTAAAAAGAAAAACTCAGCAAAAATAGCCAACAATAAAAACAGACTCACAGAGAAATACAGACATAGGAACTATCTGACAGAATTTAAATTAGTTTATGTACTCTATGCAGAGATATAAAAGGCTGTATTAAAAATTATTTGGAAAAAACTCTTAAAAAGGTATAGTAGAATTAAAAAATGAAGTATCTGAAATTTCAAATCCATTAGATGAGTTTAATAGCAGATTAGATACTGCTGCAGAGAGTATTAGTACACTGGAAAATTGGTCAGAAGAAACTATCCAGAAAGAAGAAGAAAGAGCTCAAATGATGAAAACTGCATGAGAAAGCAAGAAATGGAAATAATATAGCAAGAAGATTTAAAATATTTATAATATAACTCCTGGAAAAAATAGGAGAGAATGTAGCAGAAATTTTCTTTCAGGAGACAATGATTGAGAACATTTCAAAACTTTCTGAAACTGGTGAAAGGACTTCATTCTACACTTTTGAAAATTCCCATGTACCCCAAACACCCGGGTACATTTTAGAAAATCTACTAAAAACATGAAAGGGAAACATCTTTAATATACCCAGAGTAGAAAAAACAAACAAAATTTAATAGATCTTGAATGGGGCAAAAAATAGCCTATTTATCAATGGAAACAATGAAAGCTAGAAGACAATAAAATGATATCCTTAAATTACAGCAAGAAAATAACTGTTAATCTAAAAATTATTTTTACCTAAGAAAATATCTTTTCACAATGAAGGTGTAATAATATTTTGAGACCAAGATCATCTAACAATATTAAAGGAAATATCGAGGGATGATTCTTCACATAGAATGAAAATGATCATAGATGAAATGTTGGAGATATGTTAAGAAACAAAAAATATTAAGTATGCATTTTGAAATGAGTTATTACTGAGATATTTGGTGAATTAAAGAAATATTGCGTTTTGCATAATTTTTTCTAGGGCCGTTGTATAGTTTGTTTTTTTTGACTATTATGGAGGATTCTGACTTTTGCTTATTAATGTCATACTTTTGACCTCCCCTTATTGTCTGTGTAACTTTAATGTGGGAACTGTTCAACTTTATGTTGTGGGTGCAAGTGCCAAATCAGATATAGTTCAATTCTAGGCAACCCACAGGCAGTACTTGAGCAGGTTAGAAGGAAAATTTCTCAATAGCCTGCATACACTATAGGCTAAAAACATTCATTAATTGCAAACTAAGAGGATCTGAAACATGAAAATGAAATGAATTAGCATCTATTCCTTTTCTGCTAATTCGGGGACTATAAAATGGTAACTTGATTTTATTCAAAGGCTGAAATGCAATTTGTTTAGAGGTGGTCTCTGGTTATAGGCCAAAATCTGTGTTCTCTAGGATTCAGAGCCACCAACTGATCTCTAAAATTCTTTTGTTGTCAATATTCTGGATAAAGGAGCCATTAACAGGCTGCATTTATGTACACCACAAAGGGCAATCAATGTTTCCCTGCATCACCAATGGCACAGCTGGCTTACTTCAGGCCTTGCAGGACTAATAATGGAAGATAAGTCCCAATCCCAGACCACCTACAGGCATGCTATGTACTAAAGACAATAAGGATTGGGAAAGGGAGTTGTAGAAAGAAGGATACAAGTCACATGGAATTAAAAAAGAGAAGCATGTGAAAGTGACCAAAATATTTCAGCATAGAGAGATTTCACTTTGTGCATAAATTACTAAGGAAAACAATATGATTCACTGAAATATTTAGATTATAAAATGTTTTTAGAGAAAGGGTCTTGCTTTCTCTAAATATACATTAAAATAAGCTGCCAAACAGAGGTGTGGTACATCTCTCAAAGAAAATTAATAAATCATTTGTCATTAGTATGTGAGTTATAGACGGTTGATCGATTCTGAGTCCTGAAAACATTGTACATTATATATTTTCTCTGAAATTTGTTTATATTAGTAAGCCACTTAGCAAGCAGTTTTTGTAAACTAAAAATTTAAAATTTTGTTCCATTACTTTTCAATAGAAATAACACTCATTATCAGTAAGATACAAATAAATGGATTTGTACTATAATTTCAAAATTTCTTTAAATGTATCCCTGTATCTGACAGACTCTATGTTTAAGCTACAGATAAATAATATTTTTAAATTTAGTAGTCAAATATTTTAAGTAAGTTATTTGCATACCATTATGAATAGAAATACAGCCAAATCCAACAGAGCTCAAATATTCTTATATAAGATGTCTTATTTTTATTTTTAAAAATCTGTTTTTCTCTAACGGCTTGATATTTATACTACAGGACAATTCCAAACCCTGGAACAATCCATATTTTCCCAATGATTCTCCAGGCAGATGAACAAATTGCTTTGGAAAAAATACTTTTTATTCCTGGCCAACTTCTCTCCATAGCAGTGCTCACAGCTAACATTCATAAAGGAGAAACACTGCCAAATATTTCAAACTTCGGAGGACATCTGAAACTTATCATTCAGTGCTTTCTTGGAACACCTTTATGAATACTTGATTCCATTGTAAGACACACTGCTTGCAGTGTCTGAGTTGGAAACGAAGAATGATTGCCCACTGCCCAAACTTGAAAGAGATTTTTATTCTCGTTTACTCAGCAAAATTGTCATGGAGGTACTCAGAAAGGAATCTGGGAGTATTTTATGCATCACAGCCAGCAAACATCAAAATATTCCTCGCTTATTATCCTCCTAAAATTGTTGTCATAATGCAATTATGTAAATGAGGACTTGCAATCACACTGAGTATTTATTCCGGTTTTGAGGCAAATACTTATTAGATCAGAGCAGTTTAAAGAAAACAAGAACTCACCACCAACAGAATTCAGGGAACGTGAAAGAGCATGAGAAATTCCCATTGGAACTGTTCCCAACGTATTGTACAAATAAAGGTAGGGTTTGTTGAAGCTCCCCTCCCACCCCCTCCATTTTCTGAGAAAGAAGCATGCTTAGTTGGGGAATGAAGCAAGGCTCAGGCGGTCATCACAGCTCTTCTATCCAAGGTTCTGGTCTGTGCCTTTTTTTTTTTTTTTTTTTCCCTTTTATATCCACCAGCTTTCTCTAGCTTTCTCTCAGTCCTCATACCCTCCACAAAGGATTTCCAGCAGAAAGCAGCTGGTGCCCCGTATTGGCTGCTTTCCCCAGACGCAGGGGGCTTTCACAGGAAATCAATGGCTGCTTATTTTCCCCTGCGCTGCAGTTTTATGTGTGGACTGACATGGCCCCAACCATACCGATCCGTTCTGCGGAGCTATTTCCATTTAGATGTGCCTCTTTACAAATAGCGGAAATTAGTGGAGGGCCAGTGTCAAACTGCTTGTCACATCTTGTTTTCAATCTGTTGAAATCAGGTTTACAGTGTCCTATTCAGAAGCCTGGGCTCCTTTTGAGTTGCACAATGCATTTCAGTAGTTCCATCAGGCGATAAATGCAGAACTTCACATTGCTATTAAAAAATAATCAAAATGATTAGGCTTTTGAATTTTTTGAAGAAACTTATTTGCATGGAATGTGTTGTTTTAATTGCACGATGTCATTTATTCCTGGGTATTCATCTCTCCAATGTGTAAAAGTATTCCTTGTTCATTTGTCAGTATTAGAGCTGCAATGTGTGAATATGTTCTGGTGATTTAGTTGCACTGAATGAATGACCAACCAAGTATTGTGAGCATGAATACAGTGAATACCATACCATATCATGCTAGTATTCCTCAAACCTTCAAACAAATAATAATTAACATTTACTGAATGCATTCCATGTGCCAAAATCACCATTAAATGCTTTAGAACTCATTTAATTCTCATAGCAACACTTTGAGGTGGTTACTATAATGATCGCCATTTTATAGATAAGGTGATTGAGGTTTAAAGTGATTAAGTAATTTGTTCAAAGTGTCATAACTTGTTAGAGAATAAGCCAAATAGTCTAAATTCGGAGTTCACACAATTACCCCTATGCAATACCAACTTCTTATAAAATATGGTTTGTTTAGCTTCAGGGTCATTTTTATCTTTAGTGTGCAAATGTTTTCAGAAAGCTAAGCAAAAGCTAGATTTGAGCCTGGTTCTAGAACTTACTATAGTCTATGGATAAAAATGCAATGTGAAGGCCGGGCGCGGTGGCTCACGCCTGTAATCCCAGCACTCTGGGAGGCCGAGGCGGGTGGATTGCTCAAGGTCAGGAGTTCGAGACCAGCCTGACCAAGAGCGAGACCCCCGTCTCCACTAAAAAATAGAAAGAAATGATCTGGACAACTGAAAATATATAATATAGAAAAAATTAGCCAGGCATGGTGGCACATGCCTGTAGTCCCAGCTACTTGGGAGGCTGAGGCAGTAGGATCACCTGAGCCCAGGAGTTTGAGGTTGCTGTGAGCTAAGCTGTGCGACGGCACTCACTCTAGCCTGGGCAACAGAGTGAGACTCTGTCTCAAAAAAAAAAAAGCATGCAATGTGAAACATACATTTCACTAGCCCCCCACGTGCTGCAGTTCAGAGACTACCAAGAGAGAATAGCAGGTTTTATGATGGTGCTAACCTGTAATGGGAGAGGGGAAACTCAGGCTTAACATAAGAAGATAAAGAGATCAAAAAGACATATTCTCTACAATAAGAAAAACAAAAATACTCTTAAGAACAACCCAGGTGTGATCAAGGGTGCCAATGCAGAGATGTGCCTTCTTCATGCCGTGTTTCTAATGGAAACAATTTCTAGGAAGTGCTCCTAGATGCTTCCAGAGGGAGTATCTGCCACTGGGACACTTGATTATTAGGCTGGGGAGGGCTGACTGTTCTGTCATCTGAGGCTGGCCCTCCCATCCAATGTGAAATACTTTTTCTATTTTTTACATAAAAAAACACCTAATGAATACTCAATAAAGGTAATATTTGGCCAGGCGCGGTGGCTCACGTCTGTAATCCTAGCACTCTGGGAGGCCGAGGTGGGCGGATTGTTTGAGTTCAGGAGTTCGAAACCAGCCTGAGCAATAGCGAGACCCCGTCTCTACTAACATTAGAAAGAAATTAATTGGACAACTAAAAATATATAGAAAAAATAGCCGGGCATGGTGGCGCATGCCTGTAATCCCAGCTACTCGGGAGGCTGAGGCAGAAGGATCACTTGAGCCCAGGAGTTTGAGGTTGCTGTGAGCTAGGCTGACTCCATGGCACGCACTCTAGCCCAGGTAAAAGAGTGAGACTCTGTCTCAAAAAAAAAAAAAAAAAGGTAATATTTAAACATTAGTTGAAGTTTCCTTTTTTTTGAGGAGTAGAAAATAATAAGACATTATGTCAAAATTGATCTCTTGTGATTGTCCCTCCTTTCTCCTTAGAGACAACTACTATTATAAGTAATGTAATTAACTGGTACATTTTTTAATACTTTCACTACCTGTATATGTGTTTGGAAACATTACATAAATTCACCTTATGTTTTGTAAAATTCACAAATAATATCACATTGTACAAAAACATGTACCTTGTTTCATTCTATGCTATGTTTTGGAAATCTAGGTTGACTATTATAATACATCTATCTTAGAACATTTAACTGCTGTGTATAGTATCCCTCTTAATAAATGAACTATTATTTATTACTTTGTTTGCTAATGGATATTTGTGATGTTTCCCAGTTTTCTCTATTATAAATAATACTACAGTGTAGCTCTCTGTAGGTCTCCTTTGACAAATGTATGCAAATTTCTTTGGGTAATATACTTAGGAATGGTGGTACTAGGTCATGAGATGTGTACCTTTTCCATTTCATTACATTGTGCCATATTGCTTTACTAAATAGCTACATCAGTTTATATTTCTAACAGTTAGTTCTTATTTTCCAATGTCCTCTTCAACACGTAGAATTGTAATTTTTAATTATTTTGCCAATATGATATATCAAAAAAATTATTATTTTAATTTTAATTTCCAGAACTACTGGTAAGGTTATGGATACTTCACCATGATTGTAGTCATTCAGGTTTGAATACTTTGCCCATTTTTTTAAAATCAGGTTATCATGTTGTTATTGTTTTACTTATTTGTGAAATTCTTCATACCAATTTATTGTTATTTATACCCGTATCAAATATGATCTCTGAATTAGTGTTTGTCCTTTTTTTTATGTTGTCTCTTGATTATACAGTAATTTCAAACTAAAATATAGTCATTTTATGAAATATTTTCTTTTCAATATATGTTTTTTCTATGTCTCATTTAAGAAATTCTTACCTAGATCAAAATTATGAAGATCCCTTTCTGTATATTGAGCAACTCAGTAGCCATTCATCATTTACTACTACATTTATACTTTAATGTAGTGATTGGTAAGAGGCATAATTCTGAAAGTTCCATAATAGGAAAAAAAATTTAAGTTCAGCTAATAAAAGCCACCAAATCAATCTGTGCAAAAGGCTTACAGAAGCAGTGGACTTTGTGCTAGCCCCGGAATTGATACGGGCAGGTAAGTGGGCCCCAAGACGACCTACACATCCCAGCACAAGTCCTGTGCTATGCTCTCGGTCAAGCTTGCTCCAAGTGTAGAATCCAATCCAGTCATTCCTTTATTTAAGCCACTATCACTGTCAAAAGCTGAGCGCTAAATTTTCATGTTATTATTTCATGTGAATGAATTATTTTCTCTCTTTCTCCCTGCTGAGTGGGGTTGGGATAGCAACAGCAATTGTAATGAAAGAGTGAATTGGTAGCAAATAATACAGGTTCTAGCACCAGTGTTTCCACTGACAAGCTGTTTAACCTTGGGCAATTCACCTCTTTTAAAAAGTCATAATTGTACCTTGCCCTGACTAGCAAACTTGCAAAAGAAACAAAATAAATGTCTTGAAAAAGTATAGATGAAAAGCAAGGCAATAACAATAACAATTTATTTCGGTAATCAGCACCTCTCATTACTCATTCTCATGCCATGGTAGATTATGTTATAACCACCAGCTATATGTACATATACATATATAAAAGTTATAGGTTTTCTCAATGTTTCTTCCATGAATAAAGATTATAGAACATATTACGGTCTATTCACCATTCTGACCATTAACATTTATTTCTATGTAGTGTATTTTGCCATTCTGACTTCCTATTTCATTTTTCTTGACTGAATACCATCAATATTTCTTCCATTTTTTCTCTTTAGTAGCCCACACACATACGAACTCAAAATGAGTCTATTTGACTTTCCCTTTTTAACTTACTCCCAGCAACAAAATAGCAAATAACTCATTTTCTCTCACCAACTGTGAATTTTTCAATGCAAATAATTGGGAAAAAATCAACCCGCCTAGATTTTGAGTCTTCATTCCCTTACATAGAATCCTAAAGGGCATAAAAGAAGAATGTTCAGGCTGAACAAAATGATCCATCAAAAGAAACCATTCTTTTCTTTCATTTAGAATTCCTAGGTATATCCAAATGGCAGCTTCCTGAATGCTATGAGATAGTCTTGACTAAAATAACAGAATACACCCAATGACCATCTTATGTCATAAATCCCACAACTTTGATTTTGTAAAGGGTTTATTGTTAAAATCCATTTCTACCAAGTTCATTTATCAATGCCCATCTTTCCCTCAATAGAGAGAAGTTTTATTGTAGGGAAGTTGGGGAAGAATGATTCCGTCTTTTCCTACAGAAGCTGAAATATTTTGTGCATCATACATTTTGATGGAATTCAATATGCAGAGACTATGGAAATACAGAACACAGACCAAAGATATTGAATTGTTTCTTAGGAGCTCCGTGAGTTTAGCAATTGACATGCCCTACATTGCTTTCAGGATCTACCACTGACTTCAAAATAATTTTGCAGAAAGGCATAAAAAGGGCATCATCTCTTTTGTCTGTCCTTATCAGTAGAATCACATCAACAACTATGGCAATTAGCAAATGACAGGGTTTGCCAAATGAGAAAATAATGACAGTTGAACATCACCTGAGATATAGGAAAAGAAATGCATAGAGGTACTAGAATTGGAGGGCCGGGTATGAACAAGATTGGATATTAGAAGAAAACACAATGAAAATATTAAATTCTAATAAAAATGTTTTGAATCTAGAATTACCTTTTCATCCTAATATTTAATCAAGTATGAAGGAAAAAATCATTAGACATACAAAGACTCAGAAAACATTCCACCTAAAAACCCCTTATGAAAGAATTTAATGAGAATAGTTTACAGCAAAATGAAAAAGTAATTCAAAGAGGAGAAAGACATTGACTAGATTTAAAAAGTAAAATAAAGAAGACACTCCCAAGAACAAAAAGAAAGTAATTTCAGGATGTAAGTTGTACACCATGACAGTAAATAATGATTTACAATAGAAAGTCATGGAACATCTAGAATAAGACACAGAATGGTCAAGAAGCCAGATGCCCCAGTAAATTTATGTTAATTATACTCTCCATTAATAGGGACAGATCAATGACAAAGGGATATGTATCCACCAATTTTAAGTCATTTGCTTACTTGGTAATATGATTAATGATATTTACGTGATCATAATATTATAAATATTGTTTCTTGGCTTCCATTTTAGACTCAGACTACAGACAAAGCTTGGAAGACAAAAGTATATGTGTGTATATTTTATAATTGTAGATTATTTAAAATCTACAATCTATAATAGTATGGTGGATTGAGATTGGGAAGATACTGAAAGTAGGAGATGTGGAGAAAAATTGAGGGGCACATATTTTCTTATCATAAATAGTGGTAAGCAAGGTAATATCACCTCAAGTCATCAAAATAATTATTACATTAGAATATTATGTTACTTTCAAATAATAATAAGCAGAAATAAAATTTTAAAAATGATCTGACAAACCCGGGAAATAATTTGGGAGACATGTCAAATGTATACTATATGTATAATATTCCATGTTAGGGAGTCTATAAATACCATTTGAAATTGATAGATCAATAAATATATGTATAAGTGGATTATTTAGAATTATGGAGGTTGTCAGCCCTACCAGAGATTACAAACAAATTATAACAGAACTTAAGAGAGAAGGAAGAAGATATGCCTTCTATTATATCAGTTAGCACTGCTTTAGTTTTCATCATCCTCTGCATTATTTACTTTAATAATAAAAATATAGACAGAAAAAGGGTGAGTGTATTTTTTTGCTTTGAGAAACTCTGGTCTATACAAAAATGTTGTTCTCTAGCGCTATCTGATAGAATTTCTGGAGTAGCCTATATCTGAGCTGTCCAATATCATTACCACTAGTCACATGTGTCTATTGAGTGCTTGACATGTGGCTAGTAAAACTGAGGAACTGAATTTTTAATTCATTACTTTGAATTAATTTTAGTTTAAATATTATGTCTACATGTGTTTCACGACTACCATATTGGTCAGTGCAGCTCTAGATAAATAGTTCTTAATCTTTTATTATCAAAAATGTTTTGTTACTTTTTTCTCCCAGAAAGCCTCATGCTTTAAAGGATTTTTCCGACCACATTTCATCAATAGCATGTTTATTTACTGATCTTAATCAGAGGCCTGTAACTGCTAATAAGAGCTTTGATGGGTCAGCAACAATGTCACCTCACCAAACCTAGCCAAAACCAAAGCAGCCTGATGATTTTGGAGGAGAGGGGTTCAGTCATAATTTGGATACAATTTACTGTTAAAATCCATTTCCACCAAGTTCATTTATCGATGAACTGGATCTCGATCTGGTTCTGCTGAATCTCAATCTTCATCTAAAATCCTGTTGCTCTGTTTCCCTTCAGGTCCCTGTTGGAATTATGAAGGATGTTGAATCAGTAACAAAACCTCCACATCCTCTTTCCACCTGTAAATTCTCTGCTTCTCCTTGGAGGGATCAGTTTTTCTCTGAAAATCCATGAAATCTGCAAAGGCCCTAGAACTTTATCCTTCTTGAAGCACATTGGTCATTAACAGGTCCCATGAGCTGCAATCGGCAAGTGGTTAAGAAGCTGGAGGCAGAATTATTAGCTCTTACCCCAGCTCAACCCCAGATCCATCCCAAAGAACCATTTTCAATATTTAATTTCACTATGAAGGGAAAAACTGCTATGCTTTCTTCTCTTGTCACTGTCACTGAGGGGGAAAAAAGGCATTCTCTGGGGCAAAGTTCTGGCACTGTTCCATTTACATTCTGCTCTGTAAAGGCATCAAGAGGTCATTCAGTGAAACTAATAACCAGAATTCAAAGCAAATAGAGTATCAGCTTTTCCGTCACTTGGGAAAGTTGGCTTAAGCTGATTGTATCCTTTTGTTGTTAGTATCATTAACTATCACTACATCATGCAAAAGTGAAGGGCATTGTTTACTCTTAGAATGTTGTACACCGAGTGAGGCGGGAGTTGAAGAACTACTCTCGTTTCAAGCAAGGCCTATGAGGTTAGTACCTTTTAAGAGCAGGTTCACATTAGAGAAGGATGGGCCACTAATACACCGACACCTACTTGGTAGTGACAGGAGCTTGCGGAAGGAGCATGCACACACTTACCTATAAAGGAGTTACTTAAAATAATTTTCACTTGGAAAAAAAAAGACATTCAATTGCTGCAATTTGGCGCTTTAAACAATGCTTTTGTTGTCAAGTCAGAAGAGGAGAAAGAAATAAGCACTGTCGTCAACTCTAATTATAAATGACATACTATGTCCTTACCTGTCACCACTTTGGAATAGCTGGGATCCTATCAGACCATTCTTGGGAGTCACATCTCACAAAGTCCTAATGCATTGCTCTGAAGGAATAAAACAGCAAAAAGTAATTGACACTTAAAAACATTTATTTAGCACCCAGATTCAGAGCCATATGAGAAATTGGGGGGCCTATTATTTCTCAATTATGGTATTTGTGATATTTTATCATAATTCTATAGTAATTATTTCCTTATGTTCTTACCTTCCTATTAGACAAAAAGATATTTAGGAACTGTGCCTTCTGATTTTTATGTTACTAGCACCTAGTTCAGCCAGTGGCATCAAGTGAATTCTTATAAATTTCTTTGAATATTTGTCGAGACCATGAATTCATGAATAACCCATGGCCCTGATTCTCAAAAAGCTTAAAAACAATCCAGAAATATATTTTATCATCTCCTTTCATTCTCTACTAAGATAATACCTTTCTATTACAGATTTCACTGATGCTCCCATCTAGCCCCTGCATGCTACAGATTCTGTCCCTGAATAACATTCTCGACTTTCCTTTTTTCTATTATCATTGCCACTAATTTCATGTATGCTCATTCTATCACGCTTGAATTATTCTAAGAATGTCTAGCTAGTTTCTGTCATCAAACTTTCATTTTTTCTTAGCCCATCCTGTGCACTGTGGCCAGGTTAGTGTTTCTGGCCACTGATCAATATAGAGCTGATAATGATTCTTAGTGACAAAAATGATGATGAAGTTCATTCTTACAGCAAAATGAGGAAATATTATCACCATTTTAATACTTTTAATTATTTTAGAAATATTGAGTGTAAATAAGACTGCAAAATTATTCATTAAATATGAAAATATTATATTATTATGAAAAACACAAGAATTTCTTAGAACATATGTTATCACTTCTAAGATGATATAAACACATATGTATAATCATTTGAGGTCATTAAATTTTATGACTCTAAATTCATTGTAAGATTCTTGAAAGCAAGGATTATATCTCATGCTTGTTTGCCTCATTTCTTGTGCCTGGTCCATATTGGATGTTCACTCTATACGAGAGTCTTTATTATTTTATAGAAAAATGATGGTAATCCAAAAAATAAAGTTAGCAGGCAAAACACTTTATTATGGCCATTGTTTAATTTGGTATACCAGAGGTTTTATAACCCTAATATCAATGAAGACATTTTTTTCCCCTAAAGACTATGTACAATATTTTAAAAGCATCTCTTGGTAATCTTGGGGCTAACTTTGTTTTATGATAGCTACAACTAATTCATTCTGCTTGTTAGCATGACTAGAGCCAAATCAACAATGAATATTTGTCAGAAATGTTGAGCGAGTCTGCAAAAGTCGGAAGGAACTGCTCCTTATTTATTATTTCCTCACAGAACATAAATAATTCCCATTTGATTCCCAAGTTCATGAGGTTAAAAAGAAAAAAGAAGTTGCAGCATATTTAAGTAGAGAGTGGGGGAGTAGACAATATTGAACTGAGATTCCTGCTTGCTAAAGAGCTGTTAAAATAGATAGTATTATATTTCCGTGGAACTGTTGTAAATAAATCTGCATATGAACCAACATATAGAATCAGCTTTAAAACATTGAGAACCAAACCAAGCTCTAGTTTATGTCTAATCAATATGGCTATGTTAGTAATTTTAAATTTAATGCTGTTTTCTATTATTTTGTTTTCATAGGACTTGAATAACGAAAAGTCTGACTCTCCCCCCTGCAGCCATTTGCTCACTACCCATCTCTATCACATGTAATGCTTTCTTTAATCTCTTAAGAATTCTGCAAGCGTTTCTTTATCCAAATACCTACAAATAAAAATACATATTTTTATTTTTCCCCTTTCTTACAAAAAGAAACTATAGTCTGTTCAGTTGAATTTGGCCTAAAGCTACCTGCCTAGGTAGCAAATTGCAACCTAACTTAAGAGTATATTCTTGCAACAAGTAACTGAGTCTCGGGCAATTTTAGCAGCTGAGCACTCAGCCAATCTCAGGCAATAAACTACTCCGATGCTCAGATAAGCTTTGTTAAATTTCATTTATCTAAAACTTTTCTTAACAGTTCACGATTCTGCATTTTTTCTATTTAACAAATTATTTTTCAGAAATATTTTCACATCAGTATATAAATAGGTTGTTCAGTCTTCTTGTGGCAACATAGTATTCTATTGCATATACATGTATATAAATTCTTTAACCAGTCCTTACCAGTGAACATTTGGGACATTTTAAGCATTTTCCTCTTGCAAAAAAAGAAGACCAATAAACTGAAATATAACTATTTTTATACATATACAGGTAGAAACGTGTGATATATTTCTAGGCATCTAAATAAGAAATATAAAGCATTAACAAAGGGTAAAAATTAAGACAGCCCTCAAATTTCTACACAGCAACCATGATTGACAGAAGACAGTGGGAAATGCTTTATCAGTCAAGATTATTACACCCAATCTACATGTTGCTCAAGTATAGATGAAACAGGCAGAAAATCTCAAGTGTATATAACTCAAACATAACCTCAACCATATATAGAATGAGCATTTGAAAACTAAATCCAATCATTGATTCAGGAATGGATTTTAAAAATTAGAACTTATAGTGGTGAGATTTAAATATTTTTAAACATGGAGCTAATCTAAATAATAAATGTTATATTAATTATGTTTAACACAACAAAATATAATTTTAACAGAATTATATTTATTATATTATGTTTATATTAAATATTGTAATATTATATATACTATAATATTTATGATTATGTGAAAATAATAAAATTAACAAAATAAGAAGAAAGAAGGAAGTAGAGAGGTAGTTTGGGGTTCTAATATTTATAAGCACTGTCGTCAACTCTAATTATAAATGACATACTA
>NW_012152174.1:5685738-5723215 GCF_000956105.1 Propithecus coquereli | reverse complement strand
TAATGTTATAAAAATAAATATGTATACCTTACCTATCTTTCTATTTATATTATGTACATACACCAAAAAGATACCTAACATTGAGATCTCATAATATAAAGAATGGTTTCTTATGAGTGGTGGCATGTAGTTGTTTGGTTGTTATTATTTTGTTTGTTTGCATATTTCTTTTAATTCTATATACTTTCTTGAGTTGTTCATTGAATTTTCTTGAATTCTTTATAAAAGGCAGGTATTATTTTTACAAAAGTGTGATATATAAATAAAAAGTATTTAATAAATATTTTAAATAATATCAGGTTAATAGATTCACCATGGCCTTTTCAACAATTATCATACTAGAAATAAATAATTAGGAGATGATTAAATAAATAAAGTATTACTAAGCAAATTGAATGCTATGCAAAACTTAAATAGTAACTTTGAAGCCCATGGTCCAGTAAGGAACAATGTTTGTTACATGATATTAAATTTTTTTAAAAAGTCAGAAAATATATTCATTTATTATACATGAAACTGTTTAAAATATACCAATCCTTTGATAGAAATAGAATATAATGAATTAAAATTATTTTAACTAGGGTACTGGTAATGTGGGTGACTATTTTCTTCTGTCTAACGTTTTGGTAATGTTGCAGGTAGGTTTATGGTTTTGTTTGCTTTTAACAATATAAGAGTTTACATTAGTATGAAAATACCCGAACTAACCAAAATCATTTAGGGCTGTCACAGAATTAATGGTGTGAATTTATGTAACGACTTCTAGTAGAATAGTTCTGATACAAATGAATCCAAAAATCTCCTCTGAAATCATTTAGAGTAGGTCAAATGTTTGTTCGAAGGAATCTACTAAGCCAATTTGCTATTTTTATTTTTTACTTATGAATATATCATACTACAGTGTGAGAAGAACACATTAAAAATCATTACCCAGTTTTCTTTCTAAACTTAAGATAATGTGAACAACATTGGAAATATTGAGACCATACGCTTTTGATTTGAAATAGTTTCTAATTTGGAATTTTTATTTATAATACCCTGAGACTTGAGCATGTATTTTATTCAAATAGATTTTTCATTCAAGATGTTGAAAAAGAACAGCTGACTTTAAAAGATTTTTTTAAGATCATAATCAATAGGAAGGAGAGGTAGAAATCTAAGAATTTCTATCACCTGCACAATGCTTGCACAAGAACACAGACTGCATAGCAGGTCATTATCTACTCAGCCTTGAATCTTGAATTCTGTTTTGTTAAAGTTGAATAAAACCTATTATTTTTTATAGAACAGTGAAGCTGTTAGCAGCATACTGTACTTGATTTTTTTTTTTTTTAATCTCTTATGTGTGGGCTCTCTTTCACAAGCAAAAACAATTCTTCCAATGGTGCTATGTGAACAACAGAAGCTATTGACTTTGCTCTTCTGCTGCTGGTTACTATATACTAAAGCGTTTCTGAGACATTTACTCTCTCCTCTGAGAACACCACAAGGAAATGTGTCGATATCTGCCATAGTTTTTCAGGCCTTCCAGATGGGTAGCTTGATACCCATACAGACTGTCAGCTTGCAATTTTAAAGGTATATGAATAAAAACGGGACTTGTGAACTAAAATAAAATCCTAAGGCCCCCCAGATAACTGAATGGATCCCCTTTTGGCCAAGGGGATCCCAGAAATACTCTAAAGCTGAGTTGCTGGCCATGAAAAGGGAGATCAGACATGCCTCGTCATCTCCCGCCCACCCCCCCCTCTTGGAGATATCCTTTGTAACTCATTATCAGGCCTAAGACTGTACAAGACAAAGCTTAAACCACACCTGTAGGGCATCAATTTACTTAACAGATCACTTGACGCTGGGTATATGTCCAATATATGTCCAGTGCCTTGAATGTCATTAATGGACTTCCTTATTTTAACTTAAAACATTCCAAGCCTTTAGACAAAGCTTCACTTTTTTAACCAATTACAAATCAAAGAATCTTTAAACCCACCTATAACCTGTAATACCCCACTTCGAGATGTCTTGCCTTTTCAGGCTAAACCAATGTACGACTTCTGTGTATTGATTTCTGACTTTACAGGTAAGTCCTGTCTCCCTGAAATGTCTAAAACCAAACTGTAACCCAACCACAGCGAGACCACTTGCTCAAGGCTTCCTGGGCGTGGCTCTCTAGGCCATGGATTCATATATTTGGCTCAGAATAAACCTCTTTAAATTATTTTACTGAGTTTGGGTTCTTTTCCATTAACAGACTGAAAGTGACTGCTCTGCACCCATTGTATTTACTTTTAGGGGGAAGCAAAGAATCACACTAAGCTAAGGGCTGAAAGTTTTATCAACACCAGCACATCCCTCTGGTGTCCCTAATGGGCCTTGTTATTCCACAACCCTGGTGAAAGTGAGAAATGGAACAGCATCAGAAGTTTTTCTTTAGTAGACTGCCTTAAGGCTATATTCCTACAGAATTTAGCAAATAAAAATTAGCATTTTTCAACAAGCCCTCTGTGCACTACTTTCCTGCTTTACAAAGATAGCATTGATAAATCACACTAGCACAGGAAAAGGGGTGGGGAAGAGTACAGAACGGGTGTGAAATCTTATACTTGATATTTAAAAGAAATCTTCTAAGTGTTTGGCCTATTTAAATCATTGTTTTATTTTTTAAAAATTGGAAAGCATGGAGTATAGGTACCAACTTTTCATATGATATAATCCAATTGCCATCTTTCTATATTATAAAGAACAGAATTCCTAAAAGCAAATTATCCAGAGTGAAGTGTAGCCATGCAGCAGGAAGGAAAGGAAGGAATCTAAGACTGTTTTACATACTAGGGGAAAGGATGCTTGCAGTCAGGTTCTAGTTTTATGATTATTTCCCAGAATACTTGTTAAAACAGGAGATCTTGACTTTTTATTCACTTATTACTAAGAAGCCTTCTGAGCAAATGGGCGATGCTCCTGTACAATGCAGAGTAATTCTTTAATTAATTTTAGAAGTACAAAAGAATACTTACCTAACTGGCCTTGGCTTAAGTATCCAAATACTCAAGGTAGATTTAAAAAGATAGGTTTGTCTGGAACAGAAAGCTCTATTAAACCAGAACCAAAGTCACAGGATTTCATAAATTAACCGGGATTTCACACACATACACACCCTGGGTTCCACTTTTGGCAGAAAGCAAAAGACACAAAGAAATATCTGGTATAAATCACTTCAAGAAACCAACCCAAAACTACCACAACTTCATGAGTAAGATAAGCAGCAAAGTGTAGTACTGTGGTTGAAATTATTTCACTCACAGCCTAGACTCAAGATATGATTTCGACCCAAAGTTCTGTCATTAATAAATTGAGTGGTTTGGGGTAAATAATTTTCGGGCCAGATGACTTTCATTTTTAAAAATGTGGGAAATCATAAAGTACTCCTGCCATTCAAACAGCATGTTTCTCTAGCCTAGAGTCAGCTCGCCACGAGCATAACCCCTACCCAGGCTGTGTAGGTTGGCCAGGAAAATATGTGAAGGAAATTAGAAATATTTTTACCCCCAAATATGACATTTTAACATTCTGGACTGACCTTCCCCCACCACCACAGCTACCAACTCAGCTTTTAATGTGTGAAACTTCTAGGGCAGTTCCAGACAGGCGGAATGAAGGAGCTTAGGGAATTTCACCCCAATGCCTGACTTTCTGGTATAAAGAATATTTTGAATTAGAGGCCCTCAGATCAACAGGCATTGGAAGGGGCTTTCCCTCAATCTCCATAAAGAACAGACAGACCCATCAAGAAGAACAGCTGTCTTTCCTTCCCCTCCCTGTTAACTCAGTATCTATTGCTGGAAAGATGATCAAGAATGCAATCAGATCTGGTTCAACCCATTTTTAAAATAATATCTCTCTCTCTCAGGTTAATTTAATTCCCAAAGAGAATCATTTACAAATCAATCTGTTTCCCCCCATCCATTTCATTCTCCCAAGTGTCTATTCATCCACCCTAGTAATCATTTACTACCCCTTAAAGGAATTATCTATATTTCCTCACCTCCCTCACCCTCTAAAACGAAGGTATATAAACTTCTGGATCCCACTGGGACATCGAGTAATCATTCTGTGATTCTCCCTGCGCACACAGTAAATAAATTTATAATCTCTTTCTCGTACTAATCATTTATTGTGAGTTGGTCTTTCAGTGAACATTCTGGAGACAAAGGGGAACTTTTCTCTTCTCCCCACATATGCTTAAAAGTTCCTTGCTTTCAAACTGTGGTCCTTGGATCACAAGATTGGAGGCACCTGGGAGCTTGTTCAAATGCAGAATCCTAGGCTCTGTCCCAGAGTCTAAAACTTCAACAAGATCAGCTGGTGATTCTTGTGCACATTACAGTTTGAGAAGTGGTGATCCACTTGACCAGCAGGTTTACCGCTCTCCATTGTATTACACTCACCATCACATTAATTTACCTGAATGGCCCAAATAGGCATTTTATTTTTTGAACGCACTACGTTTTTTAGTGTGTAAAGGTTAAAAGTAGGCTTTGAAATCAATCAGACCTGGGGTAGCAGCCTAGCTCTGACCCTAAGGCATAGTGTCGTTGGAATTTTACGTAGCCTCACCGAACTTTCTATTTCTGTCTAGAAAACGGGGATAATCAAAACCATCTGTCATGGTTGATGTGGCGACTAAACTGTTCATTTAGAAAACATAACACGGAATCTGGCGTGCAGAAGGTGCTCAGTATATGGTAGATGGTCATCATCACCATCACCGTCATCATTTTCAACCTTGTAATTGTTATTATGATTGTCATACTGTCATAGTCAGAGTCAACATTATCAAATATATACCAGTTTCCTCCTCATCAAATACATTGTATTATTGTATTCATCCAGACTGTTCCTCACCCAGTCTGGAGGACCAAGTTGTAATATCATTTGGATTCACACCAAGAAACTATTTGACGACTGCAAGCCTTTTCACATCTCTGTGGGACACCACAAAGATTTGTAAATGAGGTGAATACGTGACAGCATCTTCTAATAGAACCAATTGTTGGAGGATCTATTTAGAACCCATCAAATGGCTCTTTGTCAAGGATAGGGCAGCGAGTTTGGAAAAAGCGACAACTCAACTAGATTCATATGGAAAATAGTTTTTGGTCATAAAGACAAAACTCCAAATTGAGAAAAAACCCCAGCGAATTAGTCACTGAGGAAAAATTCCTCTATGAGGAATGATTTCAGCTAGTAATTCTGGAAAAGAAAATGACAATAAAGTTCTTGATGCACAATGTGATATCATTAGCTACAGTTAGCTGATATACTGTTGATTACTTCAGTGAAATCATATGTAATAACTTGGCCTTCTAAAGGATATAAATGAAAAACAGACACACATGCTCAAATAATTCTACCTCTACCTAGTGAGGCTGCTTTATAGAAATTAGTTTATGAGAATTCAAAGGTAAATGAACCATATGAAGTAGGTATCTTTGTCTCAGGTTTCAGAACATGATGGAGATCAGAAGACTGAGCTCCAGACACTAATGTCCATGAATGTCCATAAGAATTAAATGTCATTTTAAAATCAATCATGATCAGTGCCCTAGCCCATTCCTCTCATGTGACACATCATTGGCACGTTTAGCAGAAGACCTTATATTTTATCTGCTATTGTCATTTGCAATCCCAACCAGTTGTGAACTATCTATGATAAGCTCATGAATACTTCACGATCAAACTCTGACAAACGCAGGAGTCTCCAGGCTGGGTGGTAGTAAGGCTCAAAGATCAACAAATCAATCATTTGAACTCTCTGAAGTTGTGTAAACCGTTCCTATCAAGCCTCAGGCAAACAGCAGCTCAGAAAAAAAAGAGCAAATAAAGTTGGAATCTAGAGACAATACTATCAACCAAGAGTGAAAAGGTTAAGGCAGCTCAAATGCTTGCCGCCTGCTGCAGACACTCCAGGTCTGAAACACCCACCTAACCCCTGGGTTCTCCTTGATGGCAGATGTTTTTAGTCCTCATCATGCTCTGTGCCTGAAGGCCTGCTGTTGCAGACTAGAGGAAAGAATCTTATCAATTCCACAAATGTGTAACAGGTCAAAGTCGAGAAAAGTTTCCTTGTCCTTTTTGTATCTCCTCTTCAGTATAAATTCCTAAGGCCATTTTTCCCCCTTAATTCTTTGCATTACCTTAGAATCCAAGTCCATTGAATATAAAATATTCTTTTTCACATTAATAACTAGTTATTAATGAAAAAGTTATTATGCCAATCCCTCTTTCTTTAAGTAAGAGCTTCACACGCCTGACCAATCATAATGGTCCTTTATTTCAGATGGTGCAGACATCACAAATATAACTTAATAGAAACCATTTAAGTTCAAGGGTACAGTGCTGCAGTTATGAAAGGAGACCACCCTTATAGAAGCCCCTTTTACACTCCAGTGGTTTCATTGTCAAAATTATTAAATAGTATAAAAATTGGATTGAAAGGGAAGTTCAAGGCAGGGGAGTGGGAGGGAGTAGAGCAGGACTTTTCAGTTCGTAACAATCAAAATGCTACCAAATACAAAATTAACTCATTTTCCTCTACAGAAAGCTACCAATGGTCTGCAAATTCGCATCCCTTCTAGGTGGTGAGGTTTGGAAAAGAATGCACAAGAGTGGAATTCACATTGCCAAGCAGGCCTTGTCACAAGGGTTTGGCAAACTGACCCCTCTCCATCTCCTCCAGCCTCTCCCACACGCCTTCTCAGGACTATCTCACGTGCCTTTTTTCTCTCCCTACCAACTCCAGACACAACTCAGCTCCCTGCCCCTGTACATCTTCATCAAGTCCCCTCTCCTTGCGCCCCGGTTTCCATTCTTCAAGCTAATAGTTGGGAGGGTCAACATGTGTTAGAGATGGAAACAAAAGTTTTTGGACTAAGACATTTGGAGGTGAAGAAAAAGCTGGAATGGAAATTTGAAAAACATTTCTTAAGACAGTTTCCTTTCTCTAGATAAAATTGTTATAACTGCACTCTGTTTCCCATACCTTTTACTCCTCTAAAATTGAATAAAACATAAGCTTTAAACAGCATAGTTCTTACAAGAGCTTTTACCAGCTGTAGAATAGTTTTCATTTTCATCAGCTTGGCAATCTTTAGAATTTTACAATATTTAGATTTATTGAACTCACCATTTTCTTAGCTATACTTTTTTCTTCCTCTTCCTCTTCCCCTCCCCCCCTTCCTCTTCTTCCTTCTACTCCTTCTTCTTGCTAATTCCTATACAGTTCTTCAATTTTGACAGGTTGCACATAGCTTGGTGTATCACATGTTTTCTGAATTATGTCTTGATGTTACAATTGGCTGGCAAAAGAGGTGTGCTCACATTCTTCTACTCCCTTTATCCAAATTAGGTATTTTCCTAATTAAAAGAGTAGGGAATAATGATTACCTCTTTCTATATTTATGATATATTTTACCTATTTCCTAGTTTGAAAGAGTACACAGTCAATTTTTGTTATTTGCAGTAGTTAAGACCTGTAAAGTCACTTCACTGAATCAGTGAATACCAAAACATTGCTCCTAGGGGAAATAGAGGATAAGGTTCCTGTGAGACTCTGGTCACAGCATTTTTCTCCACTGATCAATGCATAACCTTGTTTTATGTGTGATTCTGTTTATAGACATCTTATTTAACATATTAATGTATTGTTGATTCATTAACATTGAACTCATAGTCAGCAGCACTACAATGCATGCCTGAACAAAGCTTTTCTAATACATGTGTTTTCTCCCTAAGGCACATCACAGCCTTCTTGAACTTAGGAACACTAAATAGCACTTCAGTGCTACGTGTGAAGACCATTTTTAAATAGTGAAATCATTAATGAAAATGTGAAAAATGTGTCATCAGTTATATCATGAAAAAGATACTTGTTTACAGTTTGAGAGCTAGAACAAGAAGGTAGTGTCACTTTCTTTGACCTCAGTTTAGGAACATGGGAGTCAGTCAACCGAAAGTATTAGCCACACTGCATATGTCCACAAATAATTGCCAAAACAGTGAGAATGTTGATTCTGGGGTTACAAATAAATTTTAGGGAGTAAGTGAATTTGCAAGTATAGAATCCAGGAACAATGAGGATTGACTGTAGTTACTTCTGGGCAACGGAGTATATTCCTTATACAGACATAGTGCTATTTCTGTCTCACTTGAAATTTTAGTTCATCAGATTATGAATCAGCATGGAGTTAGGGGTAAAATCATTGAATTACTACTTGAATATAATTTCCTTAGTTAACAGCTAATATCATTTCCTTAGTTAGGAAGAGATATCAAATGTGACAAAATCATTATAGTGAGGCCAGGGAATAGGAAATTTTGAGTTAGGTAAACACAGTAAACTAGAAGTCCTTGCAGAGCTTTTAGCTAGGAACATATACTGAGCATTATGTTAAGGGGTGTTTTGCCTTGCAGGCCACATGTGTTAATGTGGGAAAGACTGGAGCCAGAGAAGACTACCAGAAGCCTATCACAGTAACTTAGAAGAATAAAATTGAGAAAAATAATGTAGAAGTGCAAGCTGTGAAAGCCATTTTGGGAATTAATAAGTATTTTTTAATTACTGTAAGAGGTAGATAAAAATGTAATAATAGAAAATGATTCTTAAATGTGGAGTTAGTTGATTAGGAAAATGGTCATACTATTGAAAGAACCAGGGAAAATGGAGAGGAGCTTTGAGTGGCAAAGGATTCTGGAAGAAATCTAATTCATTACAACATTCACAAGAAATGATTTCCTCCTCTTTCATTTCAGTGACGTGAAACATTTATTCACAAAGCAATGTTTTATAGTTGGATTAGAGAGGTTTAATTGCCATTCAGTACTTTCTTATGCAACTATTTCCTTTTAAAAGTTCTACCCATTTGCACTATCACTGTCACTTGGAGCACGGCAAGATAAGTCTTCCTTCTCCTGCACCTACTGGTCATGTGTATAAATATTTGAAGTCAGTTATCAGGCATACCCTTTGTCTTCTGTTCCCACGATAAGGATCTCTAGCTCATTAATCAGTCCTCTCATCAGATACTTTCCAGGCCCTTCAGCATTCTGCTGTTCTCCTCTGGAGGTACCCAGGCTTAGCAGTGTTGCCATTATTAGTATGTGATGCGCAGAAGTTAACATAAGTTTAAAGATGTCCTGTGACTAGGGTATGGTGGGATTGCTTCAATTTTAAAACACAATGATTTTTGGTACCTAAGCCTCTCAGACTGCATCAAAAGAGGAAGCAATTCCAATCCCACCTATATGCACCCTATGCTTGTACAATTAGCCTTTAGGACCTAAATCTAGGACTTTACATAGCTGAAGACTAGAAATGTCTGATGAAAGGCAACAAAAAAAGTAGGACACAGTAGAAGTACAGAAGAAATAGACCAAGCAAAGCAAACAGAGAGATGATGAAGAGAAAAGAGGGAGAGCCAGAATGGTAAAGGATCAAAAAATTAAGGGAAAAGAGTTTCAAAATGAAAGATGGTATTAAGAACATTATAAGCTAAAAAAAAGATTTTAAAAATAAGAAGACCAAAGAAAGGCTTTTACATTTGGCAATAAAATGGTTTGGTCTTCAAGAAAGCAACTTTAGGAACATGATAGGGAGAAAGTTAGATTTTAGGGGATAGGAAGAAGTAAGCAAGGAAACCGAGCAAAGTCCAGAAATAACACAACATGGAAATCTAAAAAAGTAGAAAAATCAACGGTAGCTGGAAGTATCATATGTTTTCACGTAAGTCATGCCCTGTAACTTGATGTCATTTGTAAATACCTCGGGGCATTTTAGATTCCGAATCTCCAGCACAAATGAATCAAAAATAAAAATTTTACTCAGGTAACAATATAATTACACCTGCACACAAAAGCAAAACATCATTAATTATGTTTGAAATGAATGAGCAAGAGGACATGAATTTTTCCTCCAAATTACCTAGTGAGCTCACAATAGAGTATGGTTTCAATTATAAAACAACACCATTCCTGGAACTACTTAAAAAGTTTCAGAGACATCATCATTCATTTGGGTCAGTTGTTTTAAAATTCCTCCTTAAAAATGTTCTATTATTATATAATGATATAATATCGGGGTTTATATTTTTTCCAAAGATAAATGAAGGAAAAGTACTTATTTGCATATTTCGTCTCAGATTCAATGTCAGTTTCAGTGCTTTTATATTCTGAGAACATTTTAATATCAAATATATAAATTGCCAGAAACCACAGCTTACATTAATATTGTCAGCACCATCTCAGTTCTCTTTAAACATAATTCTAAAATTAAACTGGCCAAGTCTTCCTTTGTCCTGTCTATTACTCAAGATGAAGATAAAAAGATTTTTAATAGAAACCATTATGTAATTCTGTTGAGAATCAAACTGGTAAGGTTATATTGGGGAGCAATTTGGTAAAACATAGGAAACTGTGTTTATACTATATACAGCCTCTGTTTTAACATTCCACTCCTGAATGTGCACCTGAGAGGAATGCTCACAGTTCCATCAGGGGACATGCATGAATGTTTTTGCTTCAGAGTTATTGTGATTGCAGGGAATCAGAGGCAATCTAGGTATCTAACTCTGGGAGACTATATAAATAGAGGTGGACGTGTACAATATGGAATACCATGCAGCAGTAAGAAGTAAAAACATAGCTACATTTATTAAGATGAAAACATATTGAAAACATTATGCCAAGTAAAAAAAAACTTAGTAAAAGAATGGAATCTACACTGTAGTATCATTTAAGAAAATAAAACACACGTGTATACAAATCATTATAGTATATTTCTGAAGGCTGGATGGGGGTGGAGAAAATGGAAATAAGGATGGAAGATGAAAGAACAAAATTAACAAAATATAATAAAAACAAGGTCAATGAACCAAGAATTGTGATTAAGTCAACTATGCAAATGGTTAAGAGTCCAGAAATTTAGAAGTCACAATGGGGACAAGAGGTTTAGTGATATGTTAAAATAGAAGCGAGAAGGGAATGAAAACATGTGCAAAATATATTTGTTTTATTTCTCTATAAAATATTTAAAGTCACTTTTAAGAACACAGAAACATTATATATTATGTATATAATAAGTTATGAATAAGCAAATATGTACATATTAATTCAGACAATCTTTACTTTGGCACATAGTCAAAAATATATTATTCTTTATGTATGGCTTGTGTATATGTTGTAAACTGCCTGAGACAAGACAAAGGGGCTTTGCAGAATCTCAAATTGCACTCCCAGACCAAATACCGAAGATGTTACGATGCCTGGCACACACTGGTGTGCAGGAGCAACATTGCTATGAGTTCTTAGATCCAAGAATTTTGGGACATCAGCTCAGGATTGGCATCCACATTCTCTTAATTTCTTAGAAAATTATCTTGATATACTTCCTTCTCAAATTGCAAGGGAAACAATTAACTTTGCATTTCAAATAGCTGACTATGCTTGGTCGTAGCTGATTATTATGTCAGTCATAAAGATTAAACCATAGGAACCAAACGCATAACACAATTCATATCTTACAATGCATGCTGAACACTATGCTTGGTATTAAGTAGCATTTTTTCGGCACCTACTGTGATGGAGGCTTGTATTCATAATCTCACTTACTCTTCAGAGGATCTCTATAAAACAGTGACTGTTAGAAACAATTTAAAGTGAACAAATGAAGGTTAGAGAGGTGTAGTAGATTCCAGTTGTAACACAGCTAAAAAATGGCAACCTAGCCCTCAAACCATGATGGGTAAGAGCCTCCGCCACCTGTCACAGCCTGTGTGATTGATTCCTTGAATACTGATTCATTTCCTTTTGAATCCTTATCACTTTTGTTCCTTAATTCAATGGTCAATTGAACCTAACGCTCTTCGCCCTCCCAGCGCACTCCCCTCCATTAAGATAGCACACAGAACAATCCACTATCTCAAATACTTTCCACAGAGAAAACACACACTAGCCGGCAAAATTTAACTTTCTGAAAGCCACTTGACGTTCTTAACAAACACAGACTCTAAAACATAGCAGCATTGCATTGTGGCCAAGACCGAGCTCACAGCAGAGTTAGATTACTAAACACATTTCATTAGCAGGGATATAAAATACGTCACCGAGATTTACACAGGCTCTTTTTCGGCAATCAGGAAATTGCATTTCCTTGCTTAGAACAGTTACAACAACTGATAAGATTTTTTTTGCTCACTACTTCACTCTTGCTTTGTTGTTCACATTCAATTAGCTGGAATCAGGTAAATCCATTTGAGATCAGGGCCAGGGAGAATGTAGCTGAGGTTGCTATCACTTTTTCTGTCAACTTGTAAGGGTGCTACAAATTACCTCTAGACATATCTTTGCCTTTCAATAGCTTTGGGAATGAATGCATTTTTCTTATGCTACATGTTATATCTTTCTGACATTGGTTTAGTCCTTTTATGGATTAAAGAAGATTGTGCCATTATAACATCTATAATATAAGCTGACCCTGAGCAGGGCAGCACATTCTGCTTTAGGATTAGAACCATGAGCATGCTGGGAAAATTCTGGGCAGCAGATGGCAATCAAAAGAAAATGATCTTCCAGAATGAAGCCTTTGTATTAGCTCAAGTGAAAGAGAACTGATCCTCTGGGTGTATCATCCAGCTTTCCAATAAAAAGAAAAGGAGAAATAGCCAATAACAAGACAATTGTCAGAGAATGATCCTCTCCAATTCTAGATTGTTTGGAGAATCTTTTGAGAGCCTTTTCTTGTAGGCATTCTATTTATTTCATTAGTCCTTTCTTTAACTTCCTTCTTAACTTCTTGCAACTTAAGTCTATTTGTTTTCAGGATCCTGGCAGCACCTTTGGAAATCGAGATAAATATCCTCTAAACACTGTTACAGCTAGTGCTGGATCAGAGGCTATAAAAATGCAGGAGAGACATGAAACGCTGAGCCCACAGAACTTTCTTTGCCAAAAACCAGATGCAAAAGTTAGACACAAAAGTAATCCACATTAAGGCCTCTTCAACTATCATGCTTAAAGAAAGACAATTTCTTTGAAAGTAAAATTGAATGCCATAAACTTATTTAAGAGCCAATGTAGCAATATGGACAAATATAATACCTTTTAATACTCACTTTCTAGTTAAGGCAGTGGTATTAAAATTAACAACAAAATGATAATACAAAGAATCGGGAAATCTTACTCATTAAACATATAATATGATTTCTTAGGAAAATTAAGCAAGAACAACCAAAACTAACATTTGTAGCAGCCAATGTGTCTAAATCTATTTTTATTTATATAGGAAGCATGTGTATTGTCTGGTATTGAATAAACATCTTAATTTAGAAGTGATTAATATTTTGTTACTAAGATTTTGTTTTGGAAAAGAGACTTAGATGATTCTAAATACATTGCAAAGCTGAGTCCTCTTTGGGTGAATTTAGAGTTTAGAAAACCTACAAGTCAATCTGTCAAACACAGGGATTAACTGAATATAAACTTCAAGGTCTGCAATAATGTTATAGAACTTTCAAATATATTTCAATAGAAAAACTTGATAACAATAGTTTTTTTTCTTTTTATGATCAATAAGTTCTTCCTTTCATTGCTTTCTTTAAAAGTTACTATATATGTTGACTTAAAAGTCATGCTTACCATATTGGTATCCTTAGAAAAAGGATTTTAAAAGAACTTTAACCAAGAGTCATGCTTAATTGGTAACATATGTATACCCACTGTCTCCAATACAATTTAAAGTTTTGACTAGTATGGAATAGATTAGTAGTTGCCCCTACTATCTTTCTCCTCTTTTGCCTTCATTAATAGAATCCAAATATTTTAGCAGACTATGACTACTCCAATAACGACTATATTGTCCAATCTCCTTTAGAGTTGGTTTTGCTGTGTGACTAATTTCTGGTCAAGGTGGAAGTGGCAATAGTGTGGAAGCAATGTGTGCAATGTCTGGATGGTGTCACTCAAGGAAGAGAGTATACTCTCCTCACCCTTTCCTTGATTCTGCTAACTGAACTGTGAACAGGATGGCTGCAGCTAGAGCAGTCATCTGTGCACATCAGAGCAAAATTAGACATTGACATTCTAATTTTAGCACGAGAGAAATATAGGGTTCAGAGTTAGTATGTTAATAGCACCCCACAATGTACTCAACAACTCAGGGTCCTTCTGTCTTGTTTAAACTACTGCTATTTTGGCTTTTCTTTCTACTTGTAACCAAAAAATGTATCCTCATTGAAACAGAATTATGCTGGTAGAGGCACTTGGAAAAAATCTGTATTAGAACAAATTTGTATTTTAGATGATGGGAAATAACAAAGGGATATATTGTGAGGTAGTTTCCCAGCATCTACAAAGTTGGAACTTCCATTTCGAAGGGTTTAATCACACCAAAGACTCTGAGCCTCACTACATGGGCAAAATTGTTAAACTAACGATTGTTACCTAGCATTGTCCCTACTTCCCCCACCATCCCATCATTCCTGTGCTCAATATCCTGGCCCTCAAATACTCTCCCTTCTTAGCCAGTTTAATAGACAAAATTGTCATTAAATGATTACCGTATTTTGTTTTTGACATTTTAAAGTATTAGAAGCACATGACATAGCTCTAGCTCAGGGGCTCTTTGCCTGCTTCCTGGTTCCATTAGACGTTTTCACTTACTCTACTCCTCCTATCCATAATCTGAAAATAGTAAACCTAGAAGGATTCACAGAGAGCAATAGACCAACACTGATTTACAGTTAAAGTAAATAGAGAAGTGTCAAGTTAGCCAAAGCCATAAAGTAAATATTTGGCAGCACTTGGATTAGAATGCTGTTCTCTTGAGAGCAAAGCACTGCTCCTCCCCCTTTACTGAGTAGATGCCTATTTTTCATCTACGTCCTGTCCAGTCCTCTTTCATATCCTTTCCTTTCTATGCCCTTCAATAGGTCTCTCCTTTGATAAAGACAAAGAAAGAGAGAAAGCGTAGGAAGGAAAGAAAGTGTATATATAAGCTAGTGGCCTGTCCGTAAAATGTTCTATTGGATATCTGTTTTGTATTTTTAGTATTATCCTTTTAAATGAATCTCTTCAGATAATCAGACTTCCATTTTTGAGGGACTGGCTTTTGCTATCCTGTTTTTCAGAATTCTAACAAGGCCTGCCACAATAGAGCACTGTCTTTCGCACCCATATCCCAAGCCTCTTGTATTTCCAGTCTCTGCAAGAGAAAAATCTGAGTATCGTCCTTCACTTCCCACTGTATCTTATCCTCCACATCCCATTAATCAACAACTTCTATCAATTCCCCCGAGCAACATTCCCTGAGCTCATTCTATTATCTCCATCACCATTGCTACTCACTTAGTCCTTGCCTGGATTATGAAAGCAACTTTCCACCTGACCCCTATCTCCAATCCTATTCCAATCCAATCCTTTATCTTGCAGCTAGATGGACCTTTCTAAAATACAAATCTGGCTTTAGCTAGATTCTCTCAGCAAGTGTCCTAAACTTTAGAATATTGATCTTCAGTTGGACATACAAAGCCCTGTGTGGTCCAGTCTGTTCACTCCTCAAGTTGCATCTCTTAGTACATCTCTCCACCACTTTACCCCGTGGCCTTCTGTGTTACTCTAGGTCCTTAAATTTGGCATGCGTTCTTTTGACATATGTTGTTACCTCTGGGTTTAAGAACAACTATAATCATCTCTTTCAGAATAATCTCCGTGAGTCTCCAGTTTAGGCTTGGTGTTTGCTCCTTGTGCTCTGAAAGCACCTTGTATGCGCTGCTATGACAGCATTGCCAGAACATAATGTATGAAATGAAAGTGTCCGAACTCTTGTCTTCACCATTAGAAGTGTCTTTTTAAAAAAAATTATGTAGTCATCTTTCTATTACAAATGTCTATCACATAGATGGTTTATGGTAAATATTCAATAGAAGTTGGTTGAATTAATAAATGAATACATGAACAAAAGCTATGATCCGTGCTTTCAATTACGCCTCAATCTACTACTGAATATCTTGTTCAATCACCTTGGCCTTGCTTTTGACTAACAATTCCAGGTTACGCTGCCTGTTAATAGCCCACTTAACCTACACCATAACCCCTTCACTACACACACACACACACACACACACACACAAACACACACACACACACACATACACAAACACACATACCACACATACATGATGAGAGTAAGGCCAAACTCTGACATCTTGCCTGGTACTTTCCTTCCTTTACATGGTATCACAGAGTTTTCTTCTCACCTCAGTAGTGATTGAAAGTGGATCAGTTACTCTACCATTAAAACTTACCTGTCCTATTTTCTATTCTTACAGAGCTAATCTCTAGTCCTCCCAAGACAAGAACCTAATGAATTAACCCATGCCAAAAAGAATAGAATGACTGCCGAAATAGATTTTGACCTCAAACAGTAGCTGAGATACCTCCCCATTCCATTCCATATCTAATTTAAAGAGAAGAAATAAGTGGTAATGGAGGGATAAAACACAGTTAGGCATTTTCTCCAGATGGCATCTGGGCACAGTATTGCTATAACTACAGCAGATATAAAGACCAATTGTATAAAAATATCTCTAGCTGGAAGATAAAAATTAGAGAAATCAGCTTGCCAATGAGAGTGAAAAATTTTATGCTGATAATTGGATTACAGAGGAGTTCTAAGTTTCATTATAGCAATAGAATGCTCTCTGGAAATGTTCATTTTCCCATATCTCAGCTGCTAAAATGCATGTATACCAGTAATACCTTTGAAATTGCTTTGTATAGACTGCTAAACTACCCATTAATCTAAAATAAAAAGAAACATTAAAAAATGACAAAAATTCTTTAAGAATTCCAGCTTTCTTCTTTCTGCCTAGAGTACTTTTATAATGTGCTAATGTGACCCTACTAAAAATATAAAATAGACAACTGAAGCTAGTAATAAACTGCTGCCTTCTGATTATGATTTATTTCAAAGAAATTTGTGTTGCCAGTTCAAGTTTTTACCATGAAATGCCAATGTATCTTAAAAAAAAGAACCAAGCAATATAGTTTTCCTTGTGGTAAATGACATTGATAGCTAATTCACTGACCCCAGCTTAAGTGACACCTACTTACACTTTTGTGGGTCAGAATTATCATTAGCGTTAGAAGTGATTGTGCCAGGTTGCCACTTGGTTTTCTTTGCCTAAGCATGCACTGTGCACACATTATCGCTACAGGCTGGTTAATTCACATTTTCTACTTTGCAAAGCAGACAGGCAAGACACAATTTTTCATGGCACAATCAGAATTTTGTGGAAGAGATTGTGAAGGTATAGAGCCAGGGGAACCTGTCACCATTGGAAACTCAGTGACCATTAATTAGACCCACTTCCTGAGGACTTTTACTCCAGTATCCACACCATTTCATGAATGTATTATGCTTATCAATAACCATTCCTAATGACTAACGAATCACTCGCATGCTAATCATTTCACAACTCCTATATAGAGTAGCTGTTGAAGGCAATTGGAATTTCATAAGCCAATAATTCAGCTAGTCACAAAACAAAAGAGGAACAGAGTGATGTATTTTTACATGATTAAAAGTTTTACTTTAAAAAAAAAAATCAAATGAAAATCTAACTTAGTCAAACCATTTCTTGTTCCATAACATTTTTATGGGCATAGCTAAAGCTGACCTTTAAAATCATGTTACTATTAAGATCAAATATGGCACTCTACTGAAATTGATAGTCATGGTTTTAATACAATGTGAAATGGAATATGAAATCTACCTAAATTTGCCCTTTATCAAAAGCAATACAGCATATGAACACTGATCACATTTGTAGCAAGATATACAGTCACAGGCTATTATTAAACGTATTATAGTTTACTGAAATCAAACATTCCATACTAGTAAACATTTCAAATAATAGACACAGGTATCATTTTTTCCTTGAATTCTTTGAGATCACAATTTTATTACTCAGTATATCAATAGCATCTATGTTATGAAATATAGAAAGAATAGTTTATGATTTGATTAGTTATTAAGTTTTCCTGCCCTAATTGTTTGTGTAATTTTTTTCTCTTTTTGACTAATGTGAGGTCACATATTTGTCACCTACATTTCAAAACCAAATGACATGTCTTTGAATTCTTAAATGCAATTACTCTAGTAAGTATATCAGTGGGTCTCAAAAGACCAGGAACAATTAGACGCAAATTTTTAACAAGTTTTAGTAGTTGGAAACTATTTTCTGAAAATCATTATTAAATACTAATTGCAGCCTTAGTGATTCTTTCTAAACTCAGTATGTATATGAAGTACATATACACACTTGATTTTCTGTGAACAAAGTAATTTATTATAGCAACTATCATTAGAGTCAGAGCTCAAAATAAAATTAACAATTAACAAATGACAATGGGTGGGCAATATAACCTAATAAAAACATTCCAACAAGCAATAACATCAGTCTAGGCATCTAATCCCTGTTTTGATATTGACTTTGAGTAACTCAATTTTTGAATCTTTGAGCATTATCTATACATAATTATAATATTATCTCTGTCTTCTAGCTTGCAGAATAGACATCAAAATGTATCTATTCAGTACCACCACCATCAGAATTGATATTGGGGAATGTTTCAGAATGGTTATTCATTAAGTATTGATGGGTGAATCATTACTACAAATTGAATTGAAAAGGAAACCTGAAGTATGATACCAAAATATATTTGAATAAATCCCAATTTAAATTTTAATTCTACTTTATAATCAAAACAAATTTATGAAGCACTTTATTAATCTGAAAGATAATTCTATAATGGTGTTTCTTCAGATTTGTGTAGGAGGTCACAAAGGATGGAGTTCCACTTGAGAACTTGACTCTGAATCCTTCTTTCCAAATGACAAGGTAGGTTAGCAAAGAGTTCTCACAAATCTAGTAGTCTTTCTTAATTATAAAACATCACAATTTTTTGCGATGTTTTCCAAAGTTTTCATATAATGTGAAAGGTTTATAGCTATAGTGAATCTCATCTAAGGCCTAGATTAAGAAATGCTATTTTACAGGAAGCTAACCTCTCATGTACATTTTAAGTTTTTGTTTATTTGGTTTAGGTAAGGTTTGTATATTTCATTGTAATAAATTATAAGCAGACCACTTGATTAGTTTTGATGAAGACATACACCTAAGCAGCCCACACTCTTACCAAAATACAGAACATTACCATCATCCCCAAAATTCCCCTCATGCCTCTTCCAAGTAAACCTCTTCCTCTCTCTCCAAACCCCCACCAGAGGCAACCCCAGTTCTGATTTTTTTTTCACCAAGATTGGTTGGGCCTATAATAGAACTTCATATAAATGGAACGATACGGTGTGTTCTCTTGTCTGTAAGGCTTTCTCTCAGCATGTCTTTGAGATTTAGCCAGATTTTTTTTCTGCATCCAGATTTTTCTCTGTATCAGTAGATCACATTTCTTTATTGCTGAGCCGTGTTCCATTGTATGAATGTACCAACTTTGTTTATCTATTCTCCCATGATGAGCCCCTAAGCTATATACAGATTTTGGCTGTTATGAATAAAGCTGCTATGAATATTCTTGTAGAAATTGTTTTGTGGATATATAATTTCATTTCTCTTGGAAAAACACTTAAGAGTAGAATTGTTAGGTGATAAGGTAGATGTAGACTTAGCTTTATAGATGCTGCCAGAGCATTTTGCAAAGTGGTTGTATAATTTTACACTCACATCAATATCATGAGATTCCACTTGCTTCACATTCATTTCAATATTTGGTGTGGTCAGTCTTTTTATTCCCTCTATTTTGGTGGATATGTAACAGTATTTCATTGTGGTTTTAATTTGCATTTCCCTGAAAATTAGTGAAGATTAATGAAGATTAATGTTTTCTTGTGTTTATTAGCCATCTGTACACATTCCTCTGTAAAATGTCTGTTCAACTCTTTTGCCCATTTTTTATTGTGTTGTTTATCCTCCTGTTGTTGAATTTTAGGCATTTTTAATATATCCTGAACTTCAGTCATTTTCTGCATGGTATGTTTTACAAATATTTTCATCTAGTCTGCAGGTTACCAGTTCATTTTCTAAATTGTTCATTTTGATAAGCAGAAATTGTAAATTTTGATAGATTGTAATTTATCAAGTTTTTCTTTTATTGTTATTGCTTTCTTGTTCTAAGAAATTTTACTTACGATTCATAAAGATATTTTCTTATTCTGGTTTTATACTTTTCACTGTTGTTTAGATCCATCTAATTAATTGATTGATCTCCAATTAATTTTTTGTTTAAGGAGAGGTAGGGGTTAAGACTCATTTATTTCCATATTCATATCTAGTTGTTCTAGCACCATTTGTTGAGAAGACTTTTCTTTCTATATAGGCTTACTTCAATGTCTTCATTAAGAGTTGACTTGGTCAATGTGGGTCTATTTCGAAACTATCTATTCTGTTATTCATTTATGCGTCCTTCTTTATATTAGTACCACATCTTCTTCATAACTGTGATTTCATGATTTCTTGAATTAAAGTAGTATTAGTTCTCAAATCTTGTTCTTCTTTTTCAAGGTTGTTTTACATATTCTAGTAAATATTCCTTGGTGGTTTTTCACATATATTTTAAAATTGGCTTTTTAATTTCTACCAAAAAAAAAAAATCTTGGCTGGAATATTTGGACTTGTGTCAAATCTATAGATCAATTTTGAATGTGTCATAACTATTTTATCAGTATGTCTAACTAACTTTTGAAACATTAGTCATTTAAAATGTCATTACAACAAAGTCCCAGCGAGCATCAATCCTCAAGGCCACTTTGATTCAATATGAATTCCACCTTGGTCTTTGCTTTCCACGCCCCCTCACAGCTTCTTCCACTCACTGCTTTTTCCTAAGCAGCATCAGGAAGCAGATGAAACTTAAAACAAATGTCAAACCAAGTTCTGGGATTGCTTATTGTTGAGGGTTCCATATAGTATTTTGAAATAATCAATGACCTAAGGCTGTATTAGTTTCAAAAAAAAGGTCCACTGCCTCTTGATTATATTACCTATAAGATTAACTAAAAGAGAGGAAATTGGGGGATATTTTATTTTTGATAGTTTAATTTATAAAATTATATTTTCCACATTGGAGTTCTTAATTTTTGTTGCTTTTTTCTGTATGATCTTTAAGGAAGATTCACAGTTGATAACACTGAAGATGAAATTGACTAAACATTCAATTTCACTTAAAGAAACAAACAGATCATCCCCATTTAATTAAAGTAAAAGCCATACTGTATGACTTGCCTCATATCTTTGAACAAAAACTCATATTCAGCTTTTTAAAAAAATTATGAATGCTGAAAGACAAAACACACTTTGCAGATTGTCTTAGGACTGTCTTAAAATTGTCTTGTTTACTTATGATGGAGGTAGGGAAAGCATTTATTTTTTGCTTCTTGATGATCAGATACCCCTCACTTAACAAATACCAAAAACTAAAAATATCGATATAACAATTCAGAGACACATTTGAAACTAACTTCCAGTTCAATATTACTTGGTAAAAAGGGAAAGGGAATGTAATCCTGCTATTATATCCTGCGTTAAGGTTAATACAAAGATTTTCAAAATGCATTTCCCTTTCCCCTTCAGCTTTCTTTTTAAATGATCTGACACCCTTCCTAAGAAAACCAAGTTACCAGAAGGACAACCTTATACAGATAGAATTTATTCATTCATTCATTCAGTCAGTCATCAATTTTCAAAGTTATTAGAATATCTAATCTCTGCCAGACACTGCTAGGCCCTGAGGTTAAAAAAAAAAAAAAAAAAAAAAGACGTGTTCACTGTCCTCATGGAGTTTATATTTTTCAGAGAAGGACCTACAACAAGCAAACAAATAAACAAAAGCAATCATTTTAGTAAGTAGTTTGAAGGAAATAATTAGTGACACTGGTAGAGAAAAAAAAAAAGAAAGAATATCTGGGGGAAAAGTGACATACAAGCTAGTCCTGAAGGATGAGAAAGATCTGGGCATGAGGGTATTTTGAAGAAAGAAATGATTATATTCCATACTCTTGTTACCTGGAATGAACATTTCAGTGGTCCTCTTTGGAAATCCTCAAGGTTCCTAACGGTGTGAAGGCTGTGAAAATAAGAGTGAGAGTAGAGGACAGAAAACTTTTTTATTTAATGTTAGCTATGAAGCTCTGTGGCCTTTCTTTCAACCTCAATAATCAATATTGCCCACAGTAGGCACACTGTGCAGGGTCAGTGTGAGAGAAAGTGGGTCATTTGCATCCACCTGACGTCAGATTTGACATGGTCTTAGATAGCTGAAGATTATACAAACAGACTTCTGCTGGCAAGCCAAGTTAGTCTCAAGGATCCTATTCTGACAGTGTTCTTAAGTGGCTTATGCGATGCAGAAAAAGTAAGATTGAGCAGGAAACAAGCAGATGATAAATTCCATTTTATCTCTTAGAAAGAATGATGCAAATCAAAGTGCAGAGTCACTGATCTGACTTAGGAGTACAAAGAGATGCACTCACTTAAAAATGATAAATTTAATAACAACCCATAGTAATGTATTTATATGGTTAATATATTACCAGGTTTTCATATTTCACAGAGAAATAAACTAGAGAATAATTCTCTTTGCATTTTCATTTATTTAGTTCAGAGTAATAAATTTATATGTGGCTGACTGCATGCCTGGACATATATAAATCTTAGTCATATTATTATCTTGTTATAAAATTCAAGATGGCAGGATATTGAAAACAAGGAGCAGACACAGAGATTTCAAACATCATAAATATATGTGCATATTCTAGTTTATATTTAATATAGTCATAATCCACAAAGTCTGTTTTCCTTTTAATCATATTAGATGTTAAATAGATTTATCTTAATCTTGAGTCAATCCTAACTCAGGTGTTTTTTGTTTTGTTTTGTTTTCAGGTGTTTTTTTAATCATGATATGCTCTCAATAACAATAAACTTTATATATTTCAGTCATTTATAGACTCAAATTACGATTATGATTCCATACTGAGTTCTAAGATACTTACAATTAAGTAATTACCTGATAATATTTTTAGAATAGAAAAGAAAAGGGAACATATGGACTTATTAATATTACCAGTTGTTTTATATTTAAAATCTTAAGTTTTCATGTTTTAACTCATTCAAGGAATTTAATAGTGTTAAAAATATTAAATTTAAATTGCCAATTCAAGGGGACTATAATGAGAATGTTTTGAGAACGTCCAACAGTTTCATGCTTCCGGGGGATATAGTGAGAATTTTCTGAGGACGTCCAACAGTTTCATAGATAAGACCTTATGCCCTTATAGACGGTCCTATGTACCTGAAAAGCTGGGAAAGTATGTGGTGGGGGTGAGGAGAGCGAAATAGCAGAAGTGAGAGTACTTGCCCAACTTCCTTTAAAAGATAAATGATTTTTAAGATAGAAGAAAATTTCTCTGACAGAAAAGTGTCCACAACAGTGCTACCCAAACTGCTGGCTCCACAGCTGTTACCAAGCCCTGATAATGTCAGGAGCTCGTGCTGAAATGTAAGTCAACTACAGTAGTCACCCCTTATCCACAAGGGATACATTTCCAGATCTCCAGTGGATTCCTGAAGCCTCAGGTAATACCAAGCCCTGTATATACTACATGTGACAGTCAATCTGCTAACAGGAGAGCCACCGAGTGACTAAGGGGTGGGTAGTATATACAGCGAGGATACGCTGGGCATAGGGCTGATTTGTGTCCAGGGAGGGATGGAGTGCGAACAGGGCAGGATGGTGCTAGTGAGACTTCATCACGCTACTCAGAACAGTGCTTAATTTAAGACTCATCAATTGTTTAATTCTGGACTTTTCCATTTAATATTTTTGGACTGCAGTTGGCTGCAGGTAATTAAAACCACAGAAAGGAAAACTGGGGATAAAAGAGGACTTCTGTATGTCTCTATTTTATTCAGTTCAGCTGATAATTTTTTAATAGCAAAACTTTTTGGATGAAAGAAGCAGTGTGCTGGTTTACATTCAGATGTAAGCTTCTCATCCTATTATTAAATAGTGACACCCAGCTGGCAGATCAGAATCTATACACAGACCACATTTTTAGTTGTACTGGTCTAGAGAAAAATGCAAAATTCATGTGATTCAGGTTGGTGGCTACAACCCATAAAGTCTACAAATTAGGAAGAATGCACATATGGACTATAACTATTCTACGTAAGAAGTCATTAAGCTAGTGACTATCTTTGGAGCCTGAAAATATCAAATGTAAGTCCCAAGTACAGAGAAATAAAAATGTTATAACCCTGAGGGGCACACCTCACGCACACAACCATGGACAGGTACACGCACAGCCACAGACAGGTACACCACAGCCACACACAATGAGGCCCCAAGAGACAAGGACTACTGATTCTACAAAGAGTCATTTGCAGGAGAGAAAAAACATCACTGAGTACAAGCCATTGTTAATGAGATCGTCAGGTGGGGTTTTGTGCTGTACCTTTCAACACAAGAAAGAGCCAGAGCCCAACAGCACAGCCCTGTTCTGGCGGCAGGGGTTCTGGGCTCCTGGCTGTGTCCTCCCTGAAGTGGAAGGCAACAGTCCTCTCAGGAACCACATTTAACCATGGTCCAGGGCAAAGGAAGAGATTCTAAGCCAAAGAGGACACAGAGAGATGAGGTGCGATCTCCAGCTCTCCAGAGCCAAGGTACAGCCAGACGTGATGGATACTTTTGAGGAAACCAAAAACTCACTGAGAAGAAAACAGAGGTTTTTTTTCCTCACTAGAGGGAAGACAAAAGTTGGTTTAAAAAGAAACATAGATATCAGGCACTTAGACAAGGGGGAGTTGAGGAAAGGAATGGGTACCGCTGCAAAGATTGAAAATGCAAGAGTAGGACAAAGCTCAACTGTGAATGTAAAAACCTTCAATTTATAAACTGGACTTTTCAACAACATTTTCAAACAATTTAACATTGTTAGAGAGAGATTTGTGTTTAGTTTAGGACCAACCACAGGAGGAAGCAATTTTGATCTCTCTATTTTGTATCTCAAACTTCATTGACTGATGTCTGATGACTTCCCTAGTTTATACTGTATACATTCCTAGATAATTTTCTCTCTTCCTTGGGCTACCCTTTGAAGTCCTGATTATATTTACTATCAAAGAAGAATCACAAAAAAGACCTAAAGAAGAAGTTGAGCTTAATTTAAGCAATCAGCTTCATAAGATTGTTTCCACTGTATTATAAACAGTGGCCTCTGTAAATGAGGTGAGCCTGTTTCGGAAGAAAAAAAGCAAGGATGCTTATTCAAAATCAGATTTTGCCTTAGAAAATAGGATTAGAAAACTCATAATTCACTTAATTATGTAAAATTCCCAATCATCATATTACCAGTATTCATTTATTGAATATTTTTAAAAGAAATTAGGCTCAAATTATGTTTAAGTTCTTCTCATTCTCACTTGTCTGTCTCTTCCCTCCCTCCTCCCAACAATAAAAATGAGAGAAATATATTCAATATACCTTAAGCTGATTAGGCTCTGGTTGGTTCTTCCACATTACTCTTAATATTTTCCCTTTTTATGAAAGAACTGACAAAAATTACCCTGACAATTACCCTGATGAAAGGGACAGCTTCTGATGGAGCACCAGGGGAGGACATATTTCTCATAAACAACCTCACTCTGGCCTCAAACTCATCCCATTAGCTCTGAAGGATGAGGCAACTAATTATACAAGAGGCTGTTGCCAGAATTTCCGACATGCTATAAACGCTTTAAATATAGGGACTGACAAACTGAATAATAAATCCTTTCTCTACTTCACATATGGCCTGTGATCCTGTGGCTGAATATTTCAAAACAATGGTGCAGTGAAAACTAAAATAGAGCAGTAGCATATGGGGTCTCCAGGGTGAATGGAGCTGAGGATTCCACGGCTATTGAACAAGCAGGTAGGTAGTGCTCCATTTCCCAGAATGCTCCAGCTCTGGTCAGTATGGAGAGTTGTGCTAATGCTAACTCGATGTCATCAGTGGAGGAGGCCCTAGAATGACATCATGTCTGCAGGGACGGTCAAGTGTGTAATTTTGTCCATATACCCTATCACATTCTTTTTCATTTTTTGATCAATTTGAACACTAAGGCTAAATAAATGAGGACTGAAATACATCTATTTCCCACATATCAACTAATTTGTATAAATCTACCATTTTTTTTACCCCATTCTGTTTTGACTCTTTCAGATTGGAACAAAAATCACATTATGGCCGGGCACAGTGGCTCAGGCCTATAATCCTAGCTCTCTGGGAGGCCGAGGCGGGCGGATTGTTTGAACTCAGGAGTTCGAGACCAGCCTGAGCAAGAGCGAGACCCCGTCTCTACTAAAAATAGAAAGAAATTAATTGGACAACTAAAAAATATATAGAAAAAAAAATTAGCCGGGCATCGTGGCGCATGCCTGTAGTCCCAGCTACTCAGGAGGCTGAGGCAGTAGGATCGCTTGAGCCCAGGAGTTTGAGGTTGCTGTGAGCTAGGCTGATGCCACGGCACTCACCCAACCCCGGGCAACAAAAGCAAGACTCTGTCTCAAAAAAAAAAATCACATTATGCACTGTAAAAGCAGAGTTGAACTCCTGACTTTTCTAAACAAGTAAACAAACAATTTAAGTAGATACTGAGGCAGACCAACACGAATCAAGAATTGTGCAAAAAGAGCAAATAAATAATCACAAAAAGTGTGTGTTGTATTTAGGGTGACTGTTTCTTTGAATAAAGCATTTGCTATTATTCGGTGAGACTATTATTATTAACGACCATAAATAGAAATAGCAACTTGATAATAAAATATAAGTTGTTTTCTCAAACAAGACCAATGTCTTAGATGAAAAGTATGGTAAGAACGTATTTGAGGGGACTGAAATATTATTTTAAGGATATTCCAAAATATTAAGATGAGCCAAAATTATTATCACCAAAGGTGAATCACCATTTTTGAAAACAGCTAATATGTGTTATCAGTAATTGAATATTTCCACTCATGCCCAGCAGCTGTGTTGTTGCCCTATTATGATGGCTCTAGTAGATATAACATAACCCTGGGGGAAATTATAACAATAGGCAAAAGTAATTGTATACTCATCCAGGTTCCCTTGGCTTTAGCTGAAATTGACAGATTTATGCCTAGTATTGGGGCCTTATCAAATCCTGGGGCTAAAAGGAAGCTGGGGATTATTTAATCCAACTCCCCATCTGATGTTTTGTTGCCTTTTACAATATCATGGACTCCCGTACTGTGGGACTTTTTTGAATTCCTTCAATAATAGGGAACTCAAGATCCTACAAGGCCACCTTGCTTTAGTCAGTCATCACTCAAGTTGTTTCTAAGTTTAATATACAGGAGAAGTAGAGTCAAAATCCCCTTGCTCTCCTTTTCCTGAGATAAGTAGCCTTTCAGATTCTCTGTGACTGTTTATTATTTATGTGGGTATCGGGGTATGATTTTCCCCCTTGAACTATGTATTTTATTACAGAAAAACATTCCCTTTTCTGATTTATTAAAATTCAGATTAGTGAAAAAAAAGAGCCCTAGGAGGTCATTTTGTTTTTGCTCAGAGGTTGAACATTGTTTATAAAATTAATTAAGCTCATTGTGACCCACCTAGAAGGGTTGAAAAAGATCAGGCAGCATCCTGGGAATAAAGACCCTCTCAGTGACTGGATTATAGATACCCTGGGTCTTATTTTCTCCTGTTATAAAAGTCTATCAGTCTGATTTTCTTTGTTCAGTGGCTGCTACTTAAAATACCATCTAGAAAGGTAATCCCCAGAATGGTGCTTTTATTGTTTGAAACTCAGGAAAAGAGCAATATGATCTTTCAGCCTGCGTGTGCAGCAACAGCTGTGTCACCTTCTTGGGCTTGAAAGTCAGTTTTTCTTTATGTTAAATCCCTGTCTTTAAATTAAGAAGAAAATCATGGAAAGGAAGCTGAAGTTTTGACCCACAGAGACAACCTCTGCAGTTGAGCAGTGGACCCAGCTCTAGTCTAAATTGAGTAGCTAGACATCACATGTAGCTTCTTTTCTAAAAGATTTTGAAGCATAAAGAGAAAGCTAGGAAGGAAAGGTAAGAGATGCAGCAATGAAGATACCCACAGGCACAAGAAACATGGTGGGGTAGGGCCTTCTGGGAGCCAAATTTGCCTTCCTATCCCAATGGGAACAAGCTTGTTTGTCTATTAAAAGGACACAAAAATAACTATGTGGGAGAAATGAGAAACACCTGCCAGCAACATTGAACATGAAGAAGAGAATACAAAAAGTGGATGGAGAAAAAGCTGATTTAGGAGAAAGGAAGGACAATCGCCCAAATAACACATATTTTTAAAAAGGCAAATATTGACTTCAGAGTAGGAAATGTTGAAAATGTATTAATAGGATCATCATGGTCAATTGCACTGGTAATGTCCATCTCAGTCACCATTAAGTCGGAGAATGACATCATGAGTTTCACTCAGTTCAAAAACATTAGTATGCCTACTATGCACTAATCATTATTTTTCTGCTGGAGCCACAAAAAAGAATAATGCATGGTCACTACCCCAGAGGAAATTGCATTCTCAGGACTATCAGACCGTTTACAGTTCATTTCAATTTAATGCGTTAAATGCTGTAACAGCACCAGAATGGGAATTCAGGTCAGACTAAAGGATCAAGGAAGATCTATCTCTCTAGAAGAGATAATGCTTGAACTGTCTTTCATTTAGATCAAAGCTCAACACTGTTTAACTCCATACAATAGGGCAACTGGCATAATCCCTTTGAGCATGCTTCCTCATTAATTAAAAGTGGGTGTAATGATACCAATTTCACAGGTTTGTTATAAGGATTAAAAGATCAGACACATGAAGTGTCTTGCACCCTACTTTGTATGTTGTAAATGTTTGCTAAATGTTTTCCTTTCTGTTTCCTATAAAATGTTAGTGCTGGAAGGGGCTTGAGGTGTGAATGGCCTATGCTGCCATGTTATAAATGAGGAAGCTACAGGCATAAATCTCGAGTGACTTGCCCAAGGTCATACCAGTCAGCCACAGAGCCAGGTCTCCTGCTCCTAGTCTAGAACCACCTCCACAATACTCACCATGTCATTTCCATACAGTCGTGTGAAGATTAATGAATGACTGTGATAGGACGCACTCCAGAGGGTAATCATTATGCATGATAAATATGGAGACACTGGGAGAAAAAAAGGCAAGAGACTGTGAAAAAAAAAAAAAATGCTGTAATTCTACCACTTTGGGAGGCAGAGGCAAGGCACAAGGATGGCTTGAGCTCAGGAGTTCAAGACCAGCCTGAGCAAGAGTGAGACCTGTCTCCACTAAAAATAGAAAAATTAGCCGAGTGTCATGGTGCACACTTGTAGTCCCAGCTACTTGGGAGGCCAAGGCAGGAGGATCGCTTGAGCCCAGGAGTTGGAGGTTGCAGTGAGCTATGATGATGCCACTGCACTCTAGCCTGGGTGACAGAGCAAGATCTTGTCTCATTAAGAAAAAAAAAAAAATCTGTGAAATGTAGTTGAGCAATAGATTTCAAAACTAACCTAAAATGGAACTTAAGTCAGAAAATAATAAAGACAGTTCAATCATTGTTTTTATGGACCTTAAATAATGCGGTAAAATAACAGATACATAAGATGTTTAAGATTTAATCAAGTCATTTTTGAAAACTTTGAATATGGACGGAACTGGTATCAGCAGGTAAAAAACAGCTAAATTTAAAAATTTAAGTTTTTCTTAAGATTCCTTAAATTTTTTAGATGTAAAAGATAATATTAAAGCTTTCATCTGTGAAAAACTTGTAGAAAATGTAATATCATTGGATCCAATTTTTGGAAGTGACTTTTGAATTTGTCTAGTTCAGGGTTTTTCAACCTTGGTACGATTTTTATTTTGGACTGATAATTCTTCAATTTCTTGCTGTGGAGACTGTCGTGTAGGATGCTTAGTAGCAGCATCCACAGACTCCACCCAGAAATGTCAACAGCAGCCCACCCACCCCAAGTTGTGACAACTAAAAATGTTTTCAAGCATTGCCAGATGTCCCCTGCAGGACAAAATCACCCCAAAACCACTGATTTAGCTGAATGTTTTAACCATTGTAGGAATTCATCATTTTATAATATTTATGAAAGATAGTCAGGTTCAGATAATTTCCAGGATTAGAAAAGTTTCTGCATTTTGAGACCTTCGACCTCATATCTGAACAGCCCGAATCTTTTGAAAGTTATTGTATTGAGCTCAAATCTGCTTTTGTAGATTTTCTACCAAACACATACATTTTTCCCTCCAAAGAAACATGAATAAATTTTAATCCCTTTTCTCCTTTCAAATATTCAAAGGCAGTCATCATGTTTCCTTTAATTTTCTCTTCTCTACCCTAAACTTCTTCCAAATTTAACACTTACTCTTGTCACATCATTTGTAGGTCTTTCTTTATCTTTGTCTTCATCTTCTGGGTGCTTTGTATTAAATATTTTGTCAGTACTCCTCATACCAGTATTAGTCCCCTTACCCCTTCTTTGCAGATAAGGAAACTGTGAACCACAATGGTTATTTGGTTTGCTCAAGTTCGCATCAACAGCAAGTAAGGGATGGGACTAAGGCTGGGCCTCCTCTTCCCAGCTGAGAACCTTTATACTCCACACATAGTCACTTGCACTCAGACAGGCATGGGGCAAGGGTTGCTGGGACTGGGAGGAGCTGTTTCTCATTCTAAGCATCGGTTCTAAGAATCAGCAGTTGTTCCAAGACCAACGTGAAAGTGGCAAGGCAGGAGTAGCACACACCCTCCCCGAAATATTCTCTCAGAATATTTCACATCCTCCATCGGAGTCAGGTTGCTTCAAGAAACTATTGATACATAAACCGAGTCTCCTACATCTCTGCTCCTCAAGTTCTTCATTTCTAAATTAGATATAAGAGTGGCAATTGCCTCTTAGTGTGGTGGGGAAAAGTGAATCAGATAAATGTTCAGTATTATTATTTTCCTCTCAGCTGCTATGCTGTGTACCATGGGCATATTGAATAACAGATCAACATGACAAAAAATATAAGCCTGATAAGCTGGCCAAAGGAAGGAAAAGACGAGGTGTAAGTACAGAGAAAAAAAGGATATTCAAACAAGTCCAAGCTTAAGAGATGCCAGAGTTTCCCTAGGTAGCACATCCCCGGTGCAACCAAGGTCTTCACTTAAACAGTTGTCAAAGAAAAGCAAGAAATTTAGGAAATTTTTAAAGTGCAATGAAAGTCACATGTTAGTAAACAACTTTCTATTGCTGTTATTTTCTTGGTCCCAACTGGTGGTGTTCTGTTTTTCGTGCTTTTTTAAGAGATAAATTTTGAGGGGGAGAAAGGATAATTTCCCTTTCTCACACAAGCAAACAAGGACAGATAGTCTCTGCTTGGAACCAGTTCATTTATCTCTGAACTGGGAAAGTTCTTTATTAAACTGTCTGGATTTGCAAAGTATGGTTCTATTCCTGAGGATCACTGATTACTATTTTTAAGCTGGTTTGCTCCATTTTAAGTTTTAACACATTTATGGCGAAGCTTATCCAGGGTCAGTGTCTCCTCTATTTTCCTTGACATAGGAAAATATTTTTGTTCTTCAGTAGGATTAAACTGGCCTGTGCATGAATCTCTTGAGACATAATTGGACCCAACTGCCTCTAGAACTTTTTTTCAGGGTCCTCTTTCCTTTTGTATACTGCCTTATTTAAAAGCCTCTATTCTGCCATGAAGGCAGATCTTGATTACTCCAGCTCAATAGGCTATTTCCCTGCTGTGACCTTCCACGCAGGAGGTCTGCATGAAAGCCAGGCGCGGCTCCAGGAAGGAATGCGTAAGAATCGTCTGGCTCCAAGTCATTATTTTTCACACTGTGCCATGCTGCTGAGGAACAGACCTTTGCCACTTAACCCCAGGCTTTGGTGGTTCTTAATTAGGTTGGCTGATTCTCTTCCAGTGCTGGGGGCCTTTGAAGTTACCAACAGCATGCTCTCTGATGCCGCTTGGAGAGCAGCACGAGTGAGGTGTGGCCTATTTGGCAGACTGGGCACCTGCACGCTGGCACTGCTACAGCACGTGTCTGTGCACATTGGGCACAAGTAAAGAGACAGAGAGGCATATCAAAGTGCTGGATAGGTATGAAATTTTAGCTGCTCATTGTAGAACCCTCTTCCAATCTTGGGGGAAATCCCCATTTCTGGAGCCTTGGTAGGAGACAGGGTTTGGTCTCCCAGGCATCCCTGGCAGCTAGGGCACAGAGATATGACCTAGAATCAACCAGGGAGGTGCTCCTGCTCCGCAGGACCTAGGACCCGGAGAGTGAGTATGCTGCAAATACAGAAAGCGTTCACAGCAAAGGCAACAGCGTGGCAAAGTCAGCCACAGGGATAGACAATGTCCTAGGGCAGCAAAGCCGAGTGTGGCACTCTTAATCTTTCCTGCGGCCTGAATTCGGCTGTGTTTTTCTGCTGCCCAGAATAACTCAGCTATGCTTCCAGCCTCCTTCTCCAGCCTTCTATCAATTTTGTGAATGATTCAGTATCCTTCCAATGAATGCCCAACAAGGCCCTGTCTCTGACTATCTTGCTGTGACCTTGGGCAAGTCATTGAGCCATCGTCATTGATAAACTGGGAAAATAATAGTATCTGCCTCTAAAGTCAGTAGAAAAAATTAAATGAGATACCTTCAAAGTGCTTAGCATGATGGCTGAGACATAGTAAATGCTAAATAAATGTCACCTATACTCATTTTTTATCACTGAAGTGCTAAATTTTTATTTACATACATGACTGTGTTTTGTCAACATATCTAAAATAATGACTCTTTAGAAATAAGATCATACATCACTTAAATTTATTTATACATTCATTCAGTTATCCAACAAACATTTATTTAAGCAATTATCAGTCCCTTTTCAAGGAAATAAAAGGTAAGCAAAAAACACAACATAGTTCCAATTCTTAAGGTGAAATAAATGTCAGGTCAAAAAAAAAATCTCATATATAGATGCAGGGCTATGGAGCAAGGAGAGCGGTGCCGTGAGAATGCAAAGCAGAGGGATGTGGCTTCCCCACGTCAGAGAGGGCATCCCGAGGCACAGGGGGATCTTGGAGGTGGGATCTGAAGAGTAAATAAGAGTTAACTAGCAAAGGTGTGCAAGAAGAGCATTCTGGGGCAAACGAACCACATAGCTGAAGGCCCTGTGGCAGGAGAAATCGTGGCATGTTCAAGGACAGGGACTGTCAAGGACCGAAGGGAGAGTGTACAGCACAGGGCGTGGGAGGCTGGCGGGGTGAGGCCCTGCAGGGCTGGCCGGTGATGTAAGTGTTTTTGAAATATCCTAAGAATGATGAGAAGGCATTGAAAGATCCAACAAGCATCATCCAAGTAGTTCTGCTTTAGGAAAAGTTCACTCTGGCTACGGTGTGTAAGATGCTTGTAGACTGAATTAGGTACCAGCGTAGAGATGGAGAGAAGTGGATGAATTGAGGTGTTTAGGATGTAGAGTTGACCAGACTTTGGGGGGGTTGGCTATGTGGAGTGAAGGAGAAGGAGGTGGAGAACAACCCTTATCCCCCCACTCCCAGGTTTCCCGTTGTCAGAATGGAGACCTGGTGTGCTTCAAGAGGAACCCAGTACATTGCATGCTTAGATAACTTCCCGTACAACGATACTCCTAAAACATTAATCTGCAGAGTGTTTTAACATTTACAAAGCTCATTCATACTCATTCTCATTGAGGTAAAAGGGAGGGAAATAAATGATTTGTTTCTAGATGGCAAAGCTAGTATGCTAGGGAACTAGAATCGGAGCCCACATTTTCTGCCTCCTGGTCCAGTATGTGTTCTGTTACACACGGCTGACATTTATCCCTACCCAATACTTCAAAGAATGCCAACAGACTTCTTAGACAGGTTCTCTTCCACAAACACATGGCCTTTCACTCAACAGATTATATTTAGTGGATATATATGTTATCTGTGATTTACCGAGTTTCCTGATACCGCAAAGAGACTGACTAGATTGTAAATCTTGCATTACCCCTGCAAAATTAAGGAAAAGAAAAACTTGGAGGCCAAATACCCTGAAATGACAGTTTCCCCAATGAGAGTTAACCCATTGTGTTACTTTACATGCAAGAAAGTAAGATAGAGTTTGTCCACAGGGGCAGTAAGTAACAGAATGATTTTGGAATCAGAAAAATCCAAATGATTTCTAGTTCTGTCAATTAGTAGTAGCCAGGTGATGTAGAACAATTCTCTGGGCCTTTTTTTTTCAATTTGCAAAATTAGAACTTATATAGTAAGCTCTTAAGGATATTTTAAGGATTAAGTATGATTATACAGGTACAATTTGCTTCAGTGGCTTCAAAAGACTAAGCTCTCAATAAACGGTAGCTAAAATGAGGGCTGACACCTTCTCTGGAAACCACTGTTTAATCAAAAACATGAGCAAAGGGTGAGTAAAGAAAGAGAGGCTGAGCATACACGGTCATTTCGGGGGAATTCAGGGTAGTTTCATGGCCAGTTTATGAATGTGAGAAAGAGACCTAGATGTTCCTGAGGGGCAGAGATACTGATTCATCCTTTCCTGTCTTCATGAATTAATTATTAATTAGTACTGTATCAGAGACACATAACCAGATCCCGCAGTCCACCTATGAGAATTTTATCAGTGCAAATTACCCTCTAGACAGTCCACGCAGAGATCAAGAGATCAAAAAGTGGGTCTGACTTTTTTATAGGGACACAATGTCAACATACACTTCCATATCTGTGTGGAAGAAAAATGGCCCTCAGAATTTCAAAGAACTCGGCATCTGCTTGGTATTAAGACATTTTTTATCATTTTGAGATTCTGGTGATTACTAATTTGTAAGGCTCTGACACAGCGGTCTGCCATTGATTGTACTAAATAATCAAAGTATAAGCAGAATCACCACCTCTTTTTCATATGCCCTATCTAGAAAGGTGGGGATGCAACAGCACATACAACTAGACTGTGAAGTTTTCTTCTATCATTCAGAATCCAATATTTCAAGATTTAATCACAAAGGTGTTTCCACAAAATATTGAATGACCATATACCAGGAATTGTGCTAAACACTTTGCATGTATAAAAATGAATAAGACACTATTTTTGCCATCAAAGAGTTCCTGGCCTAGTGGGTGAAATAGAGACCAGAAAATGGATAATAATAATATAATGCATTTGAAGTTTTCCTAGAAGCAATCCTCTAGCTTAGAAATAATATGAGAGCAGGAAACAGTTCTTAATTTATTTTGTTTCTCCAAAGTTCAACAGAATACTACCCATGGCAGTTATTCAATAAAAGTTTGTTGAATGAATGCATGCAGGTATGAATGAATGAATTGCAATGATTTAGGTATCAGTGGGAAAATTTGCACAGTGCCTTACTACTTCAGGACCACAGACTATACATAGTCCCAGAAGGTTTATGTGGGGTTAGAGCTGATAGATTACTGCGGGTTGTCTCTGATAAGTTGCTTTGCTGTCTCCTTTCTTCGTATTGGCAAAAACCCCCCTGCCTCTCTCCCCCTGTAGACAATGGGAGTCCAAGTTCTCAGCAGTTGGGCAGCAGAGTGTGACCAACAGATTGGTGGGGTGGGTCTTGTTGTCTGGTGCCCCATGTCTCAGGAAGCTGATGGACAAATAACTAAGGAAACTGGAGAAAATTGATGGTACTTAAGAATTGCTTTTAATATTTAATCATTTCTCTATATAATTAAGGAAAAAAAGGCATTTTGTACACATTTAGCCAAGCCTACTTTTCCAGCTTGAGGAGAAAACTAGCTGGTCACGTTTTCATACTGAGAGAGGCAGATAGCAAAGGAAAGACCCAACTTTAGGTGCTGAATCAGATCTTATTTACCAGTTATGTTACTGGTGACATATAAGAGATTCAGATGTGTATGTACGTAGGTGGGTATATATATATATATATATATCTGAATCAGCAAGGCTTCGGCCAAATTACAGATAGGCAATGTACAATAACTGGAGGCAATGCCCAGCTAAGGGCACAGCTATGAGCCATCAGCAGCTGATGTCAGCAATTGAGAGGTGGAGCATGCGACCCGCAGACAGACCCTGAATGGAGCACATTCTACATTGCCACCATTCGTGCCTATGCAATAAAAGTCCCGCACACGCATATGCATGGGAATGATGCACTTTAACTACAACAGTGATTTCCCATAAGGAAGGAGGCACAGAGAGGAAAAGACTGAGAGGTAAGGCTTTAGAGGAATCTGTAATTTTTTCCTTATTTTAAAAATAACATTGGAGCAAATGGGAAAAGAATATTTACCCTACTGGTATGCCCCTGTCAATTATCTTATATTACTTCAATATTTTTTGTATATTTAAAATGTTTGGCTTTTTCTTAATTGAGTCTAATTTCAGAGTGATAAAATGGTACTTTAACAATGGCCAAAAATGGCAAAATTTGACAAAAGTGTCTATTTTTAATTAAGAAATCAGAAGCTTTGGTCATAATGCGATGACCATTTTCAAATCACAAGTGAGTTCATAGTTGGTAAGGTACCTTAAAAAGTTACTTAGATTACACATATTTTTCTAGAATTTATTTTAACTTAAAAATATATATACACCCCCCACACACATATATATCCATTTATTTATCGATGTTTTTATTTGGGGTTGGGATCATGGCCTTTATTGAGTATATGTCTACAGATTATAGTACTAAATTTCCTTTTTCTTAGTTTGGTTCCCTACCCACTATAGATTGAATAGTGTCCACCCAAAATCCATATATTAAATTCCTCACGTTTAATGTGATGGAATTTGGAAATGAGGCTTTTGGAAGATAATTAGGGTTAAGGTAGGTCATGGGGAAGGGAGCCCTCCATCAGAAGCCAACAATGCTGGCACCCTTATCTCAGACGTCCATCCTCCAGAACCATGAGAAATAAATTTCTGTTGTCCAAGCCACCCGGACTATGGCATTTCATTATGACAGTCTAATCTGATCAATAGAGATTTTCAGATGGAGAAGTTGGGTGCTGAGGTAACAAATACCTGAAAATGTGGAAGTGGCTTTGAAACTAAGTAGTGGGTAGGGGTTGGAAAGTTTTGAGGTGCATGCTAGAAATAAAAGATTAAAAGATTCATTAAAAGCATTAAAAGATTCTAGTGAGGTCTTAGTTAGCAATGAGAAACATGAAATTGGAAACTGGAGGAAAGGCAATCCTCGTTATAAAGTGGCCAAGAACATGACCAAATTGTGTTCTAGTGTTTTGTGGAAGGTGAAACTTGTGAATGATTAAATTCACTATTCAGCTGAG
>NW_012152174.1:5674534-5685688 GCF_000956105.1 Propithecus coquereli | reverse complement strand
TTGCTTGAAAAATTAAATAAACAAATGAAGAATGAGTGAATGAATTCTGACTTGGCATGTGAAGAAAATCTTAAATAGGAGGACAGTTGTACCCTATATAAGAGAAAATCCTAATTTCTGATACTATCAGCCTAACTAAAATTATATCAGATTATTTCTGCATGTCTCACAGTTTTATTTGTGTTAAAAAAATTAAGCATAAAACCACAACTTATGTATACATTTTTGTTCAAAGAAGTAAAATGCACTGGTTACTTAATTTTCCTGATAACAGAGGGGACTGAAGCTGACTTTGATGTTCAAGCCCAGTGGCAAAAATAAATAAATTTTCCATGTGGTTCTGCTCCTTTTTTCCCCCAGATGAAAAAAAAAATTATACCACTCCAATTACATCAAATAAAGACGTCAGTTATCCTTAACCCAGGCTGCTCAAAATAATCACCAAGTGAGGTGTTAAAAAATACTATTATTGCTTGAGTCCCGTCCCAGACCAATTAAATTCGATTCTCATGGAATAGGGACTAGTCATGTGTATTTTTTAAATGTTTCTGAAGAGCTTCGAATCAGTGGTCTGGACTAAGAACTACTGAGGAACCTCATTGACACCAGCTGGCCAGCCAGGATGCAGGTGCTAACCAATGCTTCTCAAACTTTGCCGCACACAGGAATTACCCAGGGATCTTGTGAAAATGCAGGTTCTGATTCTGTAGGTCTCAGGGAGGGCCTGAGATTCTGCCTTGCTAAGGAGCTCCAGGTGATGCTATGATGTTGCTGGTCCATACACCACACTGGAAGTGCTAAATCACTCATGAACCGCCTACAAATAGTGGAGGAAGAAATAGATCTCGGGAGAGATATCCCCAGGGGTCACATGCAGCGGCACACACTCAAACCCTAACAGTTATTAAATAATGAGGGATGTACAGATTGGCAAGTAGCCACGGCTCTGAGCTCCCCCATCCGGCTAGTGTGGGCCCTCTCTCAGGAAGCCCCACATGCCACAATCAATTCACAAAGTCAAGTGTTAATGCTTGCCACCTCAGGGAACCTCCAGCACTAATGGCTTATTTTCTGTTCTGATTGGTTAGAGCCTTTGCTGAATTGGCTATTAAATCTTTTAAATATCACTCCTGAGCACCATACCAAGCTACGGCCCCTACATGGGTCAGACCTCGAAAACTGCCCATTCACTGTCTGGAGGTTGTGTTATCTTGAAAAATGATCCATTTCATCACTAACGTAGGTGATTCTTAGACGAAAGAAGACGTGAGATCAGCAGGGTCTCATGACAATAGGCAAATTTAGGTGAAAAAACATAAGTTAAGGAAAAAAGGGATCAAACAAAAATGAAAAAATAATAATGATTCATTTTGCAAGTTCATCATGAACAGGGAGATTGAACGAGAAGAAACCCTTGGTTTAATTAAAGATTAGAGTTTCTGTGGAACTGAAAAGAATACGAAAGACTTGCTCTACTGTCATCAGAAATCGCAGGCCCAGCTAAAAAAAGACAGTGTATCCATAACATATTATTATAAGGCTTTGCCTTGCTTTGACAAACAAGTAATTGCAAAGCACCATATGTATTACCACAATGAGTTCCTATAAATTTAAGAGAAATATTTGGTTTGGGAAAAATTTTTAGGTTGATATTTATTCATGTGCAATTATTTATTTTAAAAAACAATTTTCCAGATTAGTAGTTACAACTTAGTGTCTCTGTACATGTAAAGAATTTTAAGAAAAACTGGAAGACATGTCAGATCCTTACCTTCTGTATATTTCTTCCAAAACAGTCTAACCAAGAAACAAGACAAGAACAAGAAAAAACCAAGCCAACTGTAGATGTATGCCTTGGGTTCGTATTAGACATATCAGAGAGAAACAATTCTGAGAGTTCTTGTCAACTCTGCAATGCATTTTTAATAGAATAAACCAGGATAGGCTTTCTGTCCTAGAGCTGCAGTATTTTTATTAGTTTTAACTCTCTAGTGTACCTAATTGGGGCCACTGAGTCATTACAAAGTATTACATGAAGATTGTGTGCTTTTAAAGCATCTTAAAATATATCCATTTGGGTTGTTATGTACATTTCATCAGTCTTCTCATTCTCCTGGATGTATAGCTTCCACGAGCTATTGCCATCCACTATGCCATTACTCTGACTGATATTGGTCTTACTTTCATTTACCTCAATTTGTACTTCACCTTGAATTTTTTAAAAGTATAACAGAATTACTAATGTGATTTCTGCCTTTATTTTTTCCTTTTCCCGTGGATCCAAATTAAACGCTGTGTCATTTTTAATGTACTTAACAAAGGAGGTTTTGAAGCTCAGAAACATGTATGGCTAATTATCTGTAACCAAAAAGCTATTTTCCACGTCTTTTCCCATTTCCTGCAAGGGGCATCCCCCCCTTGCTAGCACTTCTAATATCAGGACCTGAAAATCCTCCCACCATATGTCAGAGATATTTGATCTTTTTCTGTCTAAGCCTGTGGTGGGGCTTACAGTTCACACTGTCTGCTATGTCTGATTCCTCCTCAGGGGAGTCTAATTTCACATTCTAACTGCCCTAAATAGACTTTAGAAATAGTTTCTTCTTGCTAGACTCAGAAAAGAACAACCACAAAAAATGAAAAGAAATAAACAAGCAGCAGACCTATAACTAAAAGACAAAGACCTTTGCCTGGTCAGCCCTGTTATCTGACTGTCTACAGCTCTTCCACCCACCTCCTTCCATGTGTGACAACCAATCGTAAATAGGAGCAGAAATACAGATCAGGCTTGCCAAGCATGGACAGATGGGGCCAGTCAGGACACAGAAGCAGGTATTTTTGGCCCTTTGCTTGTTGAAGACAGAAATTTATTGGAAGCCTAAAATGTGGAGCTTTCCTAGCAAACCTAATAGGAAAATGTTTTTAAGAATGCAATACAGTATAAAAAAGATTCCTTAGGTTTTGTAAATAATGCATCCAGATTGAAGAGAAACATTTGTGCAACTTGACGTTCATGAACACGACAGCAGTTTCCATTTTTCTCCCCATTTTTTTCCTTACTGCTGTCTCCTCTTGGTGGGACTGGCAGGTGGTGCCCCTCCTGCTGCTACTTGCAATGAATGACCTGTGATGGCAGATGAAATCTTTGTGGATTCTGGCATGAAGTTTTCTTGTTCTGTTTTTAACCCTAGCAGAGACTAATTTAACCACATATTGCCATCTTGAAATTGTAGGCAACTGGGACTTTTAATAAATAAAATTCCTTTTTTGCCCATTAGGAGGCCCAGCTACCTCCCTGTGCAAATTCTGAAGGGTATATTTTAATCTCCAGGCAATAGAAATAGACTGACCAAAGCGGTATTCAGGATAGCACACCGATGTGTATAAAAGGGCGAGATTGCTTTCTGCCTGGATGGGCACAAGATCATGTTGGAGATACTAAAGAAAATAGCTGGATCTTACGGAAACTCAGCTGACTATAATTGTGTTTGTGGGAAGACTATGGAGGCTGAGAAGACCTGTAGTTAATGATGCTTTTGGAGATAGGGAATATCCTGTACCCTACTGTGCTCTTCCATGCTTCCTCCTCCCCTGTCACCAGCCACACGGTAAGCTTCAGCACTGACTCTCTGTCAGGTGCAATGACATCCATCGCCCAGCCTATTTACAGAGAACAAGCTTCTGTTGATCTACCAGAAAGGAGAGGACAGTCGAAAGGACAGTGCACAATAGACCCTCCCTCAAAGAACATTTACAATACTTATTTTTGAGCAGTGTCTTAACATTTACACCCATTTTAATAAAACAACTTTTTTTCATAATAAACAAGAAGGAATGAAAGATTAACTCTGAACCTGTGGCAAAGCTTGCCTGCCTATTCATCCAGCATGTGGCCTCTTGGGAAAAATATGTAACAAGAGTAACATTAGTGCTCAGCATTTTCCATTTTAATTGGTGCTTAACCTTGTACATATGCCCAAGTTATTTCTCTTGGAGACGTGATTGACGTCAGAGAGTATTTGTACAATTCCCTTGTAAGTGAGGGCCAAAACATGACTTGTAAAAATGGTTTTGCAAAGTGAAAGATGGTTTAGAAAAGCATAGGGAAAGAGAAACAGAAGAGTGATAGAATGTGCCCATGTATTCTGTGCCATGCGTAAAGAGAGAGGGAACAAACCTTTATGTGGACTTCCCCAAAAGACAAACACACACTTTAGCAAGATGCCTTTGCACTATGGTAATGGCCTCTTTGTTGAATGCATTTCCACCTTATGCCCCGCTAGGTGGGGAAGAGAGAGGTAGTGGTAATGAAGGGAAATTTGGTGGACAGAGGTAGCACCTTATCATAGAAACTTCAAGATTCCCAGTTTTCATGTCAGTTACTGAATATTATAAAGCAATAAACTGGCATTTGTAATGTGATATGGCTTCCTGAAGGTCTACAGGGAGAGACTGGGGGATGTTCCATAACTAGAGTCTTCTGGATCCTTTGATAGTTTTAGCTCTCATTATATATTAACCAGTTGAACCTGGTAGGCACCCTACTCTTAAACTCTAAATAACTTAATGAAAACATCGAGAGATCTACCTGCTGCTCAAGTTTGCTAGAAAATATAGTAGGAGTCTGAGACTGCAAGGATAGAACCAAGTCATTACAACCAAGTAATCACTTTGCGCAGCCTCTTGGAAAACTTCCTTTTAGTCTTTCTCTTGGTGATTACTCCTTGTGAATGACTGTTGCAAAGCACAAACATTCATGCTTTTTGTCCTTTTATTTGTCCTGTGCTTTCTTAATTACAGTCTTACTATGGAAGGTCCAAACAATGCAGAGATATATAGAGCAAGAATCAAACTAAAATATCTTTAGAGGTTAAGCAGGCCATGTGAATTTGCGAAGCAAGCCAGCAGGGAGGGGGTGGTGGGGCCCTTCCAGCCCTTGGAGAACTAGAGAAAACTTGCCCAGTCCCAACGCTTGGGATTTCAATTCAGAAAGCTAAGCAACAACAACAGCAGCATCACTTCTGGCCAAAGTACATCTAAGAACCCACAAGCTGCCAATTTCAGCAAGGAAATGAGAGCCCCCTTCATTTCGGAACATTATTCATTAACTTTCCTGCATATGCCCATGTGTTGTATGCGTCTATGCTTATGTCTGTGTTTGCTAAGACAGTGTCATCACTTAAAAGGTATTAAGCATTAAACAATAAACAGTGAGACGGCATAGCAGGGAGCATACCCATGTGGCCCATGCGTGTTGCCTCTGATGCCTTTGTGAGGAAAGAATGGACTGAATAGGAATTTGTGTAGGTTCACAAAAATCACAGTGACTCTCTGCATTAAACATGGGAGCGCATGGGATGTAGAGCCTAAGCAGAGGGATGGAAGATGAGATATGTGCCCCTCCAGGCAGCAGGAAACTGCTGGGGAAGGCGGCTCAGAGTCTGACATGAGCGCTGTTGGGAGAGAAAAATTCAGGTAGAGTTAGGTCAGTGAAAAGGAATTGACTCTGTTTGTAAAAGAGAAAATCATAACAGCACAGAGGTCCATAAGATGAGAGAACATCACTGATTTTTTTTTTTTTCGGACAGTGCATTAAAGACAAGGAGAAAGCAAAACAACTTCTGATGTTAACTGAAGACGACAAATTGAATTTATGAGAAAAAAAAATTGGAAGCTTTAGAAGGGAGGCTTTCAGAAAAGAAGAAAATTCTATGGAACCACCAACTATTCTACCGCTGAAGAGCTTGGGTTTCAAACATCTTACTCTTCAAATCATATTCCTTATGAATATTCAGATATATATGTGCTCCTACCCTGTATAAAAACATTGCACCTTTCTATTTTCACAGTAAATTCTTTTTCCCTCTCTCCCTCCCTCTCTTGCCCGCAAAACGTATGCTAATCTCAACAAAAAAAAATAAAAGAGTTAACTGGTCCCTCAGTATGTCAGCTATGAAGTCATACTAAATAAAGATCTTCCTTATTGTTCTTTATCAGAGGAAAATAAAATAGAAAGATCTGAATCTATTTTTTGCACTGAGGAAATCCATATTTGGCTCTTTTAAATGGCATGGTCACTGAAGCCCTCAGAACTGAACTTCGTTCTTCCTATGGGTATGAGGTAAAAAAACAAACAAAAAAATCATCTTCTTATTTCACTTTTGGCCACACAGTCACAAGCTTCCTCTGTCAGGAGCTCCCTGCAAGCAAAGTGCTGAGAAGGTTTTGTCTCCAGTGCCCGCTGAACAAGGGAGCTTCTAGCATACCTTACAGCTCAGGTTAATATGTAATGTAGTCTAAAGCCATTCTGTGACTTCACAAGTTGGGCTGTCTTTCAAGTGATCCACGAATCCATGTTTAAACCATAAAGTTGAAATGTTGTACATCTGCCTTCTAATCTAAAGCAGCCTTAAAAGCAGCAGCTGGCAGCAGGCGATAGCTCACGTTGCCTGCCAAGGAATCCAGTCGTCGGTGTGTTCACAGCCATGGAGTTACTGCCGCTGCAACAACTGAATTCACGTTGCTTCTTAACTTCAAGCTGATTGGTTTACTTGGCTGCACTTGTGTTTATTTCTTTCATAGCTTTTGTTATATTTATTTGACAGCCTCTCATTTGGCATTTTCTCCAAGGAACAGACAAGTCAACATACATAATTTCATAGGCTCGTTTTGACTTTCTGTGTAGCATCAGTACACAAGGAAAACTGCATCTGGGCAGTATTCAGAGCTGTGGTATGTCACCTGAGGACAGGAAATTAAGTTAGAGTGATCCTTCGGCTCTAACATGCCTTGTTGTACATAGGTATTGCAGCATAAAATACTAGACCTTTTGGTCCTCACAACTCTCTCACTCTTTCTTTTCTTTTTTCCTCATTACCTTATAATCGGTTAACCATGGTTAAGTGGATTCCACATTTTCCCATTAGGGAAAACTTATAGATCTTCTGTTCTCCTCTCTACCACCATTTCTTCTTGTAACTCAAATAGTTTCCTCTCTGCACTGTTGCTTCTCCAATCTTTCCCACATACTTCTGTCCAATTAATTTTCCGACACTCTGCTTTGAAACTCTGTGCTTAAAAATTTCCATGGAGTCCTGACTTGCCACAAGAGAAGGGCCCACAAACCTCCTTATCCAACCAAACACTCCAATCTACTTACTTTTCCTAAACATTCAGTCACACCTGACTCTGAGTCTTTGATCACTTTCTTTTTAATTCTTTTTTTTACAAAACAAATTTAGCCTTTCATTCAAGGACAAGTTTAACTCATCTTATTCTGCAAAACCCTCCCTGTTACCCCAGGTCCTCAAAGATAAGGACATAGAGAGACAAGAGTCTGCCTCCTGTTCATGCTCAATAATGTTATCTAAGCACATCGTATGCATTATCTCATATTATTCTCACAAAATACCATGAGGAAAGCATTATCAATAATCCTACTATATGGGATAAGAAAACTAAGTCATCTGCATGATTAAGTCTCTTGTCCATTGTTACAGAGCTATTAAGTGGTGGAGCCAGTGTTCAAATCCTAATCACATCATTGTAGTACTTCCTCCTTGAGACTTCTTTGAGATGTCCCTAGTTCATTAATTTGGCTAGCTTGCTTTTGCATACATACAATTTCTCTTACCTGCTAGGAGTCATAAGCCCTTTAAAAGCAGATATTCTTTCTCAGTGCCTTACTTATAAGAAATGTGGGTTAGTTAATTGTACTCTCCATCAAACATTTCTAGTTTTCTTGAGTACATAGAATGATGATACCTAACAGCTTTCTTGTATTTTGCCATGACCATATGCTAGTTGCAGCCAATGAAATGCGAGCAGAAGGAATTTTGTTTCCAAGCGGATGCTTTAAGAAACAGAGAGCGATTCACTGTCTCTCATTCCCTCTATTGTGGCTTTCCAACAAGGTCCCTGTAAATGCTGTTCTAAGAGCCTGGGTCCCAGAGTAGAGACCACACAAAGCAGAGTACCTGGAGGACCTATGCTAGGCCTGAGAGAAAATCAAACCTTTGCAATTTTATCACTTAGATTTCCGCAGTTTTTGTACTGCATCAAAACTAGCCTATCTAACTAATAACAAACAGTGTTTGACAGATATCTGTTGAGAGTTGTGATGGTGACTTGTATGTGAAAGTAAACACAAGATGAACTCATCAATTATTAATACATTTAAAATATCCAGAAAATGTCTGCAAGACAGGTGGGAAAGCAAAGAAGCTTTTCACCCGGGAGAATCTGATCCTTAAGAATTTTCAGCTCAAATGTAGTCACAGTCAGATGCTGGATCATAAGAGGAGACTCCATGAAGTCCAGTTTTGATTTCAAACTCTTTTCAGGAATTTTGTATGGATCACAATTCTGTTTAAAGCACCTATGACTCTTCTATTTTCCCTTCAACCGAACGACTATTCTCCAGTCCACTCTTACCCTCATTCCTTTTTCCTTTGATGTGTTTTCACTCTTCAGTTTTTAAGAGTCTCCAAGTGTGTACAAATAAACTTTCCCATCACAGGGACTATATACAGAGCAGCCTTCTCTATATATCACATTTCAATTTCCAGTCTCTCCAGCTGTAAAAAAAAAATGAAAAGAAAATAAAAAGATAAGAACAAGAAAGGAAAAAGAGTAAAGTGCACAGAACTCAGTCTCAGTTTAAAAAGGGGAGAGGATGCTCTAGGCAACTGAATTTTTTATTTATGGATGGAGATGATCTGCTCTCATTTCACTTGTATGCTGAAAATATGCTGCTTTACTTCCTTGCTTTAGCTTACAGACTATAATGTATTCATTGTTTTCGTATTTGATCAAAGGTGTCCAGATGATTATTCTGTATATTATTGAATATTGTATGGTACTATAGCTGTAGCTGGAAATAATGTAGAAAATTATCTGAATATGTATTTATTCCATGACATTTCTGGAAGAGTAAAGATTAAGTCTCAGCCATTAAAGTTTTGTTTATAACTTACATATTACAGAATGTAGAATCCATAATAAAAATACCATTCCAGGAGAGTCTTAATTCTAAAAGTTCTAGTTAAGTAAAGCTATCTTGTAGTAGAGTTAAGATAGGAATTCCCTAAATACACACTAATGGGAATATTTATGAAACTATTCCTAATAATGACTTACAAGGTTCCTTCTAAAAGCAACATGTATGCTAATTAAGCATTTCAGAAGATCAGGCAAATTCATTCCACAATTAAACTGTTGTAGGTTTCCAGTATATGGGTGAGTGGTGAGGAGGAGGCAGGAACCAGGAGAGATTCCTGTGGGAAAACAATAAATGATATTGAAAGTGTGCTCCACAGGCAAGAATACAAATGCCTTCGTTATTCTATTGCTAAGACCCATAGCTGATTTTAAAGCTTCTGAGCTAAGGGTCACTACAAACTAGAAACAGTTGCACTTGCTACTAACCAATTTAATTTGGACTATCTCAGCCAGCCTTATTGAATTCTCTCCAAGCCCCCAGAGGCAAAAAGGTACTGCTGTACTTAACTATTCAATAAGCTTTACTTTTAGGCCTCTCTGGTACAGCGTGGTTGTACATTCAGCATCATCTAGTTTAAACATATTGAGCAATCAATTTAGACTTGTTATTGTCATTGGGGTTTGAAAATTTAATAAGCAATTACCTGAACACATTCCTTTACGTTTTTAATTTCTACTGAGATGTTGTTCCATTTCCAGGCCTAAAGCAATCATGCCCTCCAGAATGTTTAATTGAATGAGTCCATAATGCAAGGCTTTTTCTAGACTGTATTTTTCTCACATGATTTATGAAGCTGCATGAAGCAGTGTCTTCATAAAAAGGAAGCCAAGAATAAGTGAAAATTTCAAAAATCTGACATGGACAGATGATAACACTCATCTTTTTGATGTGAAGCAAGCCTGCTGACCCGTTCTCTCCTTAATACAGCAATGCCTTTTCGGTAGGGTAAATCTAAAATGTGTTACTTTCCTATTTTCAGAGGCAATGCTGCAGATTTATATATATATATACACACACACACACACATTTGTTCCTACCCCACAAAGTGGTGGTCTTTCATTTATAGAAGTCATTCTTTCCTAAAATATTACAGAAAATAACTGAAAATTCAGTAGAAGGTTTATTTTATCTAATAATTTTTCTTGTTTTATGTCTAAAACAGGGGTCAGCAAACTTTTTCTGTAAAAGGCCAGACAGTAACTATTTTAGAGTGTGCAGCCATATGGTCCTTGCCTCCGCTACTCAACTCTGCTGTTTTAGTGCAAAAGCAACCATAGACGATACATAAATAAATGGTTATGACTCTGTTCCAATAGAACTGTATTTACAAAAATAGTGGAAGGCCAGATTTAGCTCACTGGCCACAGTTTGCTCACCTTTGGCCTAGAATATTTATAGGATGGATAGTTTTCTATGTGTGGTGTTTTCGTTTGGTTGGTTGATTAGTTGGGTTTTTTGTTTGTTTGTTTGTTTATTTGTTTGTTTTGCCAAAAACATGAAGTTCTTTCCAGGCTCCCTTGGTAGATTTTCTTCCATCTGCCCCATAAATGCTGACATTTCAAAGGATTTTTTTTCTTTGACTTACTTCTTTTGGGGAAGGGGGATGCATATTTTAAGCCATCCCTATGACTTCACTTATCATTTAAGAAATAATGTCTCTCAAATTTTACCTTTAGTCCAGATCTTTCTTCTAAATGCAGAGCACTAGACCTAACTCTATATAAAATCTTCCATCCAGTAGCCCATCTATTGACATTTTTAACGGTACATCAACTTTACTATGTCCAAACTAGAACTTGTTTTCTTTCCTACCACTTTGCTATATCTCCTAGTTAGCTATAGGAATATAACTACTACCTGAGGTACCCTCATTCTTTTCCTTCCAATTCCTTGTCAACTTTGCTGGTTCCATCGCCTAAATGGCTCTAAACTCTGTGCTTCCTTTATCTCCACTGACTCTGTCCAAATTTTTTGTCTCCTTTCTGAAATACTGTGAGAATACACTCACTGATCCCCCATTCTGCAGTCTTTTTTCTTTTTCAGAAGCACATCACACTGCTATTGCTTATTTTCCTAAAATGCACTTTTCAACCGAGTATCTACAATTACTTCTTTTTCCTACAAAAAGGTCATCATAGAATAAATAGCTTTCC
>NW_012152174.1:5656874-5673545 GCF_000956105.1 Propithecus coquereli | reverse complement strand
CTTTATGTCAATTACCTTTCCCTTTATACCATTTTTATATCTACAAGCAATTGTGCTAAAAAAGAGGTTTTAATCCGAAGTCTGAGCTTTCGAGTCCAGATTTCTCTATGTTGTGGGGCAAGTGACTTCAACCCTGGTGAGAGTTTTCTCAAACCCAAAGCAGGGGGCCATTTCCTCACAGCACCCAGGAGAGGATTAATACAGACACTGCCTGTGAAAACACCTGTAAACTCTAAAGAACTATATACCCAGATGGTGTTGTTATTAGTCTCCAAATTCCACCTATCCTTTCAGACTCACCTTTCAATAACTTCCATGAAACTTTTCCTGCCCATTCAATCTCAGGGAGCACCTGTTACTATAAACTCAAATCATTCACTGTATCACTGAGGCAGTTCTTAATTATAAGCCTTTTTATTCTTATTACATAATAGTTAACATGTAAAATTTATTACCCAAGTATATGTTTTTGGGGATACCCTGTTTCAAAGACTATGCACATAGTGGGGTTAATAGATATTGATTAATAATAAATGAAAGGTAGAATCGATAAGAAGGAGAATAGAACCAAATGTAATCTTAAAATAAACAAAACACATGTCTTGTGCCTACTTAATTTGGGGTATACCCTTCATTATTACAATGTATATAACAAGCTAAATTATTGTCTTGTTTATAGAAACCATCGGTTGCTATGTTAATTGTAAACTGGAAACTGGATGAGCATCTAGTTGGTGCCAGTGCTGAGGCTTCCAGGAGAGAACAAGACAATAGGCTACTTCCTTCACAAAAAAAGAAAAATGCCTGAGATGACTCTTGCCCCAGCCAAAAGTATATCTCTTGTATAAAATCTTTCTCCATCAGCAACGCTGGGGATCTGGAAGGCTAACACACAACAGGTACTTGGTTAATGAAGATATTTAGTATAATGTACAACATGTAGAAAAAGGACAATCAGAAACTAGAGGACAATAGAATAATTATAGGATATAGAGATCAAAACTGAGTAGTGTAGGAAATTAAACTTAAGCAATATCCTCTTAAAAAGTATGACTCAGAAAAAATATTGACATGGAAAAGACAGGAAAAATCAAAATTGCAGAGCTAGGCAAGACTTTTCCAGCAAGAGTTCTCACCAAATGTTTTCCATGTATTTTCATGGCATTTGTCAAGTCGTATTTAAATACTGTAATTATACATTCAAATTTTAGCTAAGCACACCCTCTTCCCATAATGCTTCCTTATAAAACCAGTCTTATTTTCACATTATTATTTTGGCAAAGTAGGAATTTTCATTTTCCTTCCCTTGATGCACTCTAATTTTAAAGAAAATAGAAATTGCGTGCCTTGAAAAAACACACACTCTTATAAATATGCCATGTCTTTAGAAGAAAAGAAGGGAAATGAAGATTTATTTGATGTAATTATGAACCTAGTAAGTATACTCCCTATTTGGGTAGACAGTTTATAGCTGGGCTTTTAACTCATTACATACATGGCTAAATGGCCCACAGACTGAAAGGTGACTGGGGTTTTTCAGTGATTTTAAAGCTTTGGTATTCTGTTGGCCTTAGGAATGCCAATAGCACTTAAATATAGACAGAGTTTTTAAAAGCCCATGATCTTTTAGGTATTAAAAAACAAAGAAACAAGCCCTGTAATCTCTGCTTATTTTTGATATATTCACTAAAATAATCAAAGTATAAAATGAAGTTAACTAAACTCTTCTTTGTCTTTTTACTCATTTGAGGCAGGAAATTGATCCTGATGAAGTTGAACATTTTCAGTATTCATTTTCTGCAAGGAATAATTGTGTAAATGCTTCACAGCCTAAAGAAGTTAAATTTTATCACTTAATTTTGGGAGCATGGGAAGGAATGGGAGATGGGAGGTGATCGTCACAACTAAAAGTTCCTTATGCAAACAGACTTTATTTACTTGCTTTTGTATAATTATAAAACAATTACAATAAACTGTGCCTATGCAAATGCAAAGCAAATTCTAAAGGAGAAAGCGTCAGGTTGATGTCTGCCAGTTACTGTGCTTCTTAATTTTATATATTTTCTCTCTCTCTGTGCCCTTCTTCCCCCAGTTAAGTGTGCTGAAAAGTTTTAGGAAGAGGAAAATATGGTACTTCCTAGACTTCAAAAGTTTTTTAAAAAAGCAATGAGTTGTCTTGAAGAAAATCTTAAGTATCAACCCCTTCTACCAAATTTTTCTTTAAATCTGAAGTATATGTTGTTTCAAAAGGCAAATATCGTAGTCAGTGACTGATGTCAACAAATGCACTAGCTCTGCTAATCTTTCTGGGTCCTGTGTTCCCTCCCTTACCTTGCTGCTTTAGATATTTGTGCTGTGGGGAGGTTGGAGGTGGGTAGTCAATTAGATGAATAGGTTCCATTACTTTGTGGTTAATAGAAGATTTTATACTCTGAGATACACACAATAATAAGTCAGAGTCAGCACAGAATTTATGGGATGGGGAGCAGAAGGAAAATTGTTTATCTAACAGATCACAGTCTTGAAAAAGCTTTTATTGTCTTGGCAGGCTTGATTCCATCGCCTTCTCCTCCTGAGCCAGAGAGAGGAGCTGTCCAGATTATAGATGTGAAGGCTGCAAAGTACTCTCAACCTAGGTCCGCCTCCTCCCTGCAATGCTATTTGTGACAAGCTGGCATTCTGGAAATGCCTCTTTCAACAATAAGAAAGATGTTATCCAGAGACTAGAACCTCGTCTTAAAGCCATCTTTGTTTCTCCCTTGCATGCTGAGCAACGTTGGGCAAGCAAGTCTAGGCCCATCCACTATCCACTCCACCTAAAACCCATCTCCATGTCTGGTTACCCCGATTATAAATCTTTTTCCTCTGACATAACGTTCAAAGAAAGACTGAAAGCCAATTCTTTTACTGCTCCTTAAGTGGCATTTATTTTTCTCTACTTGCCCAGTTGAAATGGCTCTAATGCACCCCTGAGCATGCTGTTTCTGTCAAGCTCAGAGAAGCTGCAGCACTAGCCTTGGGAGGCCCATCGATTCTGAGAGAGCGAGCACCTGTGGGAGGCAGTTCTAACCATAGGAAGCTAAAAAGCTTGAACTAATGGTGGAAGGACCATGGAAGACGATCCAAAGGTGAAGGTGGCAGCCAGGCCATGCAGCTGTACAACAGAGGAGGTACCTCAGCACCCAACAGATGACTCCCACCTGGAGAACAGAGATGCTATGGAGATACTCCCTGACTGAATAACATGGATACGAATGGAAATGACTTTTTGTTCAATAGCACTAGAGAAACCTAAAGAGCAAATTCCTGCCCGGACTCTTAAAGTACTTGTTCTAATTGCTTTCTAGGTAATTCAAATTATCTACTTGTGCATTATCAAATATCTGTGTGCTTGTTCCCTCTCCAGACATGTCTTGTGATTGGGCTACTTGTGTGTATATATTGGCATCCATTTAGAAGAACTAAAATTATATTCAACTCCCAACACAGAAACACCTTTTATCTTTTCTGACAAGAACTGCCCCCGCCACCAAAAAATAAGCGCGAGACCTCTCTGACTTGAGAGGTCGATCGTTACAAAGTGAGGCAGCTCTGTGTAGAGAGAACCTCCTGTAGCCAGAGCAAGGAACTCTCAAATGGGATATCTTAAAACTAGTCTTAAAAAAGGAAAAAGAAAGGAAACAAAGAAAAGAGAGATGTAGTTACAGGCAAGGGGAAGTATGGATTAAAAAACTGCCAAGAGGAGTCTCAACACTGGTCTTCTTTAGGGACCTTTCAAGTTGTTCCTTAGCTTTAAATTGCATGGATCTATCAAGAGACAGAATAGGGATTGACCCCAGGCGAACAAAATGTCATATGTACTCACATCTGTGTCATGACATGAGTGAAGTCAGCAGATGGATCCAACTGTCTCTGTAGTCACAGCACTTTATGCTTGTCCACGCAGGTCTCACGAGCTCAGCCCCACACTTAGCAGATTCAAGTCTGTGACATGATAATCAACTTCACGTCAAACTGTGCCCATAAAATTTGTGGTGGTGTATTCTCTACTTATATTTAATGCCTTCAGATCTCAGCATGTCTGTGGTTTGCATGACTCATGTAAATGTTCTTTCTGCTCCCTTAAAGCAAACAGAAGTTAGGAAGGGATGGAATTATAGCAATCTGCACTTCCTCTCAGTAATCTAACAGGCAGGTACTTCTAACAGGCAGGCATGGATCCTTCTCTAAGAAGAAAGTATTTTTCAACAAAGTGCACCCCTTTAAATGAATAACCATGAAGCAGTCCTTCATTCTGAAAGATAACCAAAATAAATATCTTACTTAACGTTCACATATTAACATTCCAGATTTTAGTCTTAACCATCTCTCATAGTTGAATGCTACGTGTTTTTCCATTAAAATATATCTTATCCTCAGATTTTGTTTTGCAAGATTCTGAGCTGAGCCACGAAAAACTTTCTAGGAACATCAATATTCTCTTCTTCCTGTGCAGCTTCCACCACCCTGGGTAACTAACTATAAATAACACAGGAGGAAGCTTGCAGCTCATGCCCCCTTCTCTCAGGGACCTAGGATCCATACCTGCAAAACAGATTAAGATGAGAGGGGGATGTCAAGTCAAAAGTAAATGGCAAACAGTATTTATTATAGAAACACTCTTTATTGGAATTAAGTGTCTTCTGATTAACCTGGCCCAGAGTCTTTGGAGAATAGCACAAGATTGCGAAAATGAACAAAACATTTGTAGGAGCTCAAAAGGAATAAATTCATTTTGTGTATATGTTAACAGGAACATCATAGACCTTATTGAGTATTGAAAGGATCAAGGAGAATAAACTGATGCTCTACTGCTTCAGATCACAACTAGAAACAAAGATGAGACAAAAGAGGCAGGGAATAGTGAGGGAGCTGATTCTGGTTTACTGGAGAAAGATGTTTGCTGACCATCCAGCAATGAAATCAGCACCTGGAGGGAACTCGCCATTTGAAAGTTTAAATCTAAGGCAGATGTCCGTCATTCAGGAATAGCCTTGGAGGGATTCCAGCCACCTGTAAAGTGAGACATCTATAAGGTCTTATGAATCCTAACCCACAGCAGCAGGAGCCTCCCTATCTCTCCCTTATGCCTGCAAAATGACCTCCATTTCACCAGTTTAACACCCACTACCTGCTACCATGACTTTTATAACCATAAAATTATCTAAACTTACTTTAGTTTACTCAGAACACAACCATTCATCAGTAATGCAGTATCAGTGGAATTAATTCAACATAGTGTCAATAGTTCCATTTATATAAGTGGGAAAAGAACAGCAGCTCATGACACAACCTTTGATGTGGTTCTTTCCGTTGGAGAATATAGAAGTGTTTTCTGAAGAAATACTTAAGAAAACAGCACAGTCCTCCAGTTTGGAAACCAGTGCTAATAACATAACACACTTGGAGCAGCAGATGTCCCAGTGTGGTCTGGTTAATTGAAAACCATAGACCCCACATGCACAATCAGCCTCACGCATGGCCTGCTAATTTGATTGTCCTATTGGTTTTCCCATTCATGTTCCTGGAGTGTTTTATATTCCCTTTTCTTTGCTCAATTTTACCTCTCTCCTAGAAATGAAGCCTGATCTTTTATTTTTTTTCTGTCTCAAAGGGCACGCAAGTCTGTAGGACCCATAGTAAGCTGGTCTTTGAATAAAGACTGACCTGAAAAGTTTCAGAATTTTCCATGTGTAAGTTTCTTTAATTTGTGAAAGATGGAGCTGACTTGATAAATATTTGATAATATCTTTGTGTTGAGAATAGAATCTTCCCACTTACAGAATATCATATTTCTGCAATTTCAACACAATCGTCTATCAAAAAGTATCCAGAAGAAATTAAACACACCCAGGCATACACATACATATGTACGTACACACATGCACACAGAACTCTGAGTACCTGGAGTTCCTGTCATGAGGACTCACAAAGAGGCCACTCATGTGATGTCATGGGTGAAGACAGTCTATCATACAGATTGTTGAAACTCTTAAATATATGCAGCCATGCATTGCCGAACAATGGGGATAGGTTCTGAGAAATGCATTTTTAGATGATTCTGTCGTTGTATGAACATGATGGAGTGTGCTTATACAAACCTAGATGGTATGATCTGCTATACACCTAAGCTATATGTCATGGCCTATTGCTCCTAGGCTATAAACTTGTACAGCATGTTACTGTACTGAGTACTGTAGGCAATTGTAACATGCTGGTAAGTATTTGTGTATCTAAACATATCTAAACATTGAGAAGGTATATTAAAAATACAGTATTAAAATCTTATGGAATCACCATTGTACATGCAGTCTGTCATTGACTGAAATGCCATTATGTGGCTCGTGACTGTAATTACAACATGTCTGGGCATCTGGTTTCCTATCCCTAAACAAATTAGAAGAAACAAAGCAGTCAGGGGTAGGAGTGCTAGAGAGAGAGATTGGAGGCAAACTGAAAAGAGAGAGGACAGAGAGAAGACACTGACTCTGCCTGACTAAGCAGAAGAAATAAACTCTAAACGGCACGAGCAGAGTTATAAGAATGCTATAGAGCTCAGAAAAATTGTGAATGTTCAGTAATATTACGATAACTTGTTTGACAAGGATGACATTATTGAACCAGCAAATCAACATTTTGTTCATTTCACTTGCCCCTGGCAACACTACCTTCGGAATCAATGGCGTTCGCTGCTTCAAGGGGCAGCAGTACTCGGCCTAGTTCAGGAGAGCTGTTGCTTGGTTTCAAGTTTCCAAATAAAATTTTTAGGCCAATATGAGGCATCAGGTTGAGACAAGTACTTTTTTATTTTGGGACTTGGCTTTACTGAAAGAAAAAATGATTTTCTTAAAAATACAGAGATAGGTTTTTTAAAAATACAGTGTCATGCCATGGGGAATTAAGATGACGGAATTTGCTCTGTAAGTCACAAAAGGAGGAGGAGGAAAGATGTACTATGAGGATAGCTTTCTGAAAAGAAATGGAAAATCATTTCTGGTATTGGGAGAAACTGGAGAAAAGGAAGAGAAGGGCCAACGTTTGATGTGAATGATATTGTCTGACTCTTGCCTTTCTCCAAACTCAGGGCTGAACATTAAGGAATAAGGAAATCATAAAAACATCCAGATTCGTTTGGGGAAACCCACAAAGTCTGTGTGCTGCAACTTTGCTTCCCTGGGCTACTGCAAGCCTCTCGGAGGAGCTCCTGTGGCGGATACTCTTGGTGCCCCACCTGGACCCCTTCAGATCTCTTTCACCACTGTGCTCACCCCTCAGATTCTGTGCGCTTTATTGAAGTCTGTGCACATTTGCCCCTCAGAGTTTTTCCCCGTGATGAGCCAGAAGTGCATGGAAGTTTACAATCCGTTCAGAGTGCCTAGGATGTAGCAATACCAGCCAGTAAAGAAGTACAAAGTGCAGTTTTCTTGTCTCAAAATGAAACAAATTCCAAGGTAAAATGTATATGCCGCATGGGATCAATCTGAGCCTGGAGCTTCACTTGAAACTACCCTATTTTACCTCCTTCTCCTTCAATATTCTAATTCCCTACTCTCTTATTGCTCTTTCCTGGGAGCATTGTTTTAATAAATCACTTGCAATCCACTGGCTCAGCATCTGCTTCTGGGAAACCTAAACTAAGGCAGCTGGACATGAGGTGGTCCTCCTTGTAGCCTCTATGATTCTAGAGTTTGGGTCATGTGCAGGACAGATACAAATGAGGATCTTCTCACAGTGGTATGCAGGTTGAGCCCTGGTAGGCCACGGTAATGTTGCTATTGTCTAGGCACCTGGGGTGAAGTAGAAAGAGGTTCAGGTAGAAGGGGACACACTGGCTTGGGTAAATATCTTTGGCATTTGAGAGGTATATGGGAAAGAGTATTTATAAGGACTTTGAAATTTGGTGGTTGTTGCTAAGTGGCACTGACGCATTCAAGAGAGAAAATGACACACTAAAGGTAGTCAATTACAAACTGACAGTAAAATCTGAAAATCGGAGAGCCTCCAAGGCAACCTTTAAAGAAACCATTATTAACTGCAGGCAGAGGAAAGCCCAAACTATGACCAGGCACAGGGCTTAATAATAAAATATCATAACTTCAGAGCAGAATAAATGTTCAACCTGATTAAATCTCTTACTCCAAAGATAGCTACCTAGGAGAGAAATAGTGAGAGCCTGAATAAGATTAAGTGATAGATACACATGACAACCCAGTACCCACAGAGTTATCAAAATAGTCTGGACCTGTTAGTGGATAGAGTAATACTCTTCCCCTTCTTTAAAGACTATGCTGATGACTCAACCAAGACAGAAACCTGGTAGGAAAATGTTATTCTCCTTAAGATCTGCTCCCATCTCCCATCCTAGACACCACATCAAGAACTGAGATTAAAGATGACCCAGCTGGGAAGAGCTATGCAGCTAAAGGAGGAAAGGGATTAATAGATTAAATGGCCTTCAGGATCTGACTAATTTGTATCAACATAAACTTGAAAAGTGTGCCTTGGAGCAAGTCTTAAAGGGTGTTAAATGGTGTAAGAGGAAGATTTAGAAGATAAAGCTGGATAAGAGAAAGTTCATTGATATAGGGACAAAATTCTGTGACTCTGGATTTAACATCTTTAAAGGGTGGCTGGGTCTGAACAGGTCCTAATACCAGGGATCCAAAGCATTTTCTTGATTCCCCTATTAGAGTACAAGCAAGTGAGTATAAAGTAATAAATAGAGCCCTGGTCTAGGTCTAATACATAGAGTGTCCCATGGATGCACAGACTCATCCAATGAACATTCTTCTGGTTCCTGAATGAGTAGAGGAGATGGACATATTGAGGATTTGATAAAACCCTAACATGGGTTCTTTGACATGTGGAGTAAGAGCAATTATAGTAGGAAAGGATACTTTTATCACACTATAAAGCATCCACTGCAGAAGAGGTGAATAGGATGATTCATCAAATAGATGTTAGTTGGTATTTGCCCTTGATTACCCAGGGTTGCACAATGGATTTATAAACATAGTAGCCATGACGTTAGGGATAGAAGCTATCCATGAGCTAGCTACTGAGGCTAAAAACATTCTGTCTAATTTGTCAACAAAAGAACAATGCTGAGTCCCTGATATACTACCATCCCTCCAGGAGACAAAAATGTTGGTTTGTGACAACTCTGATTACATTGGACCCCTTTCATTCTGGAAAGAGAAGCACTTCTTCCTTATCAGGATTAAAAAAGAAAAGGAATTGTCTCTTCTGGCGACAATGCCTTGACATGTACCATGTCTGAGGGCTCACAGAATGTCTTATTTGCTGGCACAGAATCCTGAATAATACCATGGTGCATCAAAGGACTCACTTTACTGCAAAGGATGTACAGCAGTAGACATATGACCAGAGGATCCATTGGTCTTACCACTTACCACACAATCCAGAAACTACTGGCTTGACGAGTGCTGGAATAAGTTCTTAAAAGCACAGCTGAGGAATCGTCTTAGAGATGACCTCTTGTGAAGGTAGGAGATTGTCTTTAAACCTTAAAGTAATAGCTGCTATACAGTGCTGGATCCCCAACCAGTAAAATCCATGAGTCCCAGGACCAATGGCTAGAAGTAGAGTCTCCCTGCTCACTAATATTACCACTGACATATGTGAGAATTTGAGCTTCCCATCTCTGCATCTTTAGGCTCCGAGGGTCCCTTGACTCCAGTTTCCAGAGGGAAATAACTCCAGCAAGGCACACAGTAGGAGTGCAGGAAATGTAAAACTTTGGTTGTCATTGCGTCTCTTGGACTCCTCACACCTGTAGACCAGTAGGAAAAAGAATTTACCATTTTGGCCAGGATAACTGACCTTGGTCATCATAAAGACTTAAGGCTGCAATTATGTAATAGGGCTAGGGTTTGGCTCTCAGCATCTCTTGATAGTCCCATGACCAGCTTTATATCAGATATTTTATTTTTTGACTTCTAGAATTTCCATTTGGTTCTTTAGTACAGTTTCTACTTCTCAGATGATATTTCCTGTTTTTTAATTCATTATGAGCATATTTTCATGATAGCGCTGTTATAATAGCTATTGTAAAATCTTCACCCGCTAATTCTAAAATCTTGTTTTATCTCAGGATCGGTCCCTATTAACTGTCTTTTCCCTGGAGAATAAGTCACATTTTTCTATTTGTTCATATGCAAAATTATTTTGGACTGTATCATGGATATTATAAATATATGTTGTGGAGAACTGAATTTTGTTATATTGTCGAGTATTAATGTGTGTTTTGGGGGGTTTTTCTGTTTTGTTTTGTTTTGTTTTATCAAGTGATTAACTTGACTGGACTAAACTGGAAGTTTTGTCTCCTAGGCAGCAGCTCAAATATTAGATCTATTTTTGTTCTTTACTGGGTATCTTGGAGTCTTCCCCACACATGTATGATTGAGGGGTTATCCAGAGATTTTTAGAGCTTATGCACAAGTGTGCATAGACTTTGTGCATAGATCTGGAGTTCCCCTTTCTGGATCCCTTCTACATTTCTTCCAGCTGTTGTGGGTCCTCTGGCTCTTCAGGCCAGAGAGACTGCAAGTTTGTCTATGGCAGTTTGACATGCTCTGTGTAGTATGGAAAGAAACCCGCTCCCAGGCTACATGCTATGCAAATAAGAAAAGCCTTTTATCCATACCATTTCCTTCACCCAACTACTAATTTATGCCAAAATCTTCCATCTTTTGAGTTTCCTCCAACGCCTTCAGGCAGTTACATTTTATATTTTGTCCAGGGTATATGCTTGTTATCTATGGGAGTATCACCTACCAGAAGCTTACCTGGTCATATGAGAAGTATATGACAGTGACTCCCATGACCAGTTTTCACTGTGAATGAACAGTCACAGCCACCATAAGTGCCTGGTAGCCAGAGCACACTCCTTGAATGATTGTCTGGCTCACCTCGCCGACTATTGAGTAGGTTGTCTCTTCTTACCACAGTGCCTTGGCATGTACTGTATCTGAGGGTCCATAGAATGTCTTATTTACAGACACAGAATTCTGAATAATATCAGGATTTGAGTGTTAGTTTAAAATGAGCATTAGAGGAGGGAGATTATGAGGATCGGTTTTGGCCTTAGGATCAACTTATGGCAACAGGGCTTAAAGCTTGTCATATCAAGTTTCCTAGTCAGTTTTTCTGCAGAAATTGTGACCAACTAGGTTTTTGAAAAAGCTACGAACTTAATGAAAAGGAGCGCAAAGTAGACTATAGCAGACACTACTGGACCTCTGCCCAAATACCCACAGATGCTCTGTGCATCTGTCCCTCATCTTCTGCTGTTCTGCTAAAGACTTCATGTTAAATCTTTTACAGAGGATTACCTTTAAGCTACACAAGCAACCCTGCTAGAAGTGCCAAGGAATTTATGACCAATCGCCCTCTCCCCACCCCTGCCTCATAGCCAATGAGTAACTGATGCAGGAGTGAAAAAGCCCAACTTCTCTGGTGCAAAATGAAAGCTCTGAGGTGTAATTTATGCTGCCAAACTCCTGGAGAATCAGGCTGAGCCTGGGACTTTACCTGACCATGGGCCCTTGTTTGGCATTTTACCCATCCGCATCCTGCTTCCCCTACTTCTTCATCAGTTTCTTTTTGGAGTACATGTGTAAACATTCACATGCACTCAACTCCCTGTTTCAGGGTCTGTTTCTGGGAAACTGTGAGCTAAAGCACTTCAGACTCGGTGTTTTGCACCTTTAACAGGGTATGAGCACCATTTAATAATGAAGGCTGAGGAAGGACCTGAGGCCTCATAGAATTGTCCCCTGCATCATGACAGGTGCCACATGCCAGCATAGTGACCCAAATGACAAGGTAAGTCCAGCCACATCTCACCAGCTACAGCAATCGGTCCAGACCGGCACATACAGGAATCTGTCAAAGTGTGGCACACCCTAGCAATGGTCTGAAGTGTAACTCAAAGGGGAAAGGCCCCTGAATAACTGCCCGTACTACTCCAGAAGCAGGTCCTGTTCAAGATGCAGCCTCCGAAACTAGAAAAGATAATGAGAAGAAACCCTGACAGTTGAGAATTTCCTCAAAAGTGACTATATTTTAAACTGTATAGTTCCTGAGATAATAATATATAAATGTGATTAGAAAAGAGTCAGATCAGACTGAATATACTAGAATACAATGAAGAAATTACTTATTCAATACGATTTAAGTCACCAAAACAAAGGCAAGTTCATTTCTATCAAATTTAGTTATATTTTCAACTTTTGCTCATCTTCATCTCAGTGCTTAAATTTTTGATTCACACAAACTGCCATGGGGGTGAAGTTTTAAATTTTCAAAGAAATTTCTCTCACCTAATGGGAAGGACAGAGATTTTTATCTCATTAGCAGAAGAGAAAAAAAAAAATCAGGCTTAAATGGTTAAATGATTTTTCTGAGGTCACAAACACACTAGTTAGCACAGAAAAAAAAAATATTCAGAACTAATTAACTGACCCAATTAAGTCCAATTCAGTTTATCCTCAAACCTGGGAAGTGAAGGCCAGGAATGACAGTTCATTGAACAACTGCCCATACTACTCCAGTACTCAACTGCGCTCATGCCGGCTTAGAGACACAAAACGCTTCCTTCCTTTGCAGCTTGGTCCCTGCAGTGTATAAACCCACACTGCTCCCAGCAACCCCTGAGCCAAATTTTAATATCTGGATGGCGGTATACGTGCTCATGAAAGGTACTACTTACTTCTTCAGAGGAATACTTCCCTCGCCTAATATACCTGAGTGTTCCAACCCAGTTTTTAACAAACTTTCCTGTGCATCACAATTTTATACAGAGGCTTTTACAAACACCAACATCTAGAACCCGTCCTATCCTAGAGGAGCAGATTTAGTGGATGAGCGTCTTGACTGCCACAGTCCTGCCTCAGCTCACTCCTGGATTTGATTCAGCAACTCCCCGGTGAGTCCTCCTTTGCAGTGTAATACCATACATGACTATGCTAAGCTCCTGTAACTCCTCAGTTGGTTTAAATTAACAACTCAGGTACTTGAATCTCTGTAGCAGCTCACCCTGAAGGCATCTTGCTTCCTTCCTCACTCTCAGGAGCAAAAAGCACTTCCTCTAAACTGAAATTGAGTAGCCTGTGACATGAAATTTTCAGTTCCTCCCAGCACAGGATTGATTGTTCTTCTGAACCACCATTTTCAAATGAAATGGGCAGGCTGAAAAGGCAGCTCTGCGACCTATAGCCTTGCACGAATGATTTTTGAACATACCATATACCTGCCTCCTCTCACTAGAAATGGAAAAATCTTATATCTCAAAGAATGTTAAAAGCCCAATATTATATGAAATCTAGAATTGCCCCAGACACAGTTCAGTAATATTACCATGTAATTGTACCACTTCAAAGATAATTTGGGGTCAAGTTCAGGTTCTTTAGAATTTTATCCAAGAAAGTCCAGTTTTCACTTTGTACTCTGTGATGTGATGAGAACGAGTCACAGAAACACATCTCTAGCTCTTCGGCTATAAATAGAGTTCAAGGGATCTTAAAAGGAGTGCTGTCAATAACCGGGCCACTTGATTGGCAGGTGTGTATGACTTCCTCTTTTGCACTTATCATTTTGAACTTGTAATGACTTACAAGACAAAGTATAGCCTTCTGGCCTAATCCGTTCATTCACACTGCCTTCTATCAACATGCTTGGTAGTGTCTTTTAAAGAAGTACATTTTATCCTAGGGAATAATCTTTGTGACATATCAGAGAGACATGGCAACAGAATGGTCTCTCATTCTGTTGTCAAGATCTGTCTTTAGTTCTACAATTTCAGCATTCCACTTCTTGTCTGAATCACTTGACAATATTAGCATCTAGGAGTTCTGAGTGAGACGGTATAATGCGAGTCCATGCCTGTTTAGGGAAATAAAGTAGACAGTTGACTCACTTAACAGTTTCTATCTGTTATGACATAGATTAGAGCCTGGATGTGCAGCTAGGGGGCAGAACCGAGAAGAAATAAAAATTTTATGCAGATTCCTGTATTTGAATATTTAAAGGCTGCTTCCCAAATGGGGTCACATAGATCTCTGAAAATTAAAGAATAAAAGAAGTCCAGGGAATTGGAATGCCACCATCAGCCCTACAGGATGGAAGAACAAATGAGGTGGGAGAGTGGAGAGGGAGAGGGAGGAAGAAGCATACAGCTCAGATGGCATCATACCCAATTCAGTGCCCACATTCAGATAAAAATTTAGCATGTGGAATGTTAGTCCACACAGTCCAGAGTTAAAGTTAGTTCCCATTTTCATGCCCCAATTACACCAAATAGCAGGGATCAGTCTACTTTGAGTTTCTCTCCCTCCTACTTTCTCTGGGTTTCTTTCTTAAAGGATTTTGAGGCACCAAGGTATGGGGGTAGGAACACTGGTCCTCATTTTCTCTTGTCCACGTAAGTCCTACTCAATAAATTTCTCATGTCTCTGAGCCTTCAGGCCCTACGGCTCCTTTCTGCTACTTCTCACTGCAGGGGATACATTTTTCCTCTCATACTGCTCTAGAATCAAATATTTCAGTGATGTGCTGTCTGTAGAGCCCAGTCCACTGAAACAGAAGCATATAGTTGGTACCTCCTTGAGGTCCTGCTGCCACCCTATGAACAACCTGGAAAGCAGGCTCAGTGTAGCATTTAAGAATGATTATAGATGATAATATCTAAGGCAGGTCTTGAAAGACATCGAGAATTAGACAAAGAAAGAGACAGGGAGAGCAGAAGGTCTTCTAAGAGGGAGTAACACAAGCACAAGCAGAGGGAGGATGTAGCCTGAAATGGGTGGAGGAACTGAATGAGAAAGCAGCAGACGAAGCTAAGGGATGAGGCAAAATTCAGCTTGTGTGGAGGAGCCTTGTATGTACTCCACCCTAAGGAGTACATACCTGGTTAGCACTGGAACACCCGGTACCTCAAGAATGGAGCACAGAGAGTAGTACAAAAACTGCTGGACACAGGCTAACCATAAATAAGGAGGAGGTGTGGCGAATCCAGGAGAATCGATTCCACTACCTTGTCTCTGCCTCAACACCAGCTGTGGTGATGTACCCGCAGCGCAACCTGTGCAGCTAAAACCTCTAGATTGGCAGCTTTGCCCATAAGGACAGGGAATAAATGTTTTCATAAAGTTTCTTCCTCCTTCTGCAGGGAAAAGAATCATACTCACCATTAATTTTTATAGTTGCAACTATCTATTATGCACCCTGGTCTATAATAGTCTCAATTATCTCCAAAGAGATCCCATTAAACATTTCTTTATTTTAAAAAAAAGTCAATGTGAATAAATGAGTATATAAATATATAGACTTTTTTTACTTTGAGCAAAAACTTTCATGTATAATGCCATTTCAGTATTTGATGAAGTGAGGAAAAATAAGTAGAATTTATAAAGATGAAATTAACTGATAAATACCAAAGTATCTGAGTGATATAAGAAAATGCAATTATCAAGAAAAATTATAAGATTGTGGCTATTTTTGTTACAAAATATTTTAACTGTGCAGATAACAGAATGCTCATTTACTCACCGTGTAGTTTTCATAAATGTTAATGTTTTATTGTACAATATTTTATTTTTAGATTTTTAAGAAACTGAAAGTGTTTCAGGTACACTTAAGTCATCCTTTGTAGTTTCTTCCATTCCTAGAAGTCTATATTTTCTCAAGCTGTGGTGTATTTTCTAATTTACATTTTTACTATAAATGTGTATATCTAATAAACACTTATAGTGGGTCTTTTTATTTACATGTATGGTATCATATTGTAGCTAGCTTTTTTCCCTAAAAATCATGTTTTGAAATTAATTTATGTTGATGCATATAATCTGGTTATCCATTATCTAAATAATTCACAATTTATTCTTTCATTTTTTATTAATGAACTTCTGATTATTTCTCATTTTTCATCATTATACTCAATGCTGTATAAAAAATCCATATACATTTTTTGTTTGTTTTTTTTCTTTTTGAGTTCATTGCAAGAATTTCTTCTATACTTAAAAGTGTAATTGCTAGTGCTTAGTCAATCTAACAAAATATTACCAAATGGCTCTCCAAAATCGTGGCAGAATTCACTCTCATAGATGGAATACATGAGATTTTCTGTTTCTCCATGTTCTTTCTGATCTTAATATTGTCAGTCATTTTTTGCCAATCTGATGGGTTAGGATATATCTCACTGTAGTTTTAATTTGCATTTCCCTGACTACTAATGAGGTTGAGCATCTTTACATATGTTAATTAGTCATTCTTGTTTCTTTTGTGAGCTACTTGTTCATACTCATTTCCTATAATTCAATGGGTTGTTTCTATTTTTCTCATTTGTTTGTATAAATTCTTTAGCAACTTCAAGTTCTAGTTCTTTGTTCAGTTGCATATTTTACAAATATTTTCTCCAAGTCTGCAGCTTGATTTTTTAAAAAAAAATTTGACACATATTATTTTTTGTGACTTAAGAATTCCCTACTTCCCTAACATCATAAGGAAAGTCTTCTATATTTTTCTCCAAAAATTTACAGTTATAATTACATCTATATCTTTATTCCTTTTAGAATTTATTTTTGTGTATAGTACCAGATAGGGGTCAAATTT